>NC_137921.1:26741214-26744313 GCF_963457725.1 Sprattus sprattus
ATGGAATAATTTATCACGGCTAATTAATTATGCACAGTCACAGAGGACATGTCATCTCTGCGAGAAGAAAAAAGGAAAAAGTTAAAGAGGCTCCCCAACTTTGTAGCCCCACTTAAAATAGCAGAGAACGCACGCAGATAAACTTCCATCACTCTCCTTCAAGCCCTTTCGAGCCGCCACGCAACCAACTGAAGTCCTCTCGCAGCCCCGTGCGATTCGCCATGCCTGTTATACTCTCAGAGCAGAACCATCCCAGAGTAGCAGCCCAGGCAAATCACTTCTGCTGCTGCCGCCATTTACTAACAATAAACTGCTTCCTCTCCTCCACGCCTCCTAATGGTTCTGAAATCAGTTTTTAAGATTGAGGATGACTAGCAAGGTTGGTACTGTGGCCTGCAGAGTTAATGTTGAGCGATTTAGAAACCTGTTATTTATACTACACTATACTTATAGGGTATCTAGTGTTATATAATATAAGGGCCACTCCAGCAGCTTTTCTGCATTCTATATCATCGTGCGCTTGTGTGTCTGTTAGAATGGTCCTGTTTAATTTGGCGTCTAGTGTTCTATTTTAATATGTACTCGTGTTTTATAGAATGTGCTAATGTTAGCATGTATTTCTGTTATCCTTTGGTGTCTGTGTGATGTGGTGTATAACTGGCCGAGTGCAACTCCCTGTCTGCTAGTGGATTTGGCCATCCTTACCTAGTGCGTCATGTAAAGATTAGAACCCCCTAGCGATTTGACCCCTCTGTCAGTAGACTGAATGTTGCATTGCTTAATAACAATAGGAAACTAAAGAGAACTACAAATATGCCCCTAAAATAATTGTGTTGGTTTAACGAGGGAACCGTGTTGCTTAACAATTTACATATCTACGGTTAATGAAATGACACGATAAAATTAGGCAACATTCACCGTTAAAGAAATGAAGCATGCTACTATTATATTACACAGCAAGGCCCCTTGGGCTCCCATAACCATGAAGAAAATCACAACATACTGTATCATAAAAAGCAGTAGTTGTTCCATGTCAACTCAATCTATGCTAATTCACTGGATCCAGAATGATTTGATTCTCATAGAACTGGTTTATAGACAATTAACCTGAGTTTGTTGAAATTATGGGCCAATCATGATTTGAAGAAGGGGTAAAGTACTCCCAAGAAAATCCATTACAAGAGTGCCAGTTAGTCCTTCATGTGCACTAGTTGTTTCCACAGGTGGTTTACTCGTTATTACAAGTATGTTACAACCATCCTTTCAACCGTAGCTGATTTCTGTCTAGAGAGGCACCATGGCTTCCCAGTTGTCAGAGGAGCAGAATTCTCTTCCAGAGACAGCTGTGGGTAACTGGCAAGCTAAATCCCTCCACCTGACAGCCTGAGAGGACTGGAGTGGCTCTCCAGGTATACTTGCCTCCGGGCAGCATCCACTGCACAGCACAGCACCTGGGATGGAACAACATGTGCCAGCGGCGCAACTTTATTTGACATGGGAGCCCATTACAAGCGTATGAATTAAGAAGGGGGGGGGATCTGCCTTGCTGAAGCCATGCGATACTGTCGCCGTCCAATACCGCCTACATTTCCACTGTCAGTAGCTCCCAGTAATTGCTCAGCACCACTGGGTAGTGGTAGAACAGTACGGCCTACATTTCCACTGTCATGACAAGCGAGGGCGTCAGGTTACCAAGCCCACTCTCCTTAGTAAGACAGCATTTAGTGTCGAATGATAGCTAAATATGTACACAGATATCATCACCGCCAGCGTCAAACGACAGCTCACCAGACAATGGGCGCAAGGCTGAAATCTGGGGTTTTCAATTTGGGAAGTCTGCATTATTTACCGTCCTCATACTCCCTCCTCTCCTGCCAGAGTTCAGGCTTCAGTCTTAATTTCACCATAATCAAAGTTGATGAATATTTAATCAGCACTGCTTCCTGAAACCCAATAATGTCATTAACATAACGCCTCAGCTTCCCCCTTCATATCCTTGGGATCCTTGGGTCGCCTTCATACACACACACACACACACACACACACACACACACACACACACACACACACACACACACCATTTCAGAGCATACACGAGCGAGCAAAAGGGGTCCCTCAGAAGAATATGCATTACAGACAGGCGACTTATGCAAATTCCTGTGAGCGAGAGGGCACTTATGTAGATAAGGCATCATTAGTGGAGATAGATAACAAAGCTCTCCTGACTGAAATGCTTTAGAATCGACAGGCTAGCTATAGATGGAGGAGGAGGAAACTGATATTTTATCTCAGCTATGTGCTGCCATTTTAAGTTAGCCTTCCACCAATTGCGTAGTATGCTCTACTGCTCTACAAAATATCAACAGTTTAAGCAGTTGCCCTGATAGACAGAGACAGTCAGATCATGAGTTGGGAAGAGCAAGAGAAAACAGTAGAGAGGAACAGAGTAAACATAGAAAAGAGAGAAGACTGGGATAAAGCAAAGAAAAGAAAAGAATGAAAGGGGAGAGAGAAGGACACAGAAAGAGAAGAACAGGAAAGGAGAAATGACAGAAGAAGAAAAAGAGGCAGGCTGAGAGAGCGAGTGTTATAGAGATAAATAGATAGAGGGTGAGATAGACAGACGGAGAAAGAGAGAGAGATAAAGAGAGCGAGAGAGCAGTAAAGGACAGGGGAGCAGGAGAAGAGAAGAACGAGAGGCAGGAATATTAAGCAAGCGTGGTGATTAGCATCTGGGCTGCCAGTGTCCCTGTGACAGTGACATTGGTCATCAATGTCAGCCCCTTCTGTGGAGTCGCAGCGCAAAGTGCTTCATTTGCGCACTAATTTGCTTAAATGCCGGGAGTATAACAAATTCATGATAGCTTTGGATTTTTAAATTGAGGGAGCATTCTGCAGTAATTGAAGCCATTTGGATATGGCTTCTGCTCAAGACAGAAGAGCGGGCAGGGAGAGAGGAAGAGTCAGTCAGTCAGCCTTCCAACCCAATTTCTTCCCAATGAGCCCTTACTGGCCCAAAGGCCATCAGAACAGGTGACCATCACTGGCCATCAATGACTGTTCACTGTTCTATAGCACTATCCTGTTTTAAAAAGCAAA
>NC_137921.1:26744513-26764513 GCF_963457725.1 Sprattus sprattus
GAAACATCCAGGACAGGAGCCGGCTACGGGAAGCATGTGGCCTGGTCAAGTGCCACCACTCGCCCCTCCCAAAAACAAAACAAACAAACAAAAACAAAAACCTTTAAATATTACATGTTCACAGTTATTCAAAAGGACAGCCCCCAACAACTCCTTCTGTCCATTTCTTTTTGGAAAATATTATTTAGTACGCGTGAGTCTACCTTCCCCCTAAGCTCAGCAGCGGGGAGGGGGAGGTGGGTGGCCATAGTGGGGCCGGGGGCTTGGGAGGAGAATGCACTTGGTTCACTCAGCCTGATGCACTTCAGTAGAATTCACACGATTCCACTAAAGCCACCGTGCAAGCGTTGAAATTAAAACACATTTGTGACGCATCATTTTACGTTTTTTTAACAGTTTGTGTATACATCGATAAAAAGTTTCATGTTGCTATACAAAGTTAATGTTCAACTTGGACAACCCTCAATAGGGTTTATAGGGACATTTATTTGGACACGATTAAAAAAAGAAAAGGAATTTCAAATGACTTTGAGGGTGCAATTCTCTGCCATTAGTGAGTTACACATCTCAGCTGATTTACAATGCAAATTCTCACACACAAATAAATTGAATGCATCTCCCAGAAAAGTTGTGTGTGTGTGTGTGGGGGGGGGGGGGGTGGTGGGGGTGTACTACTGTGGTAACACCAAACCTCAGGTACACTGCATTTCACCATCACAAACACATACCGTTTTAACCCATCTTTGAGGAAGTACAACAGCATTGCCTTTCCGGCTGTCCAACTCCACACCTGGTTTGCTAAGGACCATATCAGTATTGACTATGACTGCCCAGTCCGGTACGGGGTGGCCCAGTGTAAAACAGCGTTGGGGGGTAACTGCAGAGAACTTGAAAGTGTGTGTGTGTGTGTGTGTGTGTGTGTGTGTGTGTGTGTGTGTTTAGATGGGTAATTACCTATAAAAACAAAAAACTGTTTTGACAGAAAGCCTACACAGACACACTGCTCTACTGTTGCTACAAAATCACAGCTACAAATCACGTATGAGGACAACTACGAGGTAATTAACAAGAACCTGAACTGGCTTGACACTTTCTACATTAAAATCTTTTTTTCTTTTTTCTGTGAGTATTACTGAAAGTTGTGAATATTAACGTCTGAATATTTTGACTGCATATGACTGGATGATTAAAACCGTAAAAAGTTAGCACCATTTGAGGTAAAAGACACAGATTAGTTAACCTATGCTTGCTGGTAGCACCATCGACCAGTTAAAATCAGACTCCTGTAAAGAAAAAACATTTACCAGAATACAAATATAGAACTATGACAGAACACAGATACATCACACTATACACACCTGTGATTTACCTGAAATGCCAAACAAGCAGCATCATCGGTCACCTGGTATAACAACTCTCACATGAGGTTGGCTTGGTAATAGACGTCTATATACGGTATATACAAGAGTGCTATGATATGGGCAATTTCCTGGGTTTCCAAAAGCACACCTACAAACACGAGAGAAGCGTATGAGGTAGGACTGTGATACTGGATTATGTTTCCCTGACTCCAACAAGGATGACTAAATCCATGACGTTGAGAATAAAAACAACCTTAATCTAGCACGTTTCGCCAAATACTACAAATGCATCCTTTTCTAAACCGACTACTACAAATGCATCCTTTCTTTAACATAAATTAGAGTCCCAAAGTGAGTAGGGACGCTGCATGATACCCGAGTAAGAGACTGAGGTTTGGTTCGGACTACACAAGTGTGTGTGTGTGTGTGAGAGTGTGTGTGTGTGTGTGTGTGAAGTGGCTCCTGTGGTGGAGTACTATTGAGCTTGAGACCGCTGGAGCGGAGGGCAGTGGACAGAGGGGAGAGGGGCAACACTGGGCAGTTGTGAGTGGTTTGGCATGTGGGGGGGGGGGGGGGGGGGGGGGGGGCGTCAGGGGGTGTGTATCCGTGTGGCCTGGTCCTCATCGTGACATAGAGTTAGGCTGCCGACACTGGCGTGGGCCTAGGGCGGATCAGTGCCAGGGCCGGCTCCTGGAGGTAAATCTCTGAGAGCACGTCACAGAGTGGGGGCAGGAGAAAAACCCAATCACTTACAGCTCATTACCCATATCCCACTTTTTGGCATCAGAAATGATAGGAAATAAGGAAACAAACACCAAACAAACAGGTAAGCAAAACAACAAAACAAACAAGTAGCGTAATTTTACACAAGTTCATCAGCATTCATATGGCATTCACTGCAGCTTTCACACCTTAATGCTTTTGGAATAGAGCACATACCATAATATCCACCGGGAACTATGGAGATATTGTACAGATAAAACAGCACAGTATGTCGTATGAGATTGAAGTCACATAAAAATATAGCCTATGCGTAAGCGAAGATAACATTGTAATAACATTGGCAAGGGCTATTCTTGTGCAAGATAAACCAAAGCGGATCCCACAGCTTTCAATTCCAAAGGGACAACATTCCTTGCTTTGGCTTGTAGATATCTCCCTCCAAACATTTCCCCATGGATCGAAACCAACAGACACACACCGTTTGTCAACACACCTCAAAGTCAACACGCAAGTTTTCTTTCTTCCAGGATAAAGATGGTCCTGTCCGATGGCCAACACTTTGAAAAAAGTTACTTAGCCCCCTCAGTTGCTGAGAACCCGTCTACCCACACTCCTAAACTCCAACAACGCTATTCATGACCGCAACACAATTCAGAGGGTAGCAATGGTGGCCATTCACAGTTTGCTGTCTACAGATATTGGACAACCAAATACATTTAGCGTAGTGATTTTGGGACCATCACCCTAGGGACATATTAGAACATATTCTTATAAAAATATGAACCTCCAACACAGTTGACAATCCCCTATAACTGTGGCAAGAATGAGCTTGTCTTTTCCTGTAAAACCAATATGGCAAATCAGTCTTACACATTCATTTGAAAAAGAAAATTATCTTCAAGAATCAATTGTGTTGGACAGCAGCAAGCAAACAGTAAGTGCTTTTTCGTGTTTGGTTAACATAATGAACAGCGTCCGCTGTAGCAATCCCCGGGTCAGGGAACATGGCAGTTCTAACTACACATGAAACTATTCAGTATGTATGGCCATTACCTCAGATTTTAAGAACTTTAAGAACCTTGTTGTTCGTTTTGTAATCTCAAAAAATAGGTTTGGTTAAAAGTGCCAGAGTCAAATCAGCTTCAAATCTACGGGAGGACAAGATAAACCCCTCAGAAGCCACACACACACACTTTCAGCACATCTGATTTCCTTTAAGACACCGCACTCTTTCTGCTAAGTACCCAGCATCCTCCGTATTAAGAGATTTCAACAATGTCATTGAATAAGTGGGGCTTTGCTGAGTGCACAAGGACATGACATTTTTGGATATAAAAAAGATTAAATACATATAATTTGAAAACTGCCGGGTTGTGTTGTTGTTGTTTAACACGGGTCTGTCTAATGCTGTTTAAGCACATAACTTGTGGAGGTAAAGTTGCTTTTGAAAAAACACACAAACAAAAAGAAAAAACAGTTACAACAAGTAGGTCATCTTTTCTTTCACAGATTTCTTTTGAAGTCAAACACCCATTTGAACAGTGAGCAGAGTGAGAGATGCTTTAGACTTCCTGGCTTGAGTGAAAACACGTGGTGCTGTACACAATGGCCAAGCCTACGGGGCCGGTTCAGACCCACTCAGGCAACTCAAACTTAAATGCTTTTTAAACGCCAACCAAGTTTTTTTTAGCTTTCTTTTGCTTTTAAAATATATATATTTATATATATTGGTCGAAGAGGCCAACACTAAACTGTTACGGCAATAGAGATCTTTCTACAGGTATAAAGTGCTACAGTTTGAACAGATGATTGCTCAGTCGCACAAGTGAGTGTCCTCCGTGGGCGCGGCTCGATGTGACTGTAGATCTTAAC
Organism: Sprattus sprattus; assembly: GCF_963457725.1. Lineage (NCBI taxonomy): Eukaryota > Metazoa > Chordata > Actinopteri > Clupeiformes > Clupeidae > Sprattus > Sprattus sprattus. The sequence continues at coordinate 26,748,470 of NC_137921.1, forward strand.
ATAGCCTAAAGCGAATGCATCTCACAGCGATGTGACATGTGGAAACACAAACACCCTCCAGCAGCCACACGTGATTCACTAGGGATCATTAAGGACAATTTTTAAGATACGGTCGGTTCTCTTTGAGACAGCTTTGTGAAATGGACGCCGCAGAAGGAGAGAGATGTTCGTCTTAAAAACGTAGATATGATCACTATTCCAAATATAAAAAAGAGAAAATAAATGTGCCAAGCTTTAAGCCAATAGGGGGAGAGGACACAATAAGACACGGAGGATACTAGCTGGCCAAGACGAGACATAATTGAAGAAGTCACCGCTTATGTGATACAAACTGAGAGATAAGGTGCAACCTAGAAAAAATAAACAAACAAACAAACAAACAAACAAAAAACCAACCGGTGAAATGTTCATAGTCAGAGTAAGAATGAGAAGGTAATATACACTGACTCTCTCCTTTCTGCCCTCGACACACATGATAGCTTAAGAGAGCTGAGGAATCAGAGGAAAGACACCATTAAACAAACAAAAAACTAAAAAAATGACAAGGTAAGCATGGCCAATCTGCTCGAGATTCACAGTTAGCAACATGGTCACAGTTGAGAATTCAATCCGTAGCATTAAGTTTGTTTTCTTTCTCTTTTTTTTTTAGCAGATAGCCAAACAAACAATTGCAATATGAGAAGACTCTTCTTTCTTGAACAAACCATACCCTAAAGGGGGGGGGGGGGAGGAACGTTTTGGATGGCATGTTTCACAATGATGTGCTCTACCAAAGAGAGAGGAAGAAAGGGGGTGTGGGTGGGGACAGCGAGAGAGAACGTGAGCGAGGATACTGCTCCTTTCAGATGAGGAAGGAGATAAAACCACATTTTTTTCACAGCTCTGGTGTCCAACAGCACTGCCCATCCCAGCGCAGCTATCCATCATCCCTCGACATTCACACACCAAAGTGCAGTTTAAGCAATATCAACTTGCATTACAATCACAGTTTGCTATACATATAGTTGTATATACCGTATATATAAAAAGACAGAGAACCGAGTCCCCATTGATTGACAACTCTATAGGCCCTCTCCAGTGTGCACTGCCTGTTCATGTCCTCCGTGTTCAGTTACTGTGTCCTAGGATGACTTTATACTGACTCTCCACATCAGTCTCAACTCAAATCAAACTGCGATTTTAATCTTGATCCATCAGATGGATCAAAATAACCAAACAGAACTACACTAAAGGGTGCCTGTTAAGAAAACCCTTTGTGTGCTTTGCTCGTTTTAATACTTTAGGGGCGAGGGAAATAATCAGTATATGGCATGTGGGCTATGTGTTTCGCTTTTATTTGTTTCCTAAAGTAGATTACAATAATGCTGCAGGCATCATTTCAAAGGCAGAGTGTTAATGTGGAAAAGGGGCCGACTGATTAAGACATGCAGAGTTTCTCAAAAACCCTGTTTAGAAAGTGCATCGCTCCATTTCTCCACGTTAAGTACCAACAGCAAGGCAGAGTCTCCTCTTTCACGAGAGGGAGTCTTAGCTAGCCACCTCTACAGACTCCTCAACAGTCAACCTCCAACCAGCATGTTTCACTACACACAATAGGTTTTCCTGCCAATCAGAAGACGAAAAAAAGGGACAGATCGGCCTGTTCTTTTTCAAAGTACGCGAGGACCCGCGGTCCTGTTCTGACACAGAACATCTGTTCACGTTCCCAACACATTCTGTTATAACAAGATTTAAAGGATCTCTCCTGTCTCACACACTAACATGATAACCAACCCCGATTGTCAACCCCCACCCCCCCCCCCCCCCCCCCCTCACACACACACACTTCTGCCATCCCCAAATCCCTACTGCTTATCAAACCCCTCCCCCCCATTCTAACACCACCTCATGTTCATACTGTACACCTAAAACACTCTCTTTATTACTGGCTGCGCTGGGCTGGGTGGGAGACTGCCGGGCGAGCACAGATTAGTTAGGGATGAGGGGGATAGGGCGGGGGGTGGGGTGGGGTGGAGAAAGGCCTCTTTCGGGCACCAATGAGAATCTCGAAACGGCAGAACGGACGACTTGTGTCCACCCTTTTCCTGTATGGCAGTCTGAGGGCCACTGAAAGAGGCCTCGGTGACACGGGTGGTGGCGGCGGGTGCAGCCGCCTACATGCCATCGCAGGGGAAGTTCTCCATCTTGACCGTCTGTCGGATGAGCAGCTTGGACTCTCTCCTCTCCTCGTTCTTGATGGACTTGTTGATATCCATGATCTTTTCACAGATGTACTTGTTCACTTTGGATAAGCGCTGCGTGATCTCTGCACTGTCGGCCGTCTCTTGCGACACCCGGTCGTACAGACACTCTGCAAGGCAAAACGGCGACAGAATTAACACAATTTAAAAAGTACGTGATTTCAATGTATACTATTCATATGTACTGTTGGCTTTTTGTACGATTGAACCGGAATGTTACAAAAGAGCCTCTACAGACCATGAAGCAAGTCTGTGCATTATTAATAAACAGGAAGCATGCACACCTCCTGTGACTGACACAGCTGCCAATGGAAGTGACAACGTGACGAAGCCTTTCTGAGCTTGGAGTAATGTATATATGACCATCTGTAGCATGTCATGAAGAGGCCGTGTGGCTATTCTGTACCTCTGACAATCTTGAGCTTGCTTGGGGAGAGGGGGGGTTTGGGCAGGGCGTCTTTCTTCTTTTTGGTGGCCACGCCGGTGACGCTGCGGTTCTTCAGCGTCTCCGTACCCCAGATCATGACCGCCAGGTTTTTGGTGAACTTGGAGTCGCCCTGCGTACGCTGCAGCTGGTGCCATTTCTCCTCCTCCACCCAGATTCCTCCGCCCAGGTGCACCTGTAGTGACGACACACACCAGAGACATCATCACACACAACCGCCATTTATGACTCAGATACCGCTACTCAGGTGGACCTGGAATGACAACACAAACCAGAGACACCATCAAACACAACCGTCATTTATGTCCCAGATTTCGCTACTCAGGTGGACCTGCAGTGACGACACACACCAGAGACACAATCACACACAACCGTCATTTATGACCCAGATACCGCTACTACCACCAGCGCAGGCAGACGCAATCCCATACAACCATATTAATCATGTCAGCTAATAAAATGTGAATAGTACCCATAGGGTTCAAATACACATAAGCGTCTTTTTACAGGCGCAGACGCTTCAGTAACGCATTGGCAAAGTGCAGCGGCCAAAACAGCCTGGTGTTTAGACTTTTCACAGCTAATAATAAATCACTTCGCGATGAAAGCGCATTCAAAATTCTTATAATTCCAAACCAAGACGTTGACAATGGAACTATTTTTTGTTGCGGAGAAACAATGCGAAATAAACCATTTTTAATCAATAACTTCGGGTTGAAATGTTAATTTGTTGACTGTAGAATTGTTTTATAAAAGCAATATAGCACTCGTGGGAGTGCGGTAGGTAAGGGATAATTATGGAATCAGATCAATGCCATAAATATTTTGTAATCTGTAATATAGATTTTGTATCTGTAATATAGATTTAGTATCTGTGAAACCAGCTACACTTTCAAAACCTATCTACAGATACGGATTTCAAATACGAAATGTATCTACACTTTCAAAAACTATCTGCAGATACGGATTTCAGTTACGCATTACGGATTTCTGTTACGAATTACAAAATCTTTTTGGCACTGTTTTTACAGCCTTTCTAAAGAGCCAATCAGCGCTTTTGGCAGATTTTCTAAAGCGCCAATCAACACATTGTATCCTGTACTGACTAGCCAATCAGCGCTAGCTTGCTGGCAACTGCTGGCCCGCTCATTATTCAATAGTTATATCCTAAATCTGCCACCGCTCTGCCTAGGGAGAGATCTGGGGTCTCCCCCGCATGGTTTGAATAAAATTCGGTGTACGAACGCCTTGGGGGAAGTTTAACAAGCATGTATGTCTGGCCCAAAGGGCTGATGAACACCTGCTGTACTATTTAGTTAATCTTAGGCTCTAGCGATTCAGAGATCGCTTGGCTGCAGAACGCATTGTAACTAAGAAATTGAGCTCAGCCACATCTAACAAATATAATCTAATGGCAGTGTGGCGAGAACTCCAGCTTGCTGCCTCATATATCTCTTCCACTGATACGCTAGAAAACTCGCTTCCACAAAAAATACACAATAAAGAAGACTTCAGAAAATGGTTACAAATAGGCTACCCCAAAGTGCCATGAAAAGAAACGAAAATGACATTGCAAGGTGGTTTTGAAATCAGGTTGGTCATTATCCAGTTGTTGAGGATGCATATGCACTTAACGGTATACCCCCACCATCACTTTGCATGTAGCAGTCTGTCTGCTAAATGTTCTCATCGTGATGATGGGTCATATGAATACTGTTCATGGTTAACTTAATTAAATGTGAATAGGAGATCGGTCACGAAAATGCTAACGTTAGCTTTAGTTAGCTACCAAAGCAGATCCTAATATCTTCCATACAACGACAAGCTTCTTTGAAACAGGTGGACCGAAGTGTGGAATGAAAACCACTGACTGATTGTGCGTTTTACAATGACTTTATTTATTAACAACTCCAAATATAGGACTTCTTACTTGTGCCATTTCTCGGTCTCTGATGACTGCTGCATACACCGTTTCACTCAACTTTCCCAGTTCCCAGCAAGCTAGCGCTGATTGGCTAGTCAGTACAGGATTCAATGGGTTGATTGGCGCTTTAGAAAATCTGCCAAAAGCTCTGATTGGCTCTTTAGAAAGGCTGTAAAAACAGTGCCAAAAAGATTTTGTAATTCGTAACAGAAATCCGTAACTGAAATCCGTATCTGCAGATAGATTTTGAAAGTGAAGATAGTTTTTGAAAGTGTAGATAGTTTTTGAAAGTGTAGATACATTTCATTTTTGAAATCCGTATCTGTAAATATATTTTGAAAGTGAAGATAGTTTTTGAAAGTGTAGATACATTTCTTATTTGAAATCCATATCTGTAGATAGGTTTTGAAAGTGTAGATGGTTTCACTATACAAAATCAATATTAAAGATACAAAATCTATATTACAGATTACAAAATATTTATGGCATTGATCTGATTCCATAGATAATCCCATGTGTGTTGTTGCCTAATGAAACCTTGGTGGCTACGGCCTAACACCACCCGTGCCTCCCTGCCTTGCGCTGGAAAGTTGAGAATAGTTCAACTTTTAAGCGCACCTAAAAAACGCTACAAAGACGCAGCGCGTGGTGGAGAAAGGGCGCACACGCAAAGCGCGCCGTACCATAGGAATCAATGCATTTTCTCGCGTCCCGTTTAAAAAAAACAGAAAACAATTATTTCATAAAAAGAAAATTAGAAAGTGCAGTCAGACCTATTCCTAGTGCTTTGTTTAGCATCAAACATGGAATAACTTTAATATTTAATTTGATATTCAACCATTCCATAACCATTTAATAAATAATACCTATATGATCAAGGTCCCTAGCAAAGTAGGGAGATCTGTTCACGAAAGAACCCCCCCCCCCCCCCCCCGCTCGACCTCTCTCCCGCCCCACCCTCTCTTTCTCTCTCATATTTCAGATCCTGTGCAGTCTGACATCTGCTTTGTCATATTCTGTCTCTTCCAGACGAACCCTGCTGCCCTGGGTGAAACGCTGGGGCGTCTAGTGGTGCTCTAGAGGAGCTCCAGTGGGGCACGAGGCGGCCACCACCGTGTGTGTTAATCCCTTTATCACTCTGAGAAGTCTTTAGGCTGGCATCCAACAGCTTTCCCCAATGCAGCTAATGTGGTTTAGGAGCGGAGCCAGCAGACAGGCTTTTCACTGCTCCTGTGCCGGCTGTATTTTGCTCTTAAAGGGCTACCTATCAACTATGGTACTTAAGGATCCTGCGATACGAATAATTAACGGGGCTGACGCGATCTACCTACAATTACGCACGCTCACTTTCCAGCCTATTACACAAACAGCCCAATCTGTTCTGGGGAAACCTGAGAAGAAGGACCTAAACTACAAAAGACTGTAGTTAGTTGAAGAAATTACAAATAACCTCAAGCTCAGGCCAGTTTGTGAAGGGTCAGATACATACTAGGGTCCAGTCCGGTTGCAGGTTCAATAATGGCCACTTGACTGCACATACGAACACCAGCAGTCATACTTCAGCAGGACACAAGTGAAGACAACTCGGCGACAGCATGGAGTTGGAGCCCCACCTTGCCATCGTTGAAGGTGTAGACGGTTCGAGGGGACGGGGAGTGGCTGGAGCTGGTGTTGGCCTCCTCTCTGCAGACCTCCTGGGACTCAATGATGGGCTCCACCACCTCTTTGATTGTCTGAGTGCCGTTGTCGTGCATAGGCTCTAAGAGGGTGGAGAGGACACAGACGGGCCATGTCCATAACACACCATCGCATCAACAAACTCAAAACCACAACAAACCACAAGAGCAGCTATTAAAAAACAGCAAACATTTGCACACTGTTCACAAAGTTCCCAGATTTGGTTCATCCGGCGCGGCACGTCACGTTGTGGTCTTTGGCATTTCCCAGAGTGCTTGGCTGGTCTAGAGCTGGACGGCTGCCTGAAACGCGGCTTCCCCTGTGCTTCGAGACAGCCGGGGGTTATTTTAGCCCCAGTAAGCTGGCTCGCTGGCTGGCCACACTAAGCCCTAATGTAGCTGATGAGTTTTAATATCGGTCAGCGCACTACATTCCTGACCCTAAAGCACCCTGGCCAGTTTAATCTCCAGTCCTCCCTCCCTCTCTCCCTCGCTCTCTCCCTGTCGGACAGTCTGGCTGCCTCCTGCCATGTGCCGGGAGCCCTGGTGCAGGCAGCTGGCCCCTGGGCTAGCTTAGTGCCACGCGGCGCTCTGTGTCCTCTTAAGAACGCTCAGCTGACATTTGAGCTAATGCCCTCACTTCAGGAATCACCCGGCCCTGCTCCCTGCTCCCTCTGCGCTGCTCCCTGCTCCCTCTTCTCCTCTCTGCTCCTTGCTCCCTCTTCTCCTTTCTGCTCCCTCTTCCTGTGCTGTCTGGGGGTAGGGGTGTGGGGGAATTTGGGTTCACTCACCCGATTAACTCTCCTACATCAACTCTTTTACATAACCTTTTAAGAAGAAGTAAGGGGGGGGGGGGGGCTTCACCTACCCTTCACAGATAATTTGCGTCGACTTTAAATATCTTTCGAAGGGGCTGTACTCCATTTCTTCGGCTGTCTGGGATGACCCTTAACAATACGCTACTGTGTTGGTCTTGGCGGACGGGTTGAAACACAGCTCAAGTTCTTGGCCCTATTATGCTTGTCTCATTACCACGGTCCCCTGGGACTGGGGTGCATTACCCAACTCAAATATCTGCCGGCTTTGCATGTCCTTCAGTGCTTTAAGCACAGCTCGGGTACTTGGCCCTCTTATGGACCTGTGCTGCCACTCTGGCCTTGCTAACTCACTACTTTGAACAGCTTGTGGGTCTGTACAACCAATGTCACCACCCATGTCCTGTGTGCGAGAGAGAGTGTGTGTGTGTGTGTGTGTGTGTGTGTGTGTTTGTGTAAATGGATAATTTATATATATATATATATATATATATATATATATATATATATATATTGTGTGGGTATGGGAAAGTGTGTTCATGCGTGCGTACATATGGGAGGTGAGCACGTGTGCGTTTATCATCTCTCACCGCTGCCGAGTCTGATGAGCAGGACGTCCTGCAGGCGGCGGTTGAAGTCGCGCAGCTCCTTGACCTCTGTGAGCAGGCTGCCGTACTCCTTGAGCTTCTTGGCCTGCTGCACCAGCTGCCTGCGTGTGCGCTCCAGCTCCTGCTGCAACCGTCGCATTTCCTCCTCCTGCTGCCGGTAGCTGTGCACCAGCTCCTCGTACAGCACCCGTGGCACCATCGCCTCGCCCCCCCCCTCCCTGTCGCCCTCCGCGTCCCCCCCCCCCTCCTCCTCCTCCTCTTCTTCTTCCTCCTCCTCCTCCTCCTCCTCCTCCTCCCCCAGGGCCAGCCTGTCCTCCTCCAGGTCCTCCTCACTCTCCAGACACGAGCTGACGGCGTTCCGCTCCAAGCGAGCCACCACGGCTGCCAGGCTCTTAGAGGAGCTTGTGCTCATGGGGCGGGCCACATCCTGGGCCTGGGCCTAGACAAACGTGAGGCGTCATGAAGCTAGCTCCTGCAGCTAGAAGAACAGTGTGCTAACATATCATGGTTTTAAGACCCAGGAAACAGTGATGGAAATTAATATGTGAACTGTTCTGCGAGTCGCTTGGGACAAAAGGTGTCCCCTGAATAAATAAAATGTTAATCTAAAACCACTGTAGGCCACAAAGTTCAACAAACTGAGAGAAAGTGATACATGTCACAAGCCTTGTACTAGTTTAAAAAGTAATGTTGTGATTTGTTTGTTTGGAAAAGGACCATTAGCACAAAAAGGTAGCTGTCCAGAGTGCTGAAATGTGGTCCACATTTAAAAGTTTGATAAATAATAACAATGGTTAGCACTAAAAACAGTGTATGACCTTCCCCTTGTCTGTTTGTAAGTGAATGTCTTTTTTCAAATGAAATTGTTGCCAAGAATTATTTACATTACATATACATAAAAAAAAGAAGAGTCTATCAAACTATCATACTGGCAGTTATGGAATCTATTTTATATAGCTTTCAACCAAAAAATGTCAGGCAGGTTAATCTAAAAGCAGGGTGGTCGATTAACACGTAGGCCTATATGTTAATAGACTGCAAACAACATATTGCAATGTGAGGCATTTGTAATGTTACTTTTACCATGAATGAGTTCAGGTGTTACCTTGCTTACTTTTTTGTGTCTCAGCGGCAGTCGCTCCTCCCCAAAGTGATTTCCAATTATGCTTCCTGTGTTTCTTGAAGACATTTTTGGAATTTTCATCTTCTTTTGCATAATACTGTGTTCAAATTCTTCTATATTTTCTGCAATGCAAAGTGAAAGAGTCAGCGATGCAACTACGGAATTACAAAAATAAACTGAAGACGAAAAAGAGACAAAGTGCAAGACATAAGGGTTTCCAAAGTATATGTCTAAGAGGTTTCCCCAATTTGCGAATTGAGAATAATACTTAAATATAGCCGCTTACTGTTAGTTTCGTACAACAGATCCTACAATATATAAAGCAATAACGAACTGTTTCCTATAAGCGTAACGTTTGACTGACAGCAGCAGCGTTGCTGATTACGTCGCGTAGTAGCATATTACAACCACAATTCAAGCCAAAATAACATCAAAAGTTACCAAAGCAGACACAATGCTTGTCCTAACAGGATCTGAAATCCTTTCCGTTTGAGAACTGGTTTAGCAAACGGGAATGAGGATTAGTAATCTAGCTAAGTATGATGCTATCAGAGACGTACGGTGCAAAGTCTGCACATGCAAAAACGTTGTTTTGGAAGTAGCTAAAGAGGCTAGCGCAACAGCACAGCGTTTGCAAATTTTACTTGCTATTTCCACAGTGTCAAGGCAAATGTTTAAAATGCACTTCAGGTTACATGATTACATAAACAAACATTTAACTCAAATGCATGACTGTAATTTAAGTCTTACTGGTGAATGCATGCATCAACTAGATTAGCTTGCTATGCTACTTAGCTTAGTTTGCTAACTTCCATTGCAGGCTAGCTAACTTTCACAGTTTGGTGGCTTAAGGTAATGCTAGCTAATGTGATCAACTTTAGCAAGCTACCAGCAAACTCGATCACATTCAGAAATAAGATGAAGAGTGATATATCAAAACTAACCTGAACCATTATCCCTCGTCTCATGACAAGGCCCAACACATTCACGTAAAGGAAACGTTAGTTGTTAAGCTAGTTGGTAAAGCAACTTAGCATAAGGATGATGAGAACTGTCAGTATATTTGGGGTAGCTAGCTGCCTGCATACCAGTGGCAAAATACATGACCGGTTTGTTTTCTATATCGATGGGCTGGTGCATTTGAACGTTCAAAGAAACATAGTCACGATATATAGGCAGCTACGTGTTGACACGGTGTAGCTATCTTTATTTAGCTTACATTAACGCAACTGCACTGGAAAGGTAAACGCCTAAGAAATACATTACAAACGAACATCCTCAAGAGAGTCTTGCATGAATGAAAGCTTGCAAAATGGCAAAGAGATCATGCACTGTCTTTTAGATAAATCAAAAGACATGCATTTCAAACAATTCAATTATGAAAACAACCAAAGAACCCGAAGACAAATAACTTACCTGCGAGGTCTAGAATATGTGCCTTGGCAGCTTGGCCTGTACCATTCTCTTCACTTCTGAGAACCAGATACACCTTCTGATGATCAAAATCTGTTTTGTGCAAAGGTCTAAAATCTTTCACATTAGAAACGGGTAAAGCGTAGCACATATCGTCACCACAGAACCTTACTAAAACATACATAATTATTCTTTGGTCCTGCACTTTGGATATGCTTGACAGTTTTCCCTCTGAAAGAATTAAAAATATATAAACACAAAGGGGAATTGGGGAAGGCCTCTGCGCTCATCTGCTTTTGCCTGGTGCACATATTGAGGAAACGTGTGGCTCCCTCCTCCTTCTAAGACCTGACTAATCAAGTAGGATACTTTAAATGATACACCTGACTGCTCATGGAAATATGAGTTGTAGCATACCACTAAAGTAAAAAAGATAGCTTAATTTTTCTAATCCGGCAACCATGCTTATATAAAAGCAAGGCTTAAACAAGAGGATGTTTTCTCTCTCTCTTTCTCTTGTACTTTGATAGAGAGGAACACAGTCGATAACAGCAGAGCAAGTCTGTTCTGCTTCACCTGGTGTAATTGAAAAGTGACTGGTGTAGAACGGCTGTTGTTTTCATGCAATGATATGATTTTATATCACTTCACAATTTTTTGGCCTGGGCTACGAGGTACGTGAGGAGCTCGGTTACTATTATAGGGGATGTGTTGTAAGCTGATTTAAAAAATAAATAATAATAATGCATGTTCAAAATTTTATTTCAAGAGGTGGGTTTGTATAAAATTCAGTTTTTTGCTTGAGTGTCCATGATTTGAGTCCATTCCATGAGTATAGGATAATAGCATATAGTAGTATAGGATAATAGCAATATTCAATGGCCACTGACAGGTATTATCACAACACATGGGACCTGTGCAGTTTGTCCTTGACATAAAACTGCACACTCTCATCCAGGAATCAAATGATTTAGCAAACAGACTAACAATCAAGCCATTATGTCACTTCAAAGCAAGGCAGGTGTTTGCTGATACCTTGCTGAATACCATCTGCTTGGCTGAGCCCACATAGGCTAGGTGCCGATACTGGAGCTACTCTTTCTTTGATCTACCACAGCTCTCATTTGCCATCTATCTATAAATCCAGAAATCTCTGTGTGTCTGTCTGTCTGTCTTTATGTCAGTCAGTCTGTCTAGGGCGTATCTCCCTGACGTCCCTTAGTTACGTTAGTTATGAGATTTCGCATGTAGCTTACGCATGTCATGAACCTGTGCATCCTTGATTTTGAAGATTTCTGAATTCATAGTTCGCGACATATTTGTATTTTATCGTTTTATCGTAGTGCAGTAATTCAGAGAAAGAGGGGCGGACCCGCGCAATGTGAATGATGTCATAGCCATAGAACAATCGTCGTCATAGATGTTACCCCAGCTGATGCGTATGAGCCTGGCATGTAACCAACTCTCATTACCATGTAAAGTAGTATATTGTAGTGTAGTTTGCTGTATTTGTATAAGAGTTAGCTTTATATTCAACGTTGCTGGTTAGCCTAGACCACTGCTAACTCTGCTAACACTACAGAATGCATAATTCCTACGGGCACTGCACTAGTCTTTTTAAAGGCTGACTTGGCGTGAGAATCTGTGAACAGGTGTATTTTTTTGGCGTGAGACGCATTGAAGTCGATGGAGTTTTGTTTTCATGCGTGAGATGGGACAGAAAATCATGTGTCCAGATCCAGATGTGGGCCAGCAGCCAAAAGCCATCAGGGACATCCTTTCCAGAGACAGTCAGTTTGCACTGACTACCTTTTTAAAGTAGGTTTGTGTAAGGGTATGTCTACATTTGATTAAAATAAAAATAAAAAAAACATTTGATCTCATGTTATTTTTGCTGACATTTTCTAGAATATAACCATAGCCTACATGGCACTGTTGCATCAGTGTTTTTAGTTAGGTGAAGTATACAGATGTATACAGTATACAGTATACAGATCAAGGCATGCCAGAGTACCTAAAAGAGTCTAACAGGCCTTGGACTCCCAAGAGTTCAAGTTTACCCCCAGCTCTGAGCCTAACTCAAGGTGGCTGAGAAGGTTAAAACAAATTAACCTTTAAGAAAAAAAAAGTCACAAAAGTAACAAAAAAGTTACAAAAGGAAAAACAAATTTACAAGATGTGAAACACTTTTACCAGTGCAAAACACTTTTACCAGTCCTGAAACCAATTTACAAGCATATGAAATGGAAAAAGTTATGTCCAATACACAGGAGCTGCTTGTTACTGATCTATTTCATTTGGGATAAAGCGAATGGAGTTTGTGACGGTAACCATGTTTAAACACTTCCCACAGGAATAACAAAAGTGAGCCAACTGGCTGAAATGGTTTTGACAAAATGAACACCAGCATTGTGTTTCAGTCCAGTTCCGTCATATCATTTAGTTTACAGGGGTAACTACCTTTTGACATGCAAGAAATAAATCATTCGGAAATCACAGAGTTGTGTAATACCAAATCTATCTAAAACAAAGTGACTATTGGTAAGGAATTCTGTGGCGATAAGATAAGCACTTTTGCTATGGATCCGTGCCAGTAGTTCATTTATAGACCGATCACCCTATTGTTCATGTGTATTGGTGGTGCCGTTGAACTGGATTCCCAGTAAGAGCAGGTTGGCTTTATAAAGGCAGTTTGTGCCCAATTAAATGATCAGGTCAGTAACTTTGAATCAATTTACGATGTCACAAAGTGGCTTCACGAAGGCTCAGTGACAGGGGGCGTAAGGCCATATGAGGCAAGCCCCAGAGGAGCACTAGCGACCGGAGGTGCCCGCACCGAGAAGTACCCTATTGCCCCTGTGTCGACTGAGCGGCATTCTAGGATTCACAATAGCGGGGGAGGCAACTGTTCGTTTGACCCTCTCCACTGACAAACTCTATGTTCCCTAATTCTAAGGAATGGGAATTAAAGTACTACTGGCACTCTCTAATTCCGTAGGAATAGTGTACTAACTATAGTTCTAATTTCATTGCTGTAGTTGGTGCCTATGTTTAAATATATGAAATATATTAATGGTTTCCATTGTACATTCCAGGTACATTGATTTATTTAAAAATGTAAAATTCACCATTTGCAAAAATGTACTCTTCTCAAATAAAAAACATTCAGCCTTATATGATATTAGTTTTGTATGTGATTTAAACATTAGCAGTGAAAATAAGAGGCTTTCAGTCAGGCCTGGCATGGCATGTCAGCCACTCTCTCTCTCTCTCTCTCTTCCTCTCTCCCAATCACTCCCTCTCTCTCTCCCTCCCTCCCTCTCTCTCTCCCTCCCTCCCTCCCTCCCTCTCTCTCTCTCGCTCTCTCTCTCTCAGACTCAGTCAGACAGCATGTCCCAGCAATTAGCAGCTCACAGCTTCCCTCATTCATCTTCATTGGCAATACATTACCTGGCATCAGATTCCAAAGACACCAGATATTAACAGTAATGATGGACTAGATCAGACTGCCTTCAGTGGCCATCATTGGTCTGTGAGCGGACTGTCAGAGGAGGAAGGTGGCCTCTGGACTACGTTCAGCGTTCATAGGGGGGGAAAAATCGGTGACAGCGAGGCACTAGCAATGCTGGGAAAATTCAGATGCATTAGTATGCCAATCAAAACAGGCCACCTGTGCCAATCTGAGAGATGGACAGACGTTCGCACAGGTGTGGGATGGCGCTGGCTCAGGCCGAGGACAGACGGCTGGCAGATTGAGGCCGGCTGGCAGTGCCCGGCGCCAGCCGACGCCAACACAGAGGGGATGCAAGGATAGTTAGCACAAGTATAAGAAATATGTTTAAGACGGAGGACGCATGTAAGATAACGAGGTGAGTTAACATTGGTGATGAACAAGCAGAGTATTTGGGAGGCCGAGACTAGTTTAGATTGAGTCGAGATAATTCACTCATTATGGCAAGATTTTTTTATTTCGGTCTTTGATTGTGTTACTTCATTTTGTCTCTTAATTACTCCTTCATAAATTACTAATTAGCTGTGAAGACTTCAGCCAGAGATTAAAAAGGAGTGATCTGCCGTGAAATGAAGGGAGGGGGGCTCAAAACAAGTGGAGGGACATTATATCTTAATGCGGGCTGCCCTCTGACAGTCTTCAGTGGACTGACAGCCAAAGCAGGAGCAAACTATATTGTGTAACCCCTTCATGAAATCTTTATAGCGGTAGCCAGCAACACCACCGGCGACCCACTCCCCTTCCTCCAACCCACTCCGTCCCCCTGATCCCACTGGGGGCCTTCAGTCATCCAGCAGGGGGACATTGATCTTTTCTTAAAAGAACAAATGACTGCTGGAGAAATAGTGATCACACTTCCAAGGCTCTTCAATTCGCCTCATTAGGGCCACGTTACCTCCAGGGCTTTGTGTATTGATCTCCACAGGTCACAAGTCCATATGGTGGCCTGTCGAAATGTGATTTCTGAGCTGCGCTGGCACGTGGGGGACGATGCTTCATGAAGATAAAGAAGCCACTGCTTCTCCTGTGAAATAGTAGCTTTGGCTTTCCCAGGGCACGCACTTCATTTTTACTCAATGAGGTTCAATGAGGCGTGCAGTGGACTTGGAACATTCTGACGAGTGGAGGGAGGTTAACCGTCAGATCAAAACAATTCTGAACGAAGAACAATGTATCCAGGGCTTTTTATGCATATAATCTCCATGTGTTGACCTTGAGATGACTTCTATTCCAAAGGCAGAGTGTGAGCCAACCACGTATTTACCCGTGTGTGCAGCAGGGGGAGGTGGAAGGTCGCCCCTGAAATGGGCTAAATTGTGTGGAGAGAGTGCCACAGCCGGCAGGAGGTGGTGTGGAGAGAGTGAGAGAGTGTTAGAGAGAGAGAGAGAGAGAGAGAGAGAGAGAGAGCGAGAGTGCCCCAGCCGGCAGGAGGTGGTGTGGAAAGGCAGCGGCTCGCCGGGGGAATTGGACCGGGATCCCGGCGACGGTGGCAGGTGTGTGATGTTTGAGAGATAATAGGGGCCAGAACGCGTGCCCACCTGTTGGGCCTGCAGAATGGAAGGGAGCGCAGGTCTGGGCAGAAGCCCATTAACTATTCAGCAGTCACTGGGCTGAATACAGCAGCAGCAGCAAGAGCAGGATTCAAGGGTACTGATTTAGCCCAGATAAACACCTATGCATCACGATACCATTACTGTAAGTACAACTGAATTGAAGAAGGCCATTTGGACAATTACATACCAGAGGTAAAATACAATGCTAGAGAGATTGACACTTGCGATTTGCAGTAGGCGTACTTTTTTCTTCATTCTCACAGACATTTAAGAGAGTATGTATTTCTCAGGGGAGAGAAATCCCCAGGAGGGAGGGAGGGAGATATTCCTAGCGAAAAATAGAGGGTATATTAGAATACAGAAAGGAGTGTGGACGTTTGCATTGACCGAAACACACACACCCTTCAAAAAAAGCCAGCCACGTATCACCATGCACGGCATTAATGTTTTTCTCTCAGTCTCCCCCTGTCTAGCGTTTCATCCCGTCTCAATGCAGATCAGACAACGACTCTGCACCAATCCAGCAGTACTGGGGCAGTTTCACAACCGATTTCTGTCAGCGCGACAACAAAGCCTGCAAAGACGCAACTAAGCTTTAAATCCTTATTGACTGCGACAGGAAGCCTGTGAACCCGTGCCTCATTTCCTGCGCTAATATGCCGCCGTAAACAATGGCCTTGTCATCGGATGGAACAACAGCCCAGCCGCCGCTGGGAGAATGTACAATGTCTCTGTG
>NC_137921.1:26774513-26852013 GCF_963457725.1 Sprattus sprattus
ACGCGTTACGTCTAAAACAGAGCATAATTCAGCCTTAAGGGTGTATGTGTGCATAAGTGTGTGTGTTTATGTGCATCTGTGCATGTGTGTGTGTAGGGGTGTGCGCGTATCTGTGTGTTTGTGTGTGTGTGTGTGTGTGTGTGTGTATGTGTGTGTGTGTGTGTGTGTGTGTGTGTGTGTGTGTGTGTGTGTGTTGGAGCAGGGGTCTGGCCTTGGCCCTGCCTGCCTCCCTGAGCGTCCCGCTTATCCACAAATAATTCATCTACTGTGAATTAGAGCATTACCGCTAACGCGCTAACACTGCCCACGGCTCCCTCCCATTGTCACTCCTTACATGGATAAGGTGCTTAGTGTTTCCCAGGAACAGAGAGAGAGAGAGAAAGAGGGAGAGAGGGAGCAAGAGAGAGAGAGAGAGAGAGAGAAAGAAAGAAAGGGAGAGAGAGAGGGAGAGAAAGAAAGAAAGGGAGAGAGAGAATCGGAAAGAAAAAAGTGAGAGACAGTGAGAATGGAATCACATTATGAGGCAATCCTGGGCAGAAAATAGGATTGCATTAATCTTCATCAAACAAAGCCAAGAGTTAGTCAGTGAGTTGAAGCCTTCCTCCCCCCACACCCCTGCTGGCCCTGCTGATCCTAGAGCAGTGCTGGGTCCACACCATGTGCTGTGCTGCCACTACGGCCATCCACCCACTGATGGGACTTCATTCAGACCACCCACAAAAACCTGCCACTGCTACACTCTGTGTCTCTCTTATAGGTAGGTGTTTGTGTGTGTGAACATTGCATGGCAGAGAGTACTGGTAAGGTTAAATGAAATGAGTATTCACACATTTTTATGCTTACACAAATATACATTTGTCTGGATGTGAGATTGTATGTTACAGTTTCTGTGTGTGTGTGTGTGTGTGTGTGTGTGTGTGTGTGTGTGTGTGTGTGTGTGTGTGTGTGTGAGTGTGAGTGTGTCTGGACAGGGCTGTGAGCGCACTGTCAGAGTGTGCAGCTGTCAGAGTGTGACAGTGATGCCCAGAGTGTCCACAGATGTGCGTCATGCCATTCCACACCGGCGCACCGCAATAAACACCTCCACCGCCCAGTCAAGTGCCCTCCTGGTGACCCGGGAGGTTCCGCTCCCATTTAGTTCTAGCCACAGTAAGCAGGTGAGGTGGAACTACCATTTAGTTCAGGCTACAGTTAGTGTTGTGGAACTCCAGTTTAGTTCAGGCTACAGTTAGTGTTGTGGAACTCCAGTTTAGTTCTCCAACAATAACAAAGTCTGGTGGAACTTTAGTTTAGTTCAGGCTACAGTTAGTGTTGTGGAACTCTAGTTTAGTTCAGGCTACAGTTAGTGTTGTGGAACTCCAGTTTAGTTCAGGCTACAGTTAGTGTTGTGGAACTCCAGTTTAGTTCAGGCTACAGTTAGTGTTGTGGAACTCCAGTTTAGTTCATCTACAATAAGAAAGTCTGGTGGAACTTTAGTTTAGGTCAGGCTACAGTTAGTGTTGTGGAACTCCAGTTTAGTGCGAAGTGCTGAAATGGTGATGAGAGAAGAGTAGAGTGTGAGCACATTGTTTACGTTACTGAGTAACAATTCCCTTTGAAGATGTGATTAATAAAGCCTTTTAGAAGGAGAAAGCTGAAGTATGTATGTATGTGTATGTGTTGTTGTCTCTGGTATTAACATGTGTCCTTAACCATTATGTGTAAAGAGGGGGGGTGGGTCTGGGATGCCAGACACTACTGGTGAGCCTTCTGGAGGTGTTGTGGGCCTAATGCAATGAAAACACTGATGAAGGACGATGCCCACTTGACAACTCCAGTGAAATGCTCATGAAGATATCTTTGGTGTTGGTGTTAAGTTGAAGTTAAGTGTGGCCTCTGGCCTATACACAATGTGTGTCAAAACGTGTGTGTGTGTGTGTGTGTGTGTGCATGTGTGTGTCCACGTTCACCTTACCCCACTAAGTGAGCTGCCGGCGGAAAACTTTCCCCATAAAAAAAGTCATTAAAGCTTATCAGTCAGATTGTGCGTCTCTTCAATAGTGGCTTAATCTGAGGCAGGTTAAGGCAGTCACGACAGTAATTAACAGAGCCGGCCAGCAGTTAGAGGGATGGGACGAGGATGGGGGCCGGGAGAGAAAACCTCGCCATCCGCTCCACTCTTTATGATCAAATTAAATATTCATGCACAGTTCAGCCAAAAGCCATTTGCAATATTTCCAACTGAATTTACCTGGCAATATTTGCTGATGACTATCGCAAGATGGTAGCAGCAGGACAGGATGATGCGTGTGTGTGGGGGTGGAAGTTATTTAAAACCCAACCCACAATTTTGTTTCTCATTTCCAAATCATATAAGGTCAACGTTGTAAGATTAACCTGAATTATTATTTTTTTTTTGCCCTGGCTATCAATTTTAAATATATACCTATACTCATTGGGCTTGGGGTAATAAATGACAACGATAACAGTAAATTGAGAGATAGACACCCGGTGACCAAAGCTTTATGCAAACCCACACAGCATCCAATTTCATTCTTATATTTTGTGTGTGTGTGTGTGTGTGTGTGTGTGTGTGAGAGTGGTGGCAGGGAGCCGGAGGTCATGAATGATTGACCCCATGGACTCTGCACGCCTAGCAGAGATGAGGTAAGGGCAGAATCAGCGGTTGGGTTTATTTCAGTGGGCTGGTGTCCCTGCTCAGGGATTAATTGTCCTTGCTCACCATCCCGTGGGACTGTCTGTGGCTGACGCCTGTCTAGGTTTGGGAGGTGTGTGTGTGTGTGTCTAAATGTGAGTCTGTATCTGTGCGTATATGTGTGTGCGTGTGTGTG
Source organism: Sprattus sprattus (assembly GCF_963457725.1). Classification (NCBI taxonomy): domain Eukaryota; kingdom Metazoa; phylum Chordata; class Actinopteri; order Clupeiformes; family Clupeidae; genus Sprattus; species Sprattus sprattus. The sequence goes on from NC_137921.1 coordinate 26,777,345, forward strand.
TGTCTGTCTGGATTTAAGTGAGTGTGTGCATCTTTGTCTGTTAGTGTGTGTGTGTTTGTGAGTGTGTCTCTCTGCATGTGAGTGAATCTGTGTGTGTGTGTGTGTGTGTGTGTGTGTGTGTGTGTGTGTGTGTGTGTGTGTGTGTGTGTATGTGTGTGTGTGTGTGTGTGTGTGTGTGTGTGTGTGTGTGTCAACATTCTGACTCATAGCTTCTGGTGCTAGTCTCTCGGAGGAAAATACCCCCCTGTGAGTGAGTCATTGCTGCCCCTCTCCCTGCACCTGGCGTCGGGCGGTTCGCCCCGGCTCTCTGCCTTGGCTCCTCACGGTACAGTGGCTCTCTCCCGCTCCCACTACATGACCTCATCCTCTCCAGGGTTTCGCTACTGTTTTTTGGACATGAATGATGTAACATGAAGATACTGTCTGCTAAATGCCTTTTTGAAAGCGGTCTACAGTGGGGACACCAACCACAAAATATATATACAGCCGCGGAAAAAATTAAGAGACCACTTCAAAATGATCAGTTTCTCTGGTTTTACTATTTATTGGTATGTGTTAAAGTAAAATGTACATTTTTGTTTTATTCTATAACCTACTGGCAACATTCCTAACAAATTTCAAATAAAAATATTGTCATTTAGATCATTTATTTGCCGAAAAATGACAATTGGTCAAAATAGCAAAAAAGATGCAGTGTCTTCAGATCTCGAATAATGCAAAGAAAACAAGCTCATATTCATTTTTGAACTACACAATACTAATGCTTTAACTTAGGAAGAGTTCAGTAATCAATATTTGGTGGAATAACCTTGATTTAAAATCACAACTTTCATGTGTCTTGGCATGCTCTCCACCAGTCTTTCACATTGCCGTTGGGTGACTTTATGCTACTCCTGGCGCAAGAATTCAAGCAGCTCGGCTTCTTTTCATGGCTTGTGACCATCCATCTTCCTCTTGATCACATTTCAGAGGTTTTTTTATGGGATTCAGGTCTCGAAATTGGGCTGGCCATGACAGGGTCCTGATCTGGTGGTACTCCATCCACACCTTTACTGGCCTGGCTGTGTGGCATGGAGCATTGCCCTGCTGGAAAAAACACTTCTCAGAGTTGGGGAACATTGTCAGAGCAAAAGGAAGCAAGTTTTTCTTCCGGGACAACGTTGTACTTTGCCTGGCTGAGGTTTGTAAAAGACCATAAGGATTGAAAAAGCGGACTGGAGGGTCTTCTAAGTTCGTCTTCTCTGATGAGTCCAATTTCACAGTAGGTGCAAGACTCTGTGGCTTGTAGGCCTCTCCAGGTCTCCGTCTAACCATCAGACGACCATGTGTTGGGCAAAGCTGAAAATTGGACTCAGAGAAGATGAACTTAGAAGATGACCTCCAGTCCGCTTTTTCAATCCTTATGGTCTTTTACAAACCTCAGCCAGGCAAAGTACAACGTTGTCCCGGAAGAAAAACTTGCTTCCTTTTGCTCTGACAATGTTCCCCAACTCTGAGAAGTGTTTTTTCCAGCAGGGCAATGCTCCATGCCACACAGCCAGGCCAGTAAAGGTGTGGATGGAGTACCACCAGATCAGGACCCTGTCATGGCCAGCCCAATTTCGAGACCTGAATCCCATAAAAAACCTCTGAAATGTGATCAAGAGGAAGATGGATGGTCACAAGCCATGAAAAGAAGCCGAGCTGCTTGAATTCTTGCGCCAGGAGTAGCATAAAGTCACCCAACGGCAATGTGAAAGACTGGTGGAGAGCATGCCAAGACACATGAAAGTTGTGATTTTAAATCAAGGTTATTCCACCAAATATTGATTACTGAACTCTTCCTAAGTTAAAGCATTAGTATTGTGTAGTTCAAAAATGAATATGAGCTTGTTTTCTTTGCATTATTCGAGATCTGAAGACACTGCATCTTTTTTGCTATTTTGCCAATTGTCATTTTTCGGCAAATAAATGATCTAAATGACAATATTTTTATTTGAAATTTGGTAGGAATGTTGCCAGTAGGTTATAGAATAAAATAAAAATGTACATTTTACTTTAACACATACCAATAAGTAGTAAAACCAGAGAAACTGATAATTTTGAAGTGGTCTCTTAATTTTTTCCGCGGCTGTATATATATACAGTACTGTGCAAAAGTTTTAGGCAGGTGTGAAAAAATGCTATGAACTAAGAATGCTTTGAAAAATGTAAACAATAAATGTATCCATTTACATGGTAAGACTGAGCACAGCAACAAGACACAACGTAGTTATACTGCATCAGCAGGGTCTCTCCCAGACAAAGATTTCAAAGCAGACAGGGGTTTCAAAATGTGCAGTTCAAGCTCTTTTGAAGAAGACGTTGAGGATCGTAGACGCAGTGGTCAGCCAAGGAAACTTAATGCAGCTGATGAAAAACACATCAAGCTTATTTACCTTCGAAATCGGAAGATTTCAAGCAGTGGCATCAGCTCAGAACTGGCAGAAACCAGTGGTACCCAGGTACAGACATTTACTGTCCGGGGAAGTCTGGCCAGAAGTGGTCTTCATGGAAGAGTTGCAGCCAAAAAGCTCTACCCCGACAAGGAAACAAGGCCAAGTGACTGAACTAAGCACGAAAACATAGAAACTGGGGTGCAGAAACATGGCAGAAGGTGCTCTGGACTGATGAGTCAAAATTAGAAATATTTGGCTGTAGAAGAAGGCAGTTTGTTCGCCGAAGTGCTGGAGAGAGGTACAATAATGAGAGTCTGCAGGCAACAGTGAAGCATGGTAGAGGTTCCTTTCCAGTTTGGGGCTGCATTTCTGCAAGTGGAGTTGGAGATTTGGTCAGGATGAATGGTGTCCTCAATGCTGAGAAATACAGGCAGATACTAATCCATCATGCAATACCATCAGGGAGGCGTATGATTGGCACCAAATGTATTCTGCAGCAGGAACATAACCCCAAACATACAGCCAATGTCATTAACAACTATCTTCAGCTTAAAGAAGAACAGAAAGTCCTGCAAGTGATGGTATGACCCCCACAGAGCCCTGATCTCTACATCATCGAGTCTGTCTGGGTTTACATGAAGAGACAGAATAATTTTAGGAAGCCTACATCCACAGAAGATCTGTGGTTATTTCTCCAAGATGTTTGGAACAATTTACCAGCCGAGTTCCTTCAAAAACTGTGCGCAAGTGTATCTGGAAGAATTGATGCTATTTTGAAGGCAAAGGGTATCACACCAAATATTGATTTAATTTAGAATTTTCTTCTGTTCCTTCACTGCATTTTGTTAATTTATGAAGAATTGATGAAAATAAACTGTTAACACTTCCATTTTTGAAAGCATTCTTAGTTTACAGCATTTTTTCACACCTGCCTAAAACTTTTGCACAGTACTGTATATATATATATTTTGTATTATATGAATGGAAAATTCAGTTATCCCATCACTGAATTATATTACTAATACCTATATATTTATATTTATATAAATGTATGTATATTTATACAACACAAATTAATTGAAATATATGATAATATTCAATTTAAGAGTCAATTTAAGTCAAATAAGTGTATATATTTAAATAAATGTAAAATAAACCATTCTGAGAATAAACACACTTCCTGCAGATGTGCACTGGCTTCTATTTAAAAACTACTGTGCGTGCAACATGCACGGTGAAATTAATTTATAAACAGGCCGGTGTCCATCTTTCCTTTGAGAAACTGCTCCTGTCTCTTCACAAAGGCCATGGCCCATGGTGTGCTTGCCTACGTTTTATTTTAACAATCACCCTGTGGAATGGAACGAGTCGGGGTGTATGTGTGCGTGAGTGTATGCTGGCGTGTGTGAGAAATGTCATATATGAGCTGAGAGCTGCGTTTTGCGTGACCGCCAGACCCCCTGGTTAAAAATACAGCGAAACAAATCAAATATTTATTCCTTTAGAGAGCGGCCCAGTGCTCTGTTCCCCCGCGCCCACCACCACCACCCCCAACCCCACTCCCCTCCCCGAGTCTCAAACGTCCGACATGGACACCTGCGTCTCCAGTCAAAGCAGCCACCCCCTTCTCCTCTGTGCCATTTCAGATCGGGGGGAAATCTAATAACCCAGCCAAGCCCCTCAACCTCCACCCCCCTGCCCCTGCCCCCACCCCACGCCCGGCCCCTCGGCCTAGACACCACTCCTCCATTCGCCAGTTAAAAGCCCTGATTGAATTTCATCTTGATTTCATTAAATATTCATAAAGGCCAATTAGAAGGGCAACTTGGCCGGCTGAAAGGACCGTCTCTCCATAATCTTGTCCCTGGCAGTCAATCAGACAGTCCCATTTTCAAGGTGGACCCCGAAAGTCCCCCTGCTTGACCCTGGCCGTGGCCTCCCTTCTTCCACCCCGAGAAAAAAAGCCCACTTCTAGCTTAGGCTGTAACACAGAAAACACAAGGAAGATGGAGAGGAAAGAGAGGGAGAAAGGTGAAAAGAGTGACAATGACCTTCTAATAGGGTTTGAGTCACCACATTCAGTCTATTCAGAGAATTAATGTTTCCAGAGAAACTGAAGATTAAAATCTTTTTCAGTTTCACACTGGGTGTAAAAGAGGGGGGACAATTAAAGTGAAGAACAGAAGTGAAGAATCCTCACTCTACAGATCAGGGAAGAGTATGTAGCATCCTTTATTTCTATACACACTTCAATACACCTCCTCTGCAAGACACTCACACACACACACACACACACACACACACACACACACACACACACACACACACACACACACACTTTACAACGTAAAGAAGTATTTATGACTTTGAGAAACGTTCCTAAATAAAGACCCGGTCCCGGTGTGGTCATCTTATCTCCTCTCTGCTGCCTTTCTTCCTGGGTCTCCATCTTAAGCCCATGAATGGACTGGACCCTGCGAGCCGTCTCCACGGTGATATAACACCGCACGCGGCTGGCCCCGACATCCGGCCCATCTGGGTCCTTCGAACACAGCGACCTTCCACACTGGCACACGAGCGGAAATCAATGATGACACGCTGCCTTTTTGCGACCAATCGATGATTTGGGAAAAGTGATAGCCCCCTCCGCCCCTCATCATCCCAACTCCAACAACACTCCAACAACACCCCCCCCCCCCCCCCCTCCCCCTCCCCCTCCTCTTCCACTCCACTGCTAACCTACCCCATTATTTGCTCAATCAGAGTCCGACTGACACCACCCCCATCGATGGAGTGCAGAAGCACTCACCTGGTGTTTACTGAGGGGGGGATCAATGCCCTCCCTATGTGCACAGCGCACCACTGTGTGTGTGGGTGTGTGTGTGTGTGAGTGTGTGAGTGTCACAAGCAGCAGCGCGGGGCTGAGGCAGAGCAGGCGGACAAGGCTAAGAAGGCCAACAGGGAGAGAGCGAGGCCAGCAGTCAAACGAGACCTTTGACCACATCGGGTTAATGGAGCATAAAGAGACTTCTTCTGAGCTGAGTGAAATGGGGGGGGGGGGGGGGTATCCTCCTCAGAAAGGAATTCTGAATCAGATTTTAGCTGATCTTTGCTCGAGGTCTATGGGTCTGGGTCTGGGTCTAGGTCTGGGTCTGGGTCTGGATCTGGGTCTGGGTCTGGATCTAGCACGGATTCAGGTCAGATCAGGCAGGCCATACCTGAGACTTAGGCCCTGTCCCATTACTACCACTTCACCCTAGCACTTCACCCTTCCACTTCGTTTGCGCGTTCGCGTGAAGGGGTAGGGTGTCCCAATTCTTTTGGACCGAAGGGGAAGTGTTGTTCAACCCTTCAAACGACCCCTTCAAACGGAGTGTGATCAGAACCGGACTTCGGTTGAAGGGAAAGATTACATTTCCCAGGATGCCTTTAAGAAAGATGGCTGCCAGTGCAGAAAGAGAAGTTTACAAATCTATGGATATCTTCGCAAATAACTATTAAAAAATGTGAAACACATCGGGATATTTAGCCGATCATTATGCAGAATAATATTCCTTACAGTTGAGTAGAATATGATTGTTAGAAAAAGATCGCTATTTTCACAAATGAACGTCTGTCTATGCTGCTGAGTAGTAGCCGAGTAACGTTAACGTTAGGATGTAAAAAACGCTATTTTATGACATGTGGGTATATATGTTTGCCAAAACCTGAGAACCTGAAAACCTGACGTGTGTTCAAATTCGCAAACATAGGAACACTGTTTGCATTGCGTTTTTGGTGAAACGTAGCCTACAGTGGAGCTGGATATGAGTGATCGAGTGGTGTCCCATTTCTCAGGTACAGATTTAAATCCCTTAACACTTCTCACTCCGTTGTGAAGGGGCCCTCCGCAGTGAAGTTCACTTCGATGAAGTGGTAGGGTGAAGGGAAGATGAATGGGACGGGGCCTTAGACTTAGAGACTTTTTTGTATTATTCCACTGAGGTATATTAGGAATCTGCATTTAGCCTATTTAGCACACACACACACACATGCTAGCAGCAGTGAGCAATTACTATACACACACTAGCTAGGAGTAGTGTGTGCACACATACACCCAAAGTATTGGGTAGCACTTCTGCACTTCAGCCGCAGGGCCCAGATTAGGGGCCTTGCTCAAGGACCCTTCAGCCGTGGGTGTTGAAGGAGGGGAAAGCGCTGTTCATTCACCCCCCTATTTTTTCTGCTTATCCAAGGGATCGTACCGGCGACCTTTCGGCCCCAAGCTCACATCTCTAACCTTTAGGCCCCACTGGCCCCCTACAGACCCCCATATGCATATTACTGCATAATCATATCACAGTGTGTCCCTGTGAATCTGAGACTCATCCGACCTTCCCTCATCTGCCATACCTACCATGTCCCCGTCTGTACCTTTGAATCTGAAACTGATCTAGCCTTGTTCCGTCCATCGTGTCCTCTCCACATCAGGGCCAGATCTGCTGCAGTGTTGGCGGCTATGTGGGCTTGTGACTGACACGTTTTAATTAAGTTATTGCAAGTATTCCTGCATTCCTGTGGGAGCCTGTGAGTCTTGACGACAAGGAGGACTCTGTGAGACCCAGGCTCTTTACCTAATCAGGAGCAGCACAGATTTAATCAATCAACATCGCCGTGGTGATAGCAGCTCTCGCAGGCTTGTGCCAGCCAACCACAGGTCGTGACTGAGGCCCACTAAGAGCTGAAGATGACTGGCCCCAAAGCCAACTTCTCAAACTGAAAACTTACAGAAGCACCGCTAAAGCTGTAAATAACTCATGCCTGGCTAAGAGGGTGGTTAGGATAAATATGACATCTTCCTAGCTCGGTTCTTCTCTTATTTAAGCAATATAGCACGAGTGGAAGTGGGGTAGGTAAGGGATAATCCCACGGGTGGTGTTCGGCCGTAGCCACCGAGGCCGCCAGGCCGAGTGGCGTAGGCAACAACACCCGTGGGATTATCCCTTACCTACCCCACTCCCACGAGTGCTATATTGCTTTTATAAAACAATTCTACAGTCAACAAATGAACATTTCAACACAAAGTTATTGATTAAAAATGTTTTTTTTTCGCCATTGTTTCTCCGCAACAAAAAATAGTTCCATTGTCAACGTCTTCGTTTGGAATTTTAAAAACTTTGAATTAACGGTTATCATCAATGCAAATGTTTCATCGCGGAGTGATTTATTTTTAGCTGTGAAAAGTCCCGTAACTGTAGGTATGTTGACGAATAACCTATAGCATGGAACGTCTCTCGTCCAATCAGAAACAGCTAAATTACGCGCTAGAACCCAATTGTTTTATAATGATAATTATATCAGCTCACTTATGACTGTTACCACCCCATAGGGTCTGGCCTTCCCTTCATCAATCTATTCCCGACACTGATGATTTCAAAATGGAATTAAATGAATGGTTCAGGGAAGTGCGGTTGGTGAGCTGAATGGAGTAGTGGTGATTTCCCCAGCAGCTATGACACGGCTTCTACACTGTCCAATTTATCCAAGTTCACCAATGAACAAGTAAACCACCTGATCTTCTTCGGGAACCCTGCAAGAGTGACTTAGACCTAAGATGGCGGCACCTCTAGACACAGCGGCTTGGTGCTGCTCCTCCAACCAAAGCTACCTACTTCTTTTCCTTTTCTATATGTGACGGGCTTGCAATCTGCTCATACACGTCAGGATCTTTTTTTACGCATAGAAGAATTGCGTAGCTGGTCTGCACCACATTATCTCGCTAGCATACCACCAGAGCTAGCGAACACACAAAGATCTTTGGATAATTACTTCACCCTTCAAGCGATGCTATCGGCACAGGGAAAGGAAGCAAAGGCGAGGGAATTGGGCGGGTTTGTGCAGGCTAGGCTCCGTAGGGTGCCGCACAAACCTCCGCTATATATCGAATATCTTTCTGGCTAATGCTCGGTCTAACAACCATGAGGGTTTCTGCACGGGGGATCGGACCGTTGAGCGTGGGTACGAACAAAGGTGGACCCCTCTGTATATACCACACACAACAACCGGTGGATTACTAATTAAAACTAATGAATACCAATTAACTAATTGAAAGACACTGCTCCCCTTATCTGGAATATCTCATGCTTAGATGCAGGCCATTCTACTTGCCTAGAGATTTTACTTTTATGCTTATTATGGCCGCCTACATTCCACCACAAGCGAACGCCAGGAGATCACAGCAACCGAACAAATATCCAGACAGGTTCTTAATCTAAGGACTGTCCTTCCCAAATTTCATCAGTATGTTAATTTTCCCTCTAGAGGCGAAAACAAACTGGACCACGTCTCTTCACATATCCTAGATGCAAACAAACCCACCCCCCCCTCGGGTCAATTATACCATATCTCTCTGCTCCTCACTCCATTTTATAGACTTCTCATAAACAGAGGCGGATCATCCATCAGGACAGATATGGCCCAAGGGTACAGTCTTTCTGCTCCGGGACGGTGTCCAATGCACAGAAGTGAGTTTATTCTTGCAGCAGGACACACATAGAGGCGATCTTAACTGCCCTTCACACAAACTCTACCCTACATTGAACACCCAAAGGCCTTTGTCGGGATGCTGTTCATTGACCACAGCGCAGCATTCAATAGAGTAATCCCCAACAAACTGGTCTCCAAAGTCCTGGACCTGGGCCTTAACTAACACCACTGAAACTTTTTTTCCCACCACCACTCAGATCTTGGTTTACTTAATCCGAGTCACACAGAGCCACACGTAAGATGAATAAGTCATGTCATGTGCAAATATGAACATTTGATATTCATTTCAACATTCGATTCATTACCATATATGTATATCAACGTTCGATTCATATTCATATTAACCTTCGATTCATATCCGTAGTCATATCAACATTCAATGCACCTGCCAGATGTTGAAAGCCAAGATGCAGGTTACATTTTAAAGAAGGAAGTGGCAGAACAACTTCCTCAAAGCAATTTCCAATGCCTCCCTTTTTGTTGAGATGTCGGTCCACCTTCAAAGGTGCTTAGGTCAGTAGGTATGCTATGAGATTACCAAATGAATGTGCCTTAGTAATCAAAATGGCTTCACGCGATGTAAATCACACATAGGCTATTCACGTACATTCATGTGATTACCACCGTATGGAGATTTGGAGATTGGAGATTTAATTCATATTGTCTTTCTGTCAACCCCTTTACAAACTCCCTAAAATCGACATATCATATTTTTTTTTAAACAAATGACGCACGTGATGTATCAAGAGGAAACTTATGGGAAGCTTTTAAGGCATACCTAAGAGGCCATATGATGACACAAAGAAGTAGATTGATGGTAGCTATGCCAATTGCCCAGACTCATCCCTTTAAAAACAACAGCAGAGTTTGACCTTTTAACTCCAAACAAAGCAGAACTACAGAGGAGACAATATGTGTTTGAATCACGTGACAAGGCCGGCAACCTTCTGGCCCAGCCAGCCAGAGCCAAAGCTTCGTCCAGGCTTATTACTAGTAGGAAATCCCCATCGGGTGTTGTTCCTACTAATCCGAAAATCATGAATCTTTGTCAATTTACTCTGAATCACTTGCACTCAAGTCAGCACAGTTCTTTAAAATTGACAATAACCTTGTGGAGGATCTGTGCAGGCCAATTGTAGAAGCCATTATTGCCTTGCAAAGAGGCAAATCACCTGGTTCAGACAAACTCACTGCAGAATTCTACAAGAAGTATCCTCTCTAGCTCTGGGAGATATGTACAATGAAGCTGTGTCAAATGGCTGTCTCCCTCCAACACTGACGAACGCTACAATCACTCTTCTCCTGAAAAAAAAATAAGGATCCCATGCCACTGCTACATGTAGACTACAAGATCCTGTCAAAAATTCGAACTGTCAGTCTCCAACATATTTCACCACAGATCATATCCCACCTGACACACACCAGGCCACGGCCCTCAGCACCCTGCTAGTCAGCCATTTAATTCCCTTCAATTGGGAGCAGGCTTTCCCCCAATCTTCTGATCAATGGATGAAGGACGTGGATCAACAGAGATTTTCTTCTTAGACATTCTTAAAATGACTTGGATCAAATATGGAGACTGGTTTTATTTCTCATAGACATTCTGGATATTATGCCTGGCAGGTCAGATAACCCAGTCCTTTTGGTTTGTGTTATTCATACTATTGCCTATTTGTCCACAGGTTTCTCTATCCTTTTGTTCTTTCCTTCAGTTGAATTTCCTCCCCTTCATTTCCTTTGGTTTGTCAGCCTGAGGTTGAGGCCGGACTGGGGGCGGTGTGTGTGTGTGTATTATGTATAAACTATATTACAAACCGCCTTCTTTTCCTGTCAATATTTTATTCTTGTCCTTGTTTCCTTTCCAATATAATCCTCACTATTTGTCCTTCATACTATTGATTGTTAAACATAAATGTCTATTGAAGGTGTATTGACACATCCTTTATGGGCTGCCATTTTGTACTGTGAAGGAGGGAGGAAGGCGGCTGGTGGAACACTCGTGCACTGGGAAATTCCTCATATAAAAACACACACCACAGATGTTGACATGACGGCTACTCAAACATAACATCCTCTCGGAGGGGGGAAACTTTTAATCATGACTTAAAGGACAGACAGACAGTGAGACAGCAAGAAAGAGAGAAAGAGAGAGACAGAGAGAGAGAGACATACTGATAGACAGACAAAGCAAGACTGTAATATAAGATTAGCTTCAAAGTCAGCAATTCAATTTACCAGATGAAAGCAGCCTCTATTTGGTGCCTTTTGTAGCCAACCCAGTTTTAAGACTAGAGACCTAGAGACACACACACTTCTGTTTTCACACAGCGAGAGCGATGGTGACACACTTGTTGTTTTTCCAGTGCAAGGCCATGTCCCGAGCTGTTACCATGTCGAGACGAAGAGAGAGACAAAGTCAAGGAATGCCCAGGTGCCCAGGTAGGGGCAGCGCCCCCCCCAAAACCCCCAATACACACACACACACACACACACACACACACACACACACACACACAAATTATCCTCCCTTCACAGCCAACTGAGAAAGACATGCACGCCTTATAATCACTGGCACGCGGAAAACAATTCCAGTATTTCTCCTGCCAATAGACTCCCTCCAGAGTCAAAATTGGAAAAGAAAAGCAAAACAATGACACACACACACACACACACACACAAATCAATTTAGCAGCACAGGCAGACAGTGCAGTGACCATGGTTGGTGGCTGGCAGGCTAATTTCATTAGCGATGTGTGAGAATGAGTGAGATGGAGGGGTGGCGGTGGAGAATGAGGGGGGTGAAGCATGGCTTATTTACATGACAGCGCCACAGTGTCAGGGGATTATCCTCACTTGGTCCCTCGGCCTTAGAGGATGGGTCTGCATGGCCACACACACACACACATACATACACACACACACACACACACACAAATATGTGCACACATACACACACACCGAACTTGTGTGCGCGTGCACACATACACGCGCACACACAAACTCTCACACACACACGCGTGCACACATACAGGCACACACACACACACACACACACACACACACAAGTGGTCTCACAATGGCTTAGTTAGCACAGATGAAGGCATGAGTGTTGGACATCATTATCTGCGAAGGCAGCCAATAAACGGAAATCATGTGAGCGTGTTTCAGACACCCGGCCATGTCACTACGGACAGACATACTTCCTGCTGTCCTCTCTCCAGAGCTGGCACCCTACTAGTGTTGCGTTGTTTTTATCGCCCTGCAGAAGATGCGAACACACTCACATTAAGGATTGATTTGAGGTCACTCTGACGACTGGCCTCTGAGATGACTGCAGTCATTAATTCTACATCATTAACTTTATAATAAATGATCTATAATATAAAAATACCATAATTACAAGCTTGATTATGAAACGAGCATTCAGATCACATTCCCAGTCAGAGCTGCCTGTCCCACTAATGATGTGGCTGCTGCAATGTGAGGCCTGATCATGGCTGCTGCTGTTCTAAAGGGCTGATCATGACTGCTGTTCTAAAGGGCTGATCATGGCTGCTGTTCTAAAGGGCTGAGCATGGCTGCTGTAGTGTGTGTGTGTGCGTGTGTGTGTGTATGCTGATCATGGCTTGATGTGTCTTTTGTCACCTCAGGTATGCTTTCACTCATGACTCAATTCTTACATGTAAAAATAACCTGACAAAATCACTGCTAATGGCAGTTGTATACACATGGAGTTTCTTTCTGAACCCTTTCTATGGGAAACAGCTAAGTGATGTGTGCTTTTCTCTGTGTGCACACCGTGTCTTTTATAACCTTAGTGGGGACTTTTGTCTCGTTGTTTCCAACACTATTAAGGCACTATTAATACATTCCCTCAATAGTAATAAGAGATAAAAGATGCCACTTAAGGGCTAAATGTATGTGATATCTAAGGTTGTCATTTATTGGTTTTCATAATGGCGTGGTCGAACTCCCAGTGCACTATGAATGAGAAGACACTGAAAGAGAGAGAGAGTGATGTTTACCACACACACACACGCTCATACACACACAAGCACACGCACACGCAAACACATATACACACACACACACACACATGCACATGCACACACACACACACACACAAACACACGCACATAACAGATCCTCACAATCCTTTGATTATGTAGCCTTGGATTCTCCCTCTGCTTTAGAAGAGGACGCTCAGGGGCTTTCGAGCTTAACGTTAAATACCTGCTCCTCACTGCACAAGGTGCAGGAGGGAGAGGAGGTGTGTGCAGGATTACAGAGGACCTTGGCCTCCTCAGAGGAGAGGAACGAGGGAGTGAAACGGGGAGTGAAACCCAAAGCGGACGCGTCCCAGATCATGGAGCGTGTATACGCGTCACAGTCTGCTGGCTAGGACGCGATTAAGTTTACCGACACGCCGCACTCTCTTGTCCACACTCTCCTGAGGACATTATTGACACTACCGTGTGCTTGGTGCAGAACACAAAAGCGAAATACAGCGCGGTGACAGCGTGACAGAGGGACAGACGAGGGACAGACGCTCCCTTCCTGATGGTCCGACGCGTCCCTGTCTCCTGCGCCCTCCACACAAGGTGGAATAAATAAACACCAAAACAGTCATTTGACGCATCTGTAATCACCTTAGCCACATCCTTGGGAGCTGCGAGCTCTAATTCGGCACGCTTTTAATTTGTTTTCACAGCAGTTCGAGCAAATTGAATTTGTTAATTAAAGCAGCAAAATGAAATGCTGAGCATTATTGACGATATGCTAATTGGGTTAGCGTGGAAATTGGAAGTGTGTGTATCTGTGTGTGTGTGTGTGTGTGTGTGTGTGTGTGTGTGTGTGTAGTGTGTGAAGTGTGTGTAGCGGGAGGGACACATTGGTGTATCAATAGCCAGGACAAATCATATTATGGCAAGAGTGCAGCAGTGTATTGTGCCAGCCTGTCCCATTGTGAAGCTCTGTCATCTCCATCTCTCTCTCTCTCTTCTCTCATTTCTGTCTCGTCTCTCTTCCCCTCCGTCTCCCCAGATCCAGCAGCTACAGACAGCCTCTCCTACTCCTTCTCTTCCTGCTCATCTTTACATTCACCAGTTAGATCAGCTCAGCTTAGGCTTGGCAAATACCAGCCGCTTTGCTCCAGGAGTGAACACACAACGCGCCGTACCGTACCGCTCCCCTCACCGACGCCGCCCAGCTCCCCGCCCATGGCTGGAATCCCCCCAGAGATTTAGCGTTAGAAGTGGCCTCACGGCGGAGAGATGCGGGAAGCAGCATGGCGCTGCACACAAACACGCATTAAAGTGCTTACATGGCAAACAAAGGAATCAACACATTTAGAGCTGTCTGTCAGTCTCCATGCTATACACAGTGCCGGAGCTGACAGGAAGCTCACGGATGGAAATTTCTTGTACATAATGTTTTGTCAATGTACATATGCCGCTTGTTAAAGATCTGTTTGTCATTGGATAGCACTGAGGGCTAAAAACACTGAGGGCCTGATTTACTAACATTGCAACCGCAGCTTAATCTGCGGTCGCACATTAACACACAGTGTTTTTGCGCATTTTCCGTGGTATTTATCAAACCAGATCCCAATGGGCACTCTGTGCTTACTCCGCCCTTTAGGGCCTGATTTACCTACATTGCGACAGCAGCTTAACCTTTGCCAGGCGCACATTAACGCACAGTGTTTCCCCGCATTTTCCGTGGTATTTATCAAACCAGATCCGCGCTCGGCAATCATTATTTAGCGCACCATTAAAAGACGGGAGAAATCGCCTGCAAGTTACTGCCACCATGGAGATTCGAGGAAGAAAAAACTGAGGTTCAGCGAAGAGGAGATAGATATATTGGTTCACGTTCGCTCAATCACTGAACCTGATTCAATGTGCACGCATTATATTGTTGTTCTGCCCGCCATCACCTACAGCGAGATGTTTAAAAGAACACGATTATTAAGAATATGCTATTGGTGGCATTAATGCATAAACTGTCATGTACATGGCGAGATTAATAAATTCTACAAGTGACATGGGTTAACTACAATATATCCGGAAGATAAAACTGTCATGGACAGATCCAGGGTATTTGGCTACCACGTTTGTAATGGTCATGTTGGCATCACATATGACCTGGACATTCATAGGTACCACTTTACAATAAGACTCCATTATAAATGGTTTATAAATGGTTTATAAATAGGTTATTCATTAGGTTGTAAACCCTTTGTAAGTCATTAATAAGCCCTTATAAATGAGTTATAAACACAATTTGTATACGTCGATGCATGCTCACTATTTGGGAAGTCCCCATCTTGGCAACCCACTGTCTATCCCTTAACTTGCTCTACTAGCCTTATTGCACACTCCCTACCATTCTTGGAACTTTCTTGGAACTTTTACCACGGATTAAACCCCAGGCGGGGCTCACAACGTGCCCTTTACAATAAGGCTCCATTTTGCCAATTATAAATGTTTGTAACTGATTACTAGATGATGATGTTTTCACACTTTACAATAAGGCTCCGTTTTGCCAGTTGTAAATGTTAGTAACTGATTTATAAAGGGTGATTTGTTGTGTAATGAGTAGTAAGCAGTAACTTGATCTTGGATGGATGGATACTTTATTAATCCAGAGGGAAATTTTAGGACATCCAGAAGCATCCAGACTAAGGAATGCTGCATGGTCTGATGCTTTTGATCTGTATTATTAATGATGCAAACGTTTTCTCCCTATTGCTATCATGCAATGCAATAATGAATTACACAATTACACATATTATGTATAATAAAGAACTCATGAAACACTTCTTTAGTGCAGCTTCACTTTGGTCAGTTGTGCATTAGACTGGCATTATGCCATCCTGAGCAGAAACTACCGCAACTACTGACCAGAACATTGTTGACAGAATATAGAATAGTCCAATACATAGAATAGCAAAAAAATATAAAATGTAGAATATAGAATAGTTTCATTATATAGAATATAAAATACTTTAATAATATAGAGTATATATTATTAAACTATTATAGAATATGTACTAGTACTGCAGTAGTAGCAATAGAACAGAGAGCTTCACTCAGACGGGGCCGTTGGTTTTACAGCCTCAGCTCTTGCAGCACTTGTCTGCATAAAACACATACATCCAGGGTTCAACACAAATCTTCTCAACAGCTCATTTACTTTGGCCCTGGCCTGTGTCCAACTGGAGGCTGGAGGACTGAGGAGACGTGGTGGTGCTGAGGAGAGGAGAGGAGAGGAGAGGAGAGGAGAGGATAGAGGGGAGAGGTGGTGGTGGTGCTGAGGAGAGGAGAGGAGAGGAGAGGAGAGGTGGTGGTGCTGAGGAGAGGAGAGGAGAGTAGAGGAGAGTAGGTGCAGAGGAGAGGAGAGTAGGTGCAGAGGAGAGGAGAGGAGAGGAGAGGGGAGGAGAAGAGAGGAGAGGAGCTGAGGAGAGGAGAGGAGAGGTGGTGCTGGTGCTGAGTAGAGGAGAGGAGATGAGAGGAAAGGTGGTGGCGCAGAGGAGAGGGGAGGAGAGGACAGAACGATCATTTACTTCACTTTCTCCTTTCTCTCAGTCTTCCTCTCTTGGTCCACTTTTCTCTACTCTCACTCTTTCTTTTTCTCTCTCCCTCAATCTCTCACTTGTTCCTGCTCCTCTCTATCCTCCTCTCCCCACCCTCTCTTTCCACCTTTCTCTTTCTATCTCGAATTCTCTCTATCACTCCATATTTTCCTCCCTCTCTCTTGCTCTGGAGTGGAGCAGGGTGTGACAGTGAACCGTGCTTGAGTTACTGAGGTGATTATGCAGCTAATTACGGCCAGTCCCGCTCTATCGATAGGGTCCCAACCTGCACCTGACAATGCAGCTCCGTTTGCTGCAATTGCCAGCGCTTTATAGGCCTTAAGCCCCTTTATCAGCCTAAGAGAGAGAGAGAGAGAGAGAGAGAGAGAGAGAGAGAGAGAGAGAGAGGAGAGAGAGATAAAGGGAGAGAGAGAGGGAGGGAGAGAGATAGAGAGAGAGAGATAATTCGATAGAGAACAAGAGAAAAAAAGGCAGGCAGGTAGAGAGAGAGAGAAAGACGAGGGCACGCAGAAGAAGATTAAGTCAAATACATTTGATGAAATGTGAGATGTAAGTATGCTTAAAACATATCTTGAATGATGGTTAATTAGGACTGGCTTCATCCTCATGAAATAATTCCCCTGATCTGCCTTCATTTTATGGCATGCCTTTACTGAAGTCTGAATGGCTCCTTAGACATACCACAGGTGGTATGACATTTTTTTCTTTATCTAACCTTTATTTAACCAGGCCATTCATAAGCAACAGCTTCTTATTTACAACAGTGGCCTGGCAAAAGGCAACGCCTCTTGAGAAAGAGGGGGCCGAGGTTAAACAATGGCAAAAGCTAAAGAACAGCAGCAACATCCAAAAAACATCTCAACACACCCACAACCTACATATATTCACCACTAGCATAGCATACAACACACCCACAACATTCATATATTCACTGCTAATGTAGCGCTCCCTTCGCTAACTCCATATTAATACCGAAGGGAGAATAGCTTTTTAAGTTCTTCTTTCTAATTACTAGTATCTTGGGTCCCCTTTCCCCATATGAATAAATACAAACAAACCAATTGACTGATATTGAGCGTGTTATTCTCAATGGCAAAGAGCAATTCACAGTTTAACAATCAATCACATAGTGAGAAAACGTATTTCACCATATAGACACACAAACTCAAAGCTGCCGACAAAAGGTCGCTTTCAATGGCAATTACACGATCTGACAAACAAAAGCAAAACCAAACGAAACACATATGCCAACTCAAAACACAGCTACCACTAGCCTGGTAGGCGGTTAGCCTACCTGCCAGCTAGCTACAATGCAATACCCCCAAACACCCAGTGTCCACAACGTTACCGTCCGCTTCACTCTCTTGAGCCGCACACGAAAACGTGTAGATGTGATGTGGTGGATGAATCTTCCCTGACCAGTATGCAGTTCACTCCGGTCAGTGTGTTAGTTGAAGCTCTTTCCTGACCAGTATGCAGTTCACTCCGGTCAGTGTGGTTGTTGAAGCTCTTTCCTGACCAGTATGCAGTTCACTCCGGTCAGTGTGTTAGTTGAAGCTGTTTCCTGACTAGTATGCAGTTCACTCCGGTCAGTGTGTTTGTTGAAACTCTACGTCTCACCGTCGGTGTCCCGTCATCGACGGTTTAGCCAACAAGCTGTACAGTTCACTCAATGAACGCACAGTCCTCTGGAGAAAGCGTGTGGCCTTCAGTTCGCTCAACAAACGCACAGTCCTCAGGAGAAAGCGTGTTGCCTTCAGTCCACCCAATGACCGCGAAGACCTCTGGAGAAAGCGTGTTGCCTTCATTGTCCTCCGCGTCATACCTGGGGTTTTCCTCCCTCGAATTCCAGTCTCTACGTCTTTCATCAGATCCTCGTCCAATCAAAACTTAGACATCACTAATTGATAACTGCGTGCGGTGGTTGTAATTCCATACCAAAAAGAAATGCATATCCACCGCAGTAATGTAAACCATAAAAAACACACAACAGGTATCAGAAAAATAAATATCTTGTGAAAATAAACATGTATTTTTTAACCCTGTTACACTAGCATAGCATACAACACACCCACAACATACATTCACTGCTAGCATAGCATACAACACACCCACAACCTACATTCACCGCTAGCATAGCATACAACACACCCACAACATACATATATTCACCGCTAGCATAGCATACAACAACAAGCACTACTTAAAAGCTGTGCAAACTGTCAGACAATGCCAAGGAGGGTTTTGTAAATGAGCATGAACCAGTGGATACTACGATGGGCCTGTAAAGTTGTCTAAATAACAGAGGAATACACAGTCCAGTGATATGTATTGAGAGGGGCATTTGTAACAAACAGGAGTGATAAAGTACATTGAGCTCCTAAAGAACGCCCTTGCAGGCTGACCTATAACACCACTGTAGGCTAACTCCGGAAGAGTGGTCTTTTGAATAAGAGCCAGTTTAGCAGATCGAGTGAACACACATTCTCTACGAGAAGAGCGATGAAGCCTGTTGGATCCTAAGGAAGTGAAAGATCATCTGGGGAGGGGCCAAGAGCATACAGGACTGTATCATCAGCATCAAGGTGAATGCATGAGTGTCTAACGGAACAAGCATTTATGTATGTAAAACATAATGTGGGGCCTAAGGTAGAGCCTTGAGGTACACATTAAGTGACAAGGGCAGCTGAGCAGAATGTTTATTTTCAACATTTTACACCTTCTTGAGAATCTTTTTGCGCTTTTTTCAAATCTTTTTGTTGAAATAACATTTGTTTCAACACCCTATGACTTAAAGATGCTGCCCTGGAAACAGTAGCCAAACATAGATGGTAGAGTAGTCTGTTTTGATTACCAAAAAAGACAAGAAATATTGCACTGGTCTCATTAACACAACACTGTAATTAAGCCAATCTTCGGACCACGCACACACACACTAATACCATGAAAACACTCACACAGACACGCACTCACGCACGCACGCAGACACACACAGACACACAGACACACACACACACACACACACACACACACACACGCACACACACAATACCATTAACATACACACACACTCACACACACACACTCAGACCAATCCTATAGGTATATGCTTGTGGCTATGCAGAGTCTTACTGGCTAATTGGCACTCTAGAAAGTCCCCCCACCCCCGCCTAGCATTTGGGCCATTATAGCATTCATTAGCACGTTAGCTCTGCCTCTGAAGTCAGGTTCAAAGAGAAGAGCCAGGGGGCGGAGAGGAAGAGCGAGAGGGAGGCACGCGAGCCAAGCGGCTGAGGAGAGGTGCGTACGCGGCGGCTACAGTCAGTCGGACAGAGCGGCTAACCTGGCCCCACCGTTTGATCCCCGCCCTGTGCAGAATTATTCCTTTGAGTGGAGGGGGGGCGGCTCCGGAGCTTTGAACACGTCCCGACAGATAGAATACTGTATAAGTCAAGAGTCCCCCCCCCCGCCCCACCTCTAAACACACATGCATTCATACACACAGTAAAAAAAATTATAACATCCTGGAAAAACAAAACCAAGCTACATATAGATTGGACATAGCCTAGAGTGCCACAGAGATCAGGCAAACATGATTTCATAACCGCTCCGGCAAACAGAGTTTTTTCCCTTTCGTTTTTCTTCTTCTCTGAGCTTAATGTGAACAGGCCTGAGACCAGACATCAAATGTGTGTGTCGAAGGGTTTTAATCAGTTCACATTTACAGCAAATACAGCTCTGGGGTTTTTCTGGGCCCTACTGAAGGAATTATTAATGTTTGACCTAAAGAAATGTTTTCATTTAACATGTGGGTTTATCTGAGTTAGTTTAACTCCCTGGCTGCTTTAAATAGAGGAATAGAGAAAAACTCTGTGGGAGAGGGAAGAACTGAACAAGACTCAGCTTTACATGACAGCCAGAGTATCCACTAAGCTTTAAACAGCAACCAAAACAGACAAATGCACTCCAACTTCCTTTGGCGATAAGATGATGAAATTGTTTGTTGACACTTGATATGAAATAGGCTTTGAAACAGTGTAACCATGCCGCAGCTAGACACAGTGCAGTGTGGCAGACTGTAACAGCACACTGACACCTACCAGTTACACCGAATTAAGAATAGAATCTTCTCTGATAAACACCTGTGTGCCGTTACACACTCAAGTGTGATGCCATGTGCTTAACCGAATGATTACAATTTAACAAGGGTTATTACTATAAAGTACATTTTGTATTTTTGGAATTCATGGTTCATCTGTTTTCTTTTGCCTGATGAAGTCTACACAGGTTGATTCACTGTAGTAAACAGGAGCTTCAGTGCAAACAGTGTGTGTGTGTGTGTGTGTGTGTGTGTGTCTGTGTGTGTGTGTGTGTGTGTCTGTGAGTGTTCATCACTTATCTCTTTGTGTGCTATAGGTATGGTCACTGGTCCTCCAACATTTGACCACAGTCACCAACATGTCCTACAATGCGCCGCTGTATGCTCTTGCTGAGGTTGGTCTTGAGACACTAGTCTGCCCCAAAGCTCTCTGGACGCTACTTTTGACTGCTGAGCAAAGCCAGGGGTGACCTTCAGCTTCTCTTGGTTCATTTATTCCTTTCTAATTCGCTTCTCATCGCTCAAAGCAACCGAGTAGGCGAGTCTTGGAAAGGTGCTTCGTTTCTATCGATAACTATTTGACTGTGACTCCCGGGCTAAGGCAGGGACCACACCCCGTTGTGCAACCATCCGCTCTTCTGCGTAGATAAATCAAGTGGGGGAACATCAAGTGGGGGAAAAACAATTGTCAATAAAGCAATTTGCCAAAGGGGTGAAGTAATACGTGGCCTTTTCTACTGGTTTCTCCATTACCCAAACCATGATTCAACATGAAGGTCCCTAGCACTCATTCATGGAGCAATATTATATTGAGTTAGATAGGGCGGGAAATAGAATTGTACCTTTCAGTGCAGTCCTAGAGGATAAACCAGCCTGTGTTGTAGTAAGCCAGGATTATTTCAGCCCCTGGTCTTCACTGTTGTGTTTGATAAAAGTTGCAACCAGGCAATTATCTGGGGATATTGGCTGTTTAATTTATAGGAGTTACCCCAATCCCTTCTCTGCAGAGTGATGGCGTTCCATTGTGCGCTCAACACAGCAGAGGCTGACTGTGTTTGTATGTGGCGTTGTGTGGAAAGTTCTGCGGGAGATATATACAGCGAACGAAAGAACGGGGGGGTGGCGGGCAACGTGGTAATAATAATAATAATAATATATAATAATAATTATAATAATAATTTCAGCTTCCAGACAGTGATGCATCCCCTCTTCCTCTCAATGGTGTGTGTGTGTGTGTCTGTTTCCATTACTGAGCAGCCTAAGAGGCTTTCAGCTCCAGTGTGATTGTTTCAGTTTAATGAGCCAGCGAAAAATAGAAGGGGTGTGTTTGTGCTTGTGTTTTTGTGTTTGTTTGTGTTTGTGTGAGTGTGTGTGTGTGTGTGTGGGAAAGAGAGAGAGAGAGAGAGAGAGTAGGGGATGGGTTGGAAAGCAAACTTTTGACTATTAGGAGTAAAGTAAAAATAAAAATAAAGATAAACATCCCTGTGTCAGAGCGAGCGAGCGGGGGCTTTATCCTGGGTGATAATTAGCTGCCATAATTGGGCTGGGTTGAAAGACAGGGGTCGTCTCATACTTCTCCTCTCCTCTCCTCTCCGCTGTGCTGTGTTGCCAGGCTGCCTGGGAATCTGGGTCGCTGTTGCCGTGGCGTTGTGTACGGTCCTTGTGGCGTCCCGATGCCACGCCGCTCTCCTCCATCAGCTTAATTATAATTTCTTAACGCGGATGCAAATCAATCAATCAGCCCTCGCCAGCACTGTTGGCGGTGCCACCCACACGCCCACCCACACTCACTCACTCTTTACGGCTAACTGGCACTGCATCGCCAGGGCGTTTGATTGGCCCGTGGCACTCATGCCAGGCTTCACAGGGGCCTCCGCCCGCCCGCCTGCCTGCCTTCTGCACTGTTAAAAAACCTCCTAATTTTACAGTTAATAACTGTAATGTTTTACAGTGGTTTTCTGTTTTGTGAAATTGTATACAAAACTACGTATCATAATGGAGGCTAACTATAAATTAAAAACACGACTGATATTTTAAGGATAATGCCAATAATAACAAATTACATGGATTTAAATTTTTTTTACAGAAAATAACTGTATTATTTATACATAATTTTTCCATTTTTCTAAAATACACGCAAATGTAAATAAAATTACACTGATAATCTGTAATTAAATATGTAGCTGATTATATTTAGGTTTATGTATATACTAACAATTTAGCATGTTTCTATGTAAATGTACAGTGAATTCCTCAAAAATTCAGCATAGACATTTTTGCAAACCCATTTTCATTAACCTGTTAGAAACTTGATGTTTTTTGGCAAATTCTACCTAAAATTCCATGCCCAAATGTAAAGGCCTAATTTTGAGTCTTAGCCGTAGTATGGTGGCAAATTTCAATTTGATGTTACAGAGTACCCCTCAAGCTATGATAAAATACCTTTAGAGTACCATATATGTTATCTAAAATTTTAGAAAGATGTTGATAACCTTCCAAAAATGTAGGCGCTCCCTATTATTTTTTTCTTTTACATCTAGATTACTGTGGATGTAAGTGGGAAAATGAATTGAAATGGGCAGTTTTGTCATATAATTGTGTGCCCCCAATGGTATGCTATCACCTGAACAAATTTGGAACTGATATCTCATCCCAATCAAAAGTTAGAAGATAAATAATTGGTGACCTCTCCACTCTTCCGTGACTTTTGCTTTCTGATTCTACCAGACTCTATTTCAATCTTCTCGTCATCCAACCGTTGAAGCTCTTCTAATACTGCTGTTACCCCATAAAGACAATCTTTTTTGGGGCTGATTCTCTGTTTTATTTTTAGAAGCCATGATGATGTAGAATAAATGTGTTTCGTTGTACAAGTGGATTTTGTTATACAACTGTCTAAAACTGGGGGGCACTGTAGCTCACATAGTAACCTCGACCACATTCGGGCTTGAAGCTGAAGGCCCAATGCCATTTCTCCTGTCCACTCCCCACCTCTTCTCCCTATCATTTCCTGTCCGACTCCGCACTAATCTATCCATTAAAGGTATAAAAGGCCAAAACGAATCTTAAAAAAAAAAAAAAAAAAACTGTCTAACACTTGCGTGGCTAATCGACAAAACAAATGCACGTGAATTACTGATTACATCCAACCTTCTCTGTTTTGCACTCGGATGTCTTTGCTTCTCATTGGTCTACAGTCATGATTGACACACGTGTGAACCAGTCAAGGAAAGTATTAGTTTATGATTTCCAGTAGGCTACAGGCTTAGCATAGTTTACCATAGCAACCATGGGCATATGATAACAACTGTAAAATAGTCTTGGGTGCACGCGTTGTGTCAGACTGACAGGTCAGTCAACCTATGATATTAATTACAGGTTTGCGTATCTTGCTGACTGATTGGGTTATCCTGATAAGCAAGGGGTCATTGAAGAGCTTAAATGATGACCTTTCAACCATAGATATACACCTTTGCTTTTAACCGTGTACAACACAAGACTTGCCTAAACCGGAAGTAGTTTCCATTCCACACAAAACACTTATCCACAAGATTTTGGTGTGTCTGTGGGAATTGGTGCCTATTTAGCACAATATTTTTGTACAGACCTCACTTTGTTCATTCGGTTAAAATCAAGCCACCCCTGAACTAAACACCACTATACATATTTGGGACCCATTCTAGCGGCATCGGCAAGCCTGGTCTAGTCACACAAGAGCATTGTCCAAATTCCCTAATGCTGAATGGGCACTAAATCCAACAGACCCACTCCGAAATCTTGTGGAAAGACTTCCTAGAAGAGAGGCAGCTGTTATAGAGTAGTTTTGGAATGAGATGTGCGTGAAACTCATATAGGCTATGTGTGATGGTCAGGTGTCCCAATACTTTTGACCTGACCTAACCTTGGATCTGGCTGGCCCAGAGCAATGCAGAACAATAAAGACAAGACAAGGGGGAAATGACTTTGCAATGGACTGACTCACTCCATGTAGTTTAATATGAGTCTGAAGTAAAATGTTGTAACTGCTGTGGGTAGAGGCTATTGTCACGTTCCTGCTGAGCTCCGCCACGCCCCCTTCAGCTCACTCACCATTCAGGTTCCCAATCACACAAGCACATAGCCTACACCTGTTTAACTCTCACTCATACTCCCAGCTGCATGTCATCAGTATCATTCACTGTCCCAGCTGCACTGCATTAACAGCTTCTAAATCACACGATCACACACACCTGATTCACTCCCTAGGCCTATATATAACCTGCACTCCCCTCACTCTTGTGTCTGGTCTCGTCGCTACAAGGACGAAACCTTTGCCCGAGACTTCTAGCTCTGTGACCCACTCTACGTCCCTGGGATTCCGCCTCCCGGCCACCCGCAACTACAACCCCATTGTCAGCTGGCTTCCAACCCAGCAAGCTCTCTGTCCGCGGTTGCCAGCCTAGCAAGCTCCCTGTCCGCTGACTTCCGAGTCAGCCAGTTCCGTGCAGCCAGACTTTTCCGTGTAGGCTACCTCTGTTCTGTGCCCTTGCGCACAGTAGCCAGAGTGAGTCTCTGTGCGATCTTTAGTTCATGTTCCCAGTTCTTGTTCTTTGTGTTGGTGTAGTATTCCCTGTATGTTGTTAGTTTATTAGTTTCTCCCCATTTTGTGTTACCCAGTGTTTTCTGTAACATGCCCTCGCGATCACAACCCAGAGTTGGACGCTGTTGTTGTTTGTGATTTAGTTTATGTCTAGTGATTGTCTCACTGTGTGTATATAGTTAAATACGTAGTTCTCTTGTGTTCTCTGTTTAGCTCATCACCCCCTGTGAGTCTTTTCCGGAGTAAGACTCTGTGTAGTTTGGTTTACATCTATTCGAAGTTCGTCTGCGTGTCTGTCCTGTCTCCCTCTGTCTGTAAACCCTTTTGTGGATTTGTATACTCTGTTTCTGTTTGTCCTGTTCCCCCTCTGTTCTCCATCAATAAACTCTGCATCAACCGAAACTCTCCGTCTGACTCTCCGTCCGTCGGGTTAGCAGGCCAATCACAGTCTTTACGAGCTGCGTGGGGCCGGAGTGGCTTTGACGGATAGTCAATGTTTGAAATAATTGTAATCCATTTTATACAGTACTTTTAGAGTTTTTATTTTTGTCTTCCAAAATAAAACCATCATTTTACAATCTTGAGCATGTGTCAACACTTTATTGAATGTGTTCGATCATAAAAATGTAGGAACAATCTGTAAAATGACAGTTTCTCTGCTAAATGTAAAGTACTGTCACTTAATTGAAGGTGTTTCATTGTAATAAATGAGGGAAAATCTGTAAAATACCAGTGTTTCTCTGCAAAACTGTTAGGGCTGGCACTTTATTAAAGGTGTTTAATCTTAATTAAAGAAGCCTGACTTAATTAATGGTGTTTGCTCGTAATAAATTAGGGAAAATCTGTAAAATACCAGTGTTTCTCTGCAAAACTGTTAGGGCTGGCACTTTATTAAAGGTGTTTAATCTTAATTAAAGAAGCCTGACTTAATTAATGGTGTTTGCTCGTAATAATTTAGGGAGAATTTGTAAAATAACAGCATTTTTTGCTAAACTTGTAGTAGTCACTTTATTGAAAGTGTTCGATATTAATAATAGATTAAAAAATCTGTAAAATAACAGTTTTTATCTGCTGAACTGTTAGGGCTGTCACTTAATTGAAGGTGTTTGATTGTACTATTTTAGGGAAAATCTGTAAAATAACAGTGTTTCTCTTCAAAACTGTTAGGGCTGCCA
Source organism: Sprattus sprattus (assembly GCF_963457725.1). Classification (NCBI taxonomy): domain Eukaryota; kingdom Metazoa; phylum Chordata; class Actinopteri; order Clupeiformes; family Clupeidae; genus Sprattus; species Sprattus sprattus. Next base: position 26,803,737 of record NC_137921.1, read on the forward strand.
CTTTATTAAAGGTTTTTAATCTTAAATATCGAGTAAAACATTGTAAAATAACAGTGTTTCTCTGCTATACTTTTAGTACCCTAACTTAATTAAAAGTGTTTGCTCGTAATAAATTAGGAAGAATCTGTAAAATAACAGTTTTTCTCTGCTAAACTGTTAGGGCTGTCACTTTATGAATGGTGTTTGATTGTATTAATTGAGGACAAATCTATAAAATAACAGTGTTTCTCTGCAAATCCTTTAATGGAAATATCTGTAAATATGGTGTTTTTGCACTTCATTTGAATTAGGATGTTTTACTTTAATTTTACGTTTTTTTAGTAATTTACCTTTTTTTAACAGATTTTTTTTTTTACAGTGTGGGAAGAAGGCTTCTGGATGACTGGAGATCAGAGGGGAGGCTCATGCTTGCAGTAATGATACAGCGGTTTAAGGGAGGACACTCACTGCCAGGCAATGTACATCAGACAAAGCAATGCAAACAGGCCGGCATCTTTGATTCTAAAGCAATGGTGTCTGTATGTGTGTGTGTGTGTATTTGTGTGTTTGTGCTTGTCTGTGTGTGTGTGTGTGTGTGTGTGCTTGTGTGTGTGTGTGTGTGTGTGTGTGTGTGTGTGTGTGTGTGTGTGTGTTTGTGTGTGCGCACGTGAGTGCATCCCTGTGTGAAGGGCTGCTATTCTGGCAAATTGAATTACACAACACTGTGACTTTGAGGCAGAAGGAAGGGCAGGAGGGAGTGCTATCAGGCTCTTGGAGATAACATTGATTAGGATCAATTCTCAGAGAGAAAGAGACACAGACAGTTCCTACCCAGCATCAAAACTTTCCCCTCCTTTCTTTCCAACATCAAAATGACTACCTGCACCAGGGAGTGGGAAATGTTAATTAGAAATCATGCCTATCAGATCTTGATTTGAGGCAGAGACCGACTAATCCTCTCCGGCTCTCCGAGGCTGCCCACCGACTTTGCCAATCATTTAACAGCACCTTCTGTTAATCTGGCCAACTATCTGGTTCCATTGGCAGGGTACTTAAATAGCTCATTAGAAAATTAGGTGTTCTGACGAGCTGCCCTTGACTGGGGGTATAGATGGTGCTTCCTACATATTATATACTACAATAGCATGTTCTAGACACGGCAAGAGGCAAGGGTCAGAGAATAGTAGAAGACTTCCTCGCGACTAACAGAAATGGTTTCCAGAAACCAAACCAGCACATGGCCCTCTATCCTGGCTGTAATTTGACTCTAGTTTCAGGCCCGTGTCCTGACGGTCTTGCATACCACTGCCTCCACTGGTTGAACAAAGACATGGCCAAAAGGATCAGCGTACCCATGGGCAATAGGATACATCAGCGAAGACATGGCCAATAGAATACATCAGCTTGGACGTGGCCAATATAATACATCAGCTTGGACGTGGCCAATAGGATACATCAGCGTAGACATGGCCAATTTGATACATCAGCGTACCCATGGCCAATAGGATCAGTGTACCCATGGCCAATAGGATCAGCGTACCCATGGCCAATAGGATCAGCGTAGACATGGCCAATAGTATACACCAGCGTACCCATGGCCAATAGGTAACACCAGCTTGGACACGGCCAATAGGATACATCAGCTTGGACAGGGACAGTGAGACCCATCTCTGTGTGGAGAGTGTGTTCCTGGTGTTCCATCTCTCCGTGGCGAAGTGTGTTCCTGGTGTTCCATCTCTCCGTGGCATAGTGTGTTCCTCGTGTTCCATCTCTGCGTGGAGAGTGTGTTTCTCAGCAGCGGCGGTGGTGGTGGTAGTGGCAGCAGAGCTGAACTGGACTTATACCACCAGAGGGAAACACGGCACATCTGTAGCAGGACTATCTGCTGCTTTTGATCGCTCACAACATACTGAGTGAATAGGGAGGACAAATAAAGATATATTATCACCATATGGTGTGCTGTGTGTACCATAGAGAGGTGGTTGGTGTTTTTAAACTGGCCCCTGTGATACAGTGATGTAGCTTAGTGAGATATTAGAGCCACAACTGTTGGACTGAGCATCAGTAGGAGTTCAGATCGGGTGTGGGACAAATACATGGCCAATAGGATACATCAGCGTAGACATGGCCAATAGGATACATCAGCATAGACATGGCCAATAGGATCACAAAGACATGGCAAATAGGATACACCAGCATAGACATGGCCAATAGGATCACATAGACATAGCCAATAGGATCACAAAGACATGGCCAATAGGATAGATCAGCGTAGACATGGCCAATAGGATCACAAAGACATGGCCAATAGAATACACCAGCGTAGACATGGCCAATAGGATCACATAGACATGGCTAATTCAATTCCGCAATGAGGATTTGTGTGGGTCATACAGTTCTTCAATCAAGACCGATCCCCCTTCCCCTATTAAACTTGGGGTTTTGCCGCCCATCATTGCTGACAATAGAGTTAGGAGATGATCACAAGGGGTGTGGGTCCTCCTGACCGAGATCATACTTGATCATATCGTTAATATTTGTGCAAATTTTTGGCCTATCTGCTTTCATCACAGGTATCAAAGGTAAATCACAGCGGGGGAACAGGGGAGCACTTTATCAGCCCCCCCTTAAACTTTGCACTTGTTTCAGATGAAATCAGGGTCGGATTTGAACCCGGGTCCCCATAGGTGTTCAGACCATGCATGGTCGGGGATGCCGCTTGCACCACAGCTCTTCCGATTAAAGACTTTTGATCTATAACCGTTAATAAACGTTTATTTTTTGCCTGTAATTTGTTTTATCGCAGGTGCGGAACTATGAAATCCTACAATAGCTGTGACATCAGCTTGAGAACACATAGCTGGGACACAAACAGAAGAACACCAAGCCCCACTGCCTGCTTCTCTCATGGCTCAGAATAAAGGATAGATGCTCTTTAGGAATAGACAGATGAGAAGTAAAGATTTTCTTAATAATAGGAGCGCAACCTTGAGTCCCATTTGGACAGAGAGCAGGCTAGAGGGGGCGGAGGAGACAAAAGGAGCTATTGATCTCCCATTGAAAGAGCTGGGCCTGGTGGCCGGGGTGGGGGGGGGTGGGTTGCTTTGTGCCCGGGAGATGCGGGTTTCCAATCCTGGCGTGGCAGCTTGACGGACGCACAATGGAGGCCAGCAGTGGGACGCGATATCTGACGGGCTGGCCGTCAGAAAAGGTTACTTCCCCTTTTCAAGTGTCTCTCTCTCCTCTATCGCTTACCTGTCTTTCTCTTCTTTTTCTTCTTATTCCTTTTCTTCTTCCCCCTCTTCTGATTTTTCTTTCCTTTAACAACTCTTCTCGTCCAGTGCCTGTTCATCGCTCAGCACAAATCAATGGGGAAAAGTCATTGAAACATCTGAGGTGTCCTGAATAGACATCCAATCCTCTCTCTGTCCACTCCTAGGCCTCTTCTTTTTCATCTTTTTTTCCATCTCTCTCTATACATCCCCCCATCTTTCCGTCTCTCTCTCTCTACCACATGACAGAGTGCTTTTGTGAATGTGAGTGAGCGTGTTATTTTCCTCTTCACTCCAGACTTGCGTCTCCCCCTCTCTCTCTCTCTCCCTCCCTCTCCCTCTCTCTTACTCACTTAGATGGAGAATAGGCTGAATGTGAAGATTGATCTTGCACACAGGTCTTTACGATACAAAAGTTGAATGTCCTCAATTCATAATGGAAATAAAAGGTGACAGGGAGCTCAAATCTGCCCGTCTCCAGCGCGTTACCATGGAAACCCTGGAAGGTGGCAGGCCTGGCTGTCACCATCTATCACCGGCAGATGCCTAATATTTAAACACATCTTTCGGCAGGCACAAACTTCATTATGCGCGACAGGTCTAAACTTCAAACACACTCCACTATGTAACTGACATGAGTAATTTATCTTAACATAATCCAATTTCATGGCGGTAAGGGTTTAACGTACTTATCTTTCATTATAACATCCTAAAGAGATCATTAGGAATCGGCTTTCGCGGAGCTGAAGAGGACTGGACGCTTGTTTTTTTTTTTTTTATTATTCTTTTTTTCTGGATGTTGACAAGTCCCTGTTGTTCCACACAACATGAGCTGGACTAGTTCACATAACGCTTTAATGAAACGAGAGGGACTTCCTCTGCAGTGGAGATGACAGCTCACACCCCTCTGTGCTTGTTCTCCACACCAGCATCACTTGACCATGGACCTCTGAGGGACAAACACTCGCTTCTGTCACGTCGCGTTACGTTAAGCCGAGACCATTTCAAACTGCATTTTATGTGGAGATTATACATTTCACTTGCATGCCATTGCTTGAAGATTTGCGGCATTGCCCCCCCCCCCCACCTCTCTTCTTTTCTCTCTGCTCACAGACTCCTCATCGCATCACCCCTTTAGCCACTAATCTGTCACACTACAGAGATAACAAGCGCAAATGTGCCACTAAATCTTTAAAAGGAGACGTGGTTTCACAGAAAATGCAGCAATTACATTCAAAGATTCCCTCCATGACTGTCAGTGAGGCGCCACGGAGGCAGACGGGCGTCAAGATTCACGCTCAAAGAGCAAACCGTTATGAATAATACAGAAAAATAAAAAAAGAAATAAACACAGAGACGTCAGAGAAATAAAAAGAATCAAGGAAAAGAGAGGGGAAAAAAAGCCCTAAAGCAGATGTTTATTTTCCATCTTGTTCAATGTCACTATTTTAGCTCATCAGTGGCAGCTCCAGTGTAGTGAAGATTGCTATCGATATGATGTGGGGGAAGGCATCCATATTCATTCAAGCCCTCAGGAAATGGGGGAGAAAGAGAGTTGCTAAAAATAGACACGGATATGTTTGTGTATGTGTGTGTGTGTTTGTGTGCACGTGTGTGTGTGTGTATGTTGTGTGTTTGTATGCGTGGGTGTGTGTGCTCTTGTTTGTGTGTGAGTATGTGTGTGTGTAGACGTGTGTGTGTGTATGTTGTGTGTGTGTGTGTGTGCGCTTGTTTGTGTCTGTGTGTTTGTGTTGTGTGTGTGTAGGGTGTGTGTGTGTGTGTGTGTGTGATCAGCGAGGAGATTAACAGTGACAGCGAGTTTGGTCAGAATCAGTGACAGGAAAAGGAAGAGGAGGATGCGCACTCAGGTGTCTGCACTTGACCGCCAGGTGATGCTCTCTGAGCAGGGGCGGTTCTAGCAAATTGGAGGCCCTGGGCAAAGAACAATGTTGAGGCCCCCCCCCCCCCCAAAAAAAAGAAATCGTTTTAATGTTATGTGGAACTGACATTTATTGTGAGTATATGACTTTAACAATTAAACAGTTGTAAATTATTTTAATTATGAGGTTTTGAGTGCAGTGTTTTAGTAGTGTAACTTTTTTATTTATTAATCAAAACAATGTTACTTGTTACATTTGATTACTGCTTTATACTGTTTCTGAATGTTTTCAACTGAAACTTCCAAATTTGTACATGTCCTGTTTTAACCATTTCAATTCTCTCTCTATCTGTTAATTTATCACGCCATATGGGTCTTCACTAATCACTGTATCTCCACCATTGATGTACTCACATTGTCGTTATCAGCCAGCTGTGCTTGAGCTGTGTTCATGACCATGGCAGTATCATGCGTGTCGTCGTCAGTGCGGGTGTGACAGTGTCTCGGATATGGGCAGCTGTGGTACATGATGGCTCACCATTTGAAGAAGCAAAGCAGGCAGAGCTAGTTGGTGTCACTACAAGCTGTTTGTCTGCTGCTGCTGCTAGCAATCGCTAAACTTGTCTTAGCCGCACTTGAAACATTATCAGATGAACTCGACACATTATCAGATATTTCTTCCACTTCCACGGACGAATTCCTTGATAGGAAATGGTGTGTTACCTTACGTAATTCCTCCCTGAACTTCTCATCCTGCCCTTTCCTCTTTCTTTTCTCGCTGCCACTTAAAAGACGTTTCACGCTTAACTTTTCGACCACACACGTTTTCGACCACACACGTCACCACACGAAAAATTGTCAGTGACAGAAAAGTCACGTGACCTGGAATAATTTGTTCCATGATGGAATTAAGATACATTTTAAGCTGATACTGAAAAGAAAAGAATCGTTTTTCATGCTTATTATGAATTGTCATTATTTTGCAATGCAAAGTGTTTATTTTAATTAGCAAAAAAAAATAAAAATCGGAAATACAACGAGGCCCCCCTGGTGGCCGAGGCCCTGGGACACTGCCCGGTTTGCCCGTTCGTCCGGTCCGCCCCTGTCTCTGAGACACACACACACACACACACACACACACACACAAACACACACACACATACACACACACACCTTCAGCCCTGATTCTGTCCCTGGAGCCTGTGGACTTTCTGGTTTGCCGTGTGTGCCACTTCTAATGAAAATAAGGCCTATCGTCTGTGTGTGTGTGTGTGTGTGTGTGTGACTGTGTGTGTGTGTGTGTGTGTGTGTGTGTGGGGGTGTGTGTGTGTGTGTGTGTGTGTGTATGTGTGTGTGTGTGTGTGTGGGTGTGCATGTCTCGCTGCCTTCCCAGCCACCCGGTATTGGAGCCAATGGCCTGGCTGAATGAAGGCACTACATCACAATGTGCAGGTGCGGGGCCCGCTGTACAGACGGCTGTCGCCATGGAGCCCCAAGGAGAGGAGAGGGCCGGGGCTGAGCGGAGCGCTGGGCATCCATCTCTCTCAGTCGCCAGCGGGGCTCTTTCAATGCCCACACACACTCACACACACACACACACACACACACACACACACACACACACACACACACACACACACACACACACACACACACACACAACAAACGCACACACACACTATTCTCTCGACGGGCACACAGGCAGGTGGGCCAACAGGCGGACAAGGGGAAGCACGCCAGAGTTAGCTCAAAGACCGGGCGAAGAAAAGAACTGCTGGAGCAAGGAGCTGCTCACATCTGTCTTTTTCTTCTGCTCTGTCAAGTGCGCTGTACTGCTGCTTTATTTTTTTTTTCAAACTGCTTCGAAAAGAAAAATAGGAAGAACGAGACTGAGGATGATGTGTGAGAGTGATACAGAGAGAGAGAGAGAGAGAGAGAGAGAGAGAGAGAGAGATATGGAGAGAGAGACAGATACAGAGAGAGAGATACAGAGAGAGAGAGTGAGAGTGATACAGAGGGAGAGAGAGAAAAATAGAGAGAGAGAGTGATACAGAGTGAGAGAAAGAGAGAGAGAGATACAGAGATAGAGAGATACAGAGAGAGAGAAAGAGAAAGAGAGAGAGAGCAATGATGTGTTTAAGAGAGAGAAAGAACCAGTCTGTTTATTTGTGTGTGTGTATGTATGGATGTGTGTGTTTGTGTATGGATGTGTGTGTGTGTGAATGGATGTGTGTGTGTGTGTGTGTGTGTGTATGTATGGATGTGTGTCTGTGTCTGTGTGGAGAAAAGCTTTTGAGAGTGTGAGGAACATCTGAGCTGGGTGGCTGGAGCTGTGTGTTATCAGTGGGCTCCAGTTGTCTGCGTAGCGTTGGAGCGATGAGCGGGGCAAGGTCGGACGGAGGGATGGAGGTGGGGAGGGGTGTAGGTGGGGCAGAGAGGGCGGGAGAGGGGCAGTGGGGCAGAGAGGGCGGGAGGGGGCCTCACAGGAGACGGGAGAGATGCGCTTCACTGGGCCTTCACTCAGATAGTCAACACACACTCCTGACTGCCCCAAACACACACACGCACAAACAAAAAACACCCACCCACCCCCTGTACACACACACACACACACCTTCAGGCTTCTTATTTGGCCTTGACTGTCTGTGCATTTGCAGTGTGTTTGTGTGTGTACATGCATGTGCGTGTGCGTGTACGTGTGCGTGTGCGTGTGCGTGCCTTCACCCGATTCAGTATATAACACCCAGAGATCAGGTCGGTTTCCTAGATAAGGATTAAGACTAATCCTGCACTAAATTGTGCTTTGAGTGCACTCTTCACCAAAAGTGGAAGAAAGACTCTGCTGTGAGTAACTGCAGAGATCCACTGGATCCTGTGAGATCCAGGACCTGTTCCCATACCCCACAGATCTGCCCGGATTGGGCTGAGAGATACCAGTCAGTCACTGTCTGTCTCAGTGTGGTGAGAGATTCTAGAGGCGTTCACTGTACCCTGTGCGCTCCACGTCCTCTCTCCCCTACCCACAGACCCCCCGGTCCCTCCCTCCGCAGTCTCCAGTGGCACGTGCTGCATTCATTAACATTGCCTGCCCTGATGGTAATTTAATGGCCGGAAAGTGCTGACCAACACACGATGGATCACTGTCCGAGGTACAGCTGCAGCGTGAATGACACCGCTCCGAGTTGGATGGGTCACCAGCCTGCAGGGGCATTAGCATATTAGCATTAGCAGGGGCATTAGCATATGGAGTCAGAGCCAGAGGTTTCTGTGCTGCAGCAGGTTAGCGCTAGCAACACAAGACAGACAACCATTGGACACAGTGACGTTCAGCGAGAATCCCAAAAGACTGTGTCACACAGGCCAGACAACCACTGACATTATTCCCTAGACTACAAGACTACATTCATTTCATTGGAAATGTGTTTATGGGCATCTGAACTTCAGTGCTAAGCTTTTGAGCTAAAAGAGAAACTTTGGGATTTTCAACCTTGGCCCTTTTAGATCATTTTAGGTTCAAACTTAACGATTGAGTATTGAGTTAGAACGTTAGTACTGGTTTCTACAGTTATTTTCTCCATAAAGGAAATGATTGAGAGATGGAAACTTAAACTACAGAAACTGTAGCAATGGTAATTTTGCTACAGTTTCTTTACAGTTATTGAGATAAACAGACACAGGTCTATCTCTGTAGGGGTTATTATACACTTATAATAACATTATGAGATTGTCAGTGGCAAAAACAAGTGGTTTACCCTGATGCATGTGCTTGCTCCATGGGATTACATTGGAAAGCCATTTTGCGAATTTCGGTTATGGTGATTTAACTCAATACTGGACCGATTTCGATTATTGTTAATTGTCCTTAGTAAAAGTTTAGACCCAAAAAGATCTAAAAAATAGGGCCCAGGTTGAAAAATCCCAAAGTTTGCCTTTAAATTCCAAATTACAATGTTTGTTGAAAGTGACAGTTTCCCCTTTTGATGATTGGTCCTTGTGGTACAGTTTTTTCCTTTAGATATCGCTACATAGGTGTTAAGTTATCTCAGCATCCCCATACCAATCCATTGACAGGCCACTGAACCTTGTTTGTTTTCCTAAAGCTCTGCAACATGAACGAAAGTCTCATTACAAGGTCGTTCTCATCCGGCTAATGTTGATCTTTCAACTCCGGTCTGGGTTCAGCGTTCCCAAGATGTACCTGCTGACAGTAAACCGCTGTGGCTTATCACGGTGGAAGCAATCAATATCTATACGCCAGCACCCTGGCATGCAAACACGCGGCTGTGCAATCTTCACCCCCCCCCCCCCCCCCATCATTAGAGATGCTGGCAAATTAAATCTTCGACGGAATTTGACCTCTGTTCTTGCGATAGCTTCAGACGGAGTTCCACAGAGAGAGAGAGAGAGAGAAGGAGTGAGAGAGATAGAAGCAGAGGAGTTGATCGGCAAGGCTGCAGGGCGAAACTCATTTCTGAGCTGGGGTAGGGTGAGGTGGGAGAGATAGGAGGAGTTGATTATGGTGATCCATCTCTGGACTACAGGGCCGGAATGAGAGCATTCCCGAGTTAACAGGTTTTTTCTCGTGTTTTCCGGTCGTCAGCGTAGCCATTCAGAGCGTGTCCTCATCAGGCGCCCGCCGGCAGACCACCAGCGATAGCCACATCCACGGCAGCGGCAACCATTCCTCTGCTTGCGCTTAAATATGTTTCTCGCTCATTTTTACAACAAATTAAGTTTCTCCCCTCAAAGTGCATTTCAAGCTTGGCTGCATTCAGAGGCCGACTAACTTGCTTTTCATTAATTTCCAGTCTCCCTTCCCAAAAACAAATGATGTACTGTAAGGCGTGCTCATTCTTTCTTTCACTTATTTCTCTTTTCTTCTACTCCCCGCTTCCCCACACCCATAACCAGAGAGAAGAGCATCAGAGAAGAGCATCAGGCCCAGCAGAACCAGAGAGAAGAGCATCAGAGAAGAGCATCAGGCCCAGCAGAATTAGAGAGAAGAGCATCAGGCCCAGCAGAACCAGAGAGAGAGCATCAGGCCCAGCAGAACCAGAGAGCAGAGCAGAACCAGAGAGAAGAGCATCAGGCCCAGTGCTCAGCTTCCCTCGACCCCCCCCACCCCCCCACCTCTCATTTTACTCCGCCATCCTGACTTACAAATCTGGTCCCAAGCCGTAGAAAGCAATTACACTGTCAGAAAAGTGCATTTTGACTTATTAAAAAAGCCCAACGTTCCAGCAGAATAGTACTTATTTATTTCTTACTTTTTTTTATTCTACAACAACCAGAGAGAAGAGCATCAGGCCCAGCAGAACCAGAGAGCAGAGCAGAACCAGAGAGAAGAGCATCAGGCCCAGTGCTCAGCTTCCCTCGACCCGCACCACCCCCGCCACAGCTGGGAAGAGCCTAGTGTGTGTATGTGTGTGTGTGTGTGTGTGTGTGTGCATGCGTGCGTGCGTGTGTGTGTGTGAGAGTGAATGTGTGTGTGTGTTTGTGTGTGTGTGTGTGTGTGTGTGTGTGTGTGTGTGTGTGTGTGTGTGTGTGTGTGTGTGTGTGTGTGTGTTTTTACAAGCTCTGTTTAAGAATCCTTCTCCTGTCCTCAGCAGTTTTGACCTGCCCCTTGTCCCTGCCAACAATGTATGCCCTCACCCTGGAGAGAGGCGTGTGGCATGGGGTCTCACCCTGGAGAGAGGCAGTGGGCGTGGGGTCTCACCCTGGAGAGAGGCGGTGGGCATGGGGTCTGGCCTCAGGCTCAGCTGGAAGTATATGAATGTGCTCTTCCAGCAGATCACAGAAAAATCCCATTCCACATCCCAAATTCCATATCCCATATCAGAAAGACAGGCAAGGCTCGATCAGGTGTTACATCAGAGAATGTAAGTCAGACAAACAGAGAGAACGGGGGAGAGATAAAGACAGAGAGAGGGGAAGAGAGAATGAGAGAGAGAGATAAAGACAGAAAGAGGGGGAGAGAGAACGAGAGAGAGATAAAGACAGAGAGGGAGAGAGAACGAGAGAGAGAGATAAAGACAGAGAGAGGGGGAGAGAGAACGAGAGAGAGAGAAAAAAATCAGAGAGGGGGGGAGATAATGAGAGAGAGACAGGGAGGGAGAGAGACAGTAAGAGACAGTGAGGGGGGGGTAAGTGACAGTTTTGAATGCCCATATGTTCTGCCATCCTCCTGTCAATAAAGCCTCCTCTGAGGGGCCACTCTATCTGGCCTCGGAATACAAAACAGGCCATGAAGCCGTCCCAAAATATTGAAATAGAGTTAAGCCTGGAAGGTGAAAGCAATTTCAATTTCCCAAATAAATATTATATCTGACTAAAGCAAAGCCCTGCAGGGCCTGGCTCGCATCCCAATGAGCCCCCTTTCAAATTCAGGTTTGGGCTTAGAATTTTTTAGGGGGGGGGGGGAACCTCCACGCCTGTATTTTGTTTGGTTTTGGGGGCTTTTTGCCTTTGCCCAGACAGGACAGCCAAGACGTACAGTTAAATGACTGGGAGATGGAGAGGGACTGGGACGGGGATCGGAAAATAACCACAGGCTAGATGCCACAGCCACAGCTCACCCTCATGCCTCTCTTCTGTGCACCTCCGTGACCAAGCTATAGGCCACCTAACCTCCAGGGATCACTGAATGATGTGTCTGCGCAGTCTAATCCCCCAATGGCGAGCCATAAAACCCCCCCCACCCCACCCCACCCAGTCCATCTCCTGGTCATTACGCAGCTCTGCATCCCTGAGATGATCCTCACAGGGTCTCAATGGGCAATAAGGCGGCAGGGCCGGGCAGAGGCCTGCAGGCTCCATCGCTGGAGATAAGGGAACAGCTCAATCACCTCTGGGGTCAGATCATCCTCTTTATCTCCATGTGACGGAGCAGAATCTGCGCCGTCACTTTATGTAGCGCAGAGACGTTGGGGAAACTGTTGGGGTTTAAATGAATGTGCGGTTGGTTGTAGGTTAATGCTTTGTAAACTGTACGACCAACGTGACCCAAAATCGCGGGTGAAACGGCATGGCGCCGTGCTGTGTGAGCCTGCGAGAAGGATCACTCATGGACTACAAAAGTAAAGGATATTTAAAATCACGGAGCTCACCTGAAGCATATCCAGCTCCCACACCGAACCAGAGCACATTTGAACAGACTTCCTTATTCACGCACTCGCGCCAAACAATGGACTCTTCCATTTTAGACAGGGGTGTTTTATTTATATTGGATATGATCCTTATAGCTGGCTGCCAGAAGCTAAATCGAGGTGTTTTTGCATGTGGTGATGTGTGATATAAATCGGTGTATGTTTCATACTTGTGTAATAGGTTAAATTGTGTTCTGTTTAGATAATTGATTTGTGATTGACTTGTGATTGATGGTTAACTCCTGAGAGGAGGAGTTAATGTAATATAACCTGCATCCAGGGAATGGCAGGGGAGTTGAGTTTGGACCTCTGAAGTGAGAGGGTACTAAAGTGTAGTTAGGGACCTCTGACGTGAGAGGATACCCGGTGCTTCAGAGATTGAAGCTTTAACTGCGAGTCAGTATGTTTAGTATCTTTTTGTTGCTTTCTGACAAAGTTAGTGAGGTTAAATCTTGAATGTTAAATTGTGTGTGTGTGTCTGGTTAGAGGTATGTGGAGTCTTCCTACGGGGTGTGTGTGTGGTGTCTGGTTAGAGGGATGTGGAGTCTTCCTACGGGGTGTGTGTCTGGTGTCTGGTGAGAGGGATGTGGAGTGTTCCTACAGGGTGTGTGTCTGGTTAGAGGGATGTGGAGTCTTCCTACGGGGTGTGTGTCTGGTTAGAGGGATGTGGAGTCTTCCTACGGGGTGTGTGTCTGGTTAGAGGGATGTGGAGTGTTCCTACGGGTTGTGTGTCTGGTGTCTGGTGAGAGGGATGTGGAGTGTTCCTACGGGGTGTGTGTCTGGTTAAAGGGGTGTGGAGTGTTCCTACGGGGTGTGTGTCTGGTGTCTGGTGAGAGGGATGTGGAGTGTTCCTACGGGGTGTATGTCTGGTTAAAGGGGTGTGGAGTGTTCCTACGGGGTGTGTGTCTGGTGTCTGGTGAGAGGGATGTGGAGTGTTCCTACGGGTGTGTGTGTGGTTAGAGGGATGTGGAGTCTTCCTACGGGGTGTGTGTGTGGTTAGAGGGATGTGGAGTCTTCCTACGAGGTGTGTGTCTGGTGTCTGGTAAGAGGGATGTGGAGTGTTCCTACGGGGTGTGTGTCTGGTTAGAGGGATGTGGAGTCTTCCTACGGGGTGTGTGTGTGGTTAGAGGGATGTGGAGTCTTCCTACGGGGTGTGTGTCTGGTTAGAGGGATGTGGAGTCTTCCTACGGGGTGTGTGTCTGGTTAGAGGGATGTGGAGTCTTCCTACGGGGTGTGTGTGTGGTGTCTGGTTAGAGGGATGTGGAGTCTTCCTATGGGGTGTGTGTCTGGTTAGAGGGATGTGGAGTCTTCCTACGGGGTGTGTGTCTGGTTAGAGAGATGTGGAGTGTTCCTACGGGGTGTGTGTCTGGTTAGAGGGATGTGGAGTCTTCCTACGGGGTGTGTGTGTGGTGTCTGGTTAGAGGGATGTGGAGTCTTCCTACGGGGTGTGTGTCTGGTTAGAGGGATGTGGAGTCTTCCTACGGGGTGTGTGTCTGGTTAGAGGGATGTGGAGTCTTCCTACGGGGTGTGTTTCTGGTTAGAGGGATGCGGAGTGTTCCTAAGGGGGTTGGGTCTGGTTAGAGGGATGTGGAGTCTTCCTACGGGGTGTGTGTCTGGTTAGAGGGATGTGGAGTCTTCCTACGGGGTGTGTGTCTGGTTAGAGGGATGCGAAGTGTTCCTACGGGGTGTGTGTCTGGTTAGAGGTATGTGGAGTCTTCCTACGGGGTGTGTGTGTGGTGTCTGGTTAGAGGGATGTGGAGTCTTCCTACGGGGTGTGTGTCTGGTGTCTGGTGAGAGGGATGTGGAGTGTTCCTACAGGGTGTGTGTCTGGTTAGAGGGATGTGGAGTCTTCCTACGGGGTGTGTGTCTGGTTAGAGGGATGTGGAGTCTTCCTACGGGGTGTGTGTCTGGTTAGAGGGATGTGGAGTGTTCCTACGGGTTGTGTGTCTGGTGTCTGGTGAGAGGGATGTGGAGTGTTCCTACGGGGTGTGTGTCTGGTTAAAGGGGTGTGGAGTGTTCCTACGGGGTGTGTGTCTGGTGTCTGGTGAGAGGGATGTGGAGTGTTCCTACGGGGTGTATGTCTGGTTAAAGGGGTGTGGAGTGTTCCTACGGGGTGTGTGTCTGGTGTCTGGTGAGAGGGATGTGGAGTGTTCCTACGGGTGTGTGTGTGGTTAGAGGGATGTGGAGTCTTCCTACGGGGTGTGTGTGTGGTTAGAGGGATGTGGAGTCTTCCTACGAGGTGTGTGTCTGGTGTCTGGTAAGAGGGATGTGGAGTGTTCCTACGGGGTGTGTGTCTGGTTAGAGGGATGTGGAGTCTTCCTACGGGGTGTGTGTGTGGTTAGAGGGATGTGGAGTCTTCCTACGGGGTGTGTGTCTGGTTAGAGGGATGTGGAGTCTTCCTACGGGGTGTGTGTCTGGTTAGAGGGATGTGGAGTCTTCCTACGGGGTGTGTGTGTGGTGTCTGGTTAGAGGGATGTGGAGTCTTCCTATGGGGTGTGTGTCTGGTTAGAGGGATGTGGAGTCTTCCTACGGGGTGTGTGTCTGGTTAGAGAGATGTGGAGTGTTCCTACGGGGTGTGTGTCTGGTTAGAGGGATGTGGAGTCTTCCTACGGGGTGTGTGTGTGGTGTCTGGTTAGAGGGATGTGGAGTCTTCCTACGGGGTGTGTGTCTGGTTAGAGGGATGTGGAGTCTTCCTACGGGGTGTGTGTCTGGTTAGAGGGATGTGGAGTCTTCCTACGGGGTGTGTGTCTGGTTAGAGGGATGTGGAGTCTTCCTACGAGGTGTGTGTCTGGTTAAAGGGGTGTGTGTCTGGTTAAAGGGGTGTGGAGTGTTCCTACGGGGTGTGTGTGGTGTCTGGTAAGAGGGATGTGGAGTGTTCCTACAGGGTGTGTGTGTGGTTAGAGGGATGTGGTGTCTTCCTACGGGGTGTGTGTGTGGTAAGAGGGATGTGGAGTGTTCCTACGGGGTGTGTGTCTGGTTAGAGGGATGTGGAGTCTTCCTACGGTGTGTGTGTGTGGTGTCTGGGAAGAGGGATGTGGAGTCTTCCTACGGGGTGTGTGTCTGGTTAGAGGGATGTGGAGTCTTCCTACGGGGTGTGTGTGTGGTGTCTGGTTAGAGGGATGTGGAGTGTTCCTACAGGGTGTGTGTCTGGTTAGAGGGATGTGGAGTGTTCCTACAGGGTGTGTGTCTGGTTAGAGGGATGTGGAGTGTTCCTACGGGGTGTGTGTCTGGTTAGAGGGATGTGGAGTGTTCCTACGGGGTGTGTGTGTGGTTAGAGGGATGTGGAGTCTTCCTACGGGGTGTGTGTCTGGTTAGAGGGATGTGGAGTCTTCCTACGGGGTGTGTGTGTGGTTAGAGGGATGTGGAGTCTTCCTACGGGGTGTGTGTGTGGTGTCTGTTAAGAGGGATGTGGAGTGTTCCTACGGGATGTGTATCTGGTTAGAGGGATGTGGAGTGTTGTGGGTTGTGTCTGGTGAGTGGCTCGTCTGGGTTGAAATAAAAGACATTCCTGAAGCATCTTCTAACTAGGAAGTCATAAGGAGAGGAGCGGCCGTGAAAAGGTGTGTCGCGTCAACTCCACACTCCTCAGTCAATGTTAGACGAGCCCGAAACACAAAGGGTGGTGGGACGTGGAGGGAGGTGGAGGGAGGGGGAGGGAGGTGGGGGCCTCCGATTGCAGAGAGAGAGGCTCTCTGGCCCGGCGCTAAGCCAGGAAATGACAAGACCTCATGCAATCACTCCACTTGTTCCACAAGTGGGCAGAGGCAGGCAGACAATCATGGTGCGGGGCCTATATCTCTCTCTCTCTCTCTCTCTCTCTCTCTCTCTCTCGCTCTGCCTCGCTCTCTCTGCCTGTCTGTCTGTCTCAGCTTCGCTCTTTCCCCTTCTCTCGCTCCCATTAACTCTTCTTTTTCTCTTTTTCTCTCTCTCTCTCTCCTTCTTTGTCTCTGTCTGATCTTCAGCATCAGGCGCTCGTGCTCCTCTCAGAGGTTGACCTTCTCTCTTCACGGAAGGGAGCGCTGCTATTGATTAAATCTTGGCACGCGGTGTACAAACACAGCGATACGCCCAGCGGACAGCCAGCCGCAGTGACAGCTCGCTGCGCCAGGAAGGCTTCTCAGCGTTTATTCCCACTAACGGGCTCCACGGATAAGGTCCCCCACAGACTGCCGGCAGGGTATCCTCTGACTATTAGACCCTCCCCAAAAGAGAAGTCTTACCCCCCGAGCACAGACTCTAGACAACCCCTGACACACACACACACACACACACACACACACACACACACACACACACACACAAACACACAAACACACACACACACACACACATATCCACACTTTACACCCTCACATTCACAAGTGAACACACACACACTAACAACCTGTCACACACATGTACTGTATACCCCCTTTCACACATACATAGACACACACAGCTTCTTTCTCTCTTTCAAGCACAAAATTAGGCACACACACACACACACACCCACACCCACACCCACACCCAAACACACACACAGACACACACACACACACACACACACACACACACACACACACACACACCTTTGTTGTCTAATGGGTGGTTTCATGTGCTTGTCTGTGCCCTCAGTGTGTGCAATCTCCTGCTTCACACTGAGCCATGAATGTTTGAAGGTGTAGCTCCCACGGCCGCCGGCTGAGCCAATTATTCCCAAAAGCTCCTCCACCACGAGGATTCCTCCACCCAGAACAGGCAGCACTACTAGCACCTGACACCAGCACCAGCTCCAACACCTGAGACTAACACCAGCGCCAACACCAAAACCAACATCTACTAAACAGTATACATCATTGTAGGTCACTTCTGTATATAATTTTCTCCTTTTGGTGAAATTGTCGAACATAAAATACTATTTTCAAAGAAATTTGATGTGATATTTTGTGCATCTTTGCCCCAACCACCCCTCCTGCCACCCCACCCCACCCCCCCTCTTACGCAGGATGACTGCCTAGCAGCCCAGAGGTGGCCATCCACCACCCACACATACCCCTCCTTTGTGCACTAAACTTGCTGCATGCTTCATAAGAGGCCCTCTGCTGAGGGCAGTCAGTACATTAATTAGTTCAGTCAGGGACGTCTAGGTGGCACTGCCGATTGGTTTCAGCTTCTTACTCCCCAAACGTAACTCTTTTTAAATTCCGTACTGTTGGTGAGACGCCATGCAGCTTTTCTGCACAATGGGAAGGTGTGCGTGTGTGTGTGTGTGTGTGTGTGTGTGTGTGTGTGTGTGAATTATGATGTCTTTACGTTACGTCTTTATTTAGTTGTGTTCTTAAGCAGCAGCAGCAGGTACGAGGCGCTCTACACTAGGCGGGCGCCATCTGCATCTACTTAAGCAGATGTAGTCCGCCAAGACCAAACACACCACCATGTTATTTATTTACATAAATAAAGCTTACACATATTCTCAGAGCTTCCTGACAGAAATATTGTAAGCAAACCTGGGGACAGCTTAAAGGAGTCACAGCATGTGAGAGAGGGAGAGAAAGATAGAGAAAAGCTAGAGAGAGTGTCGATGCTCCTATCTGCAGGAAAAGTTGAAGAGTCTCCGGTGGCGCCCCCTGAGGGTTTTAAGACTACAAGGGGGGAGAGAAGAGAGAAAAAAAGGTCGAAAGGGCCGTGGTGGGGAGGAGAAATGAGAAGAGCAGATAGGAGGCGAGGAGTAAAGGAGAGGAGGAGAGGAGGGAAGGAGACGAGGAGAGGGGAGGAGTAAAGGAAAGGAGGACGGGGGGAGGGAAGGAGGAGAGGAGAGGAGGAGAGGGGAGGAGGATGACCCCGAGAGTAGGATCACAGCCTAGAGGATCTTCACAGGGTAAGGAGGTGCCTCACAGGATCACAGCCTAAAGGATCTTCACAGGGTAAGGAGGTGCCTCACAGGATCACAGCCTAGAGGATCTTCACAGGGTAAGGAGGTGCCTCACAGGATCACAGCCTAAAGGATCTTCACAGGGTAAGGAGGTGCCTCACAGGATCACAGCCTAGAGGATCTTCACAGGGTAAAGAGGTGCCACACAGGATCACAGCCTAGAGGATCTTCACAGGCTTTACAAGCTGTACCCCCTGTGACAGATTGGTGCACTATAAAAACAGAAAAGAACACAAAGGAGGAGAAAAAAGGACAGAGAAAAAGAGGGAGGGAGAGATATATATAGAGAGAGAATGGGTGTTCATCCCACCAGAGACAGAGGGAGAGAGAGTGAGAGAAAGAGTGGGTGATTATCCCAGAGAGAGAGAGAGAGAGAGAGAAAATGGGGAGTTGAAGGGAGGGTTGAGAGCCAATATGCAGTTCAAGCATTTGTTATTATCCCAGAAGTGCAATTATAATAGACCTCCCTCCATTAGCCGCTCCACTGTGGTCGCTCTGTGGATCACAATTATGGCCGATTCCCTTTCTGTAGCCTGATATGAGAGAGATTGGGGGAGAGACAGAGATGGAGAGAAAGAGAGGGTGAGAGGTAGAGAGATTGGAGAGAAAGAGATACAGAAAGAAAGGATGAGAGGGAGAGAGAGAGAGAGTGAATGAGAGGGAGGGAGAGAGAGAAAGGGAGGGAGCGAGAGATGCAGTGGAGAAGAGCAGCCCCTCTAGCCTGCTTCTGTTTGATCTGTGTGTTTTGTCAATTCTGTGAACCTTTATCTGTCTCCCAGTGAGTCGAGCTTTTGAGAGGCTCAAACCCTCCTCCTGTGGAGACCCCTGGAGGATCGAACCCTCCTCATGTGGAGACCCCTGGAGCTCTAGAGAGGCTCGAACCCTCCTCATCTGGAGCTCTAGAGAGGCTCAAACTCTCCTCATTTGGAGCTCTAGAGAGGCTCGAACCCTCCTCATGTGGAGACCCCTGGAGGCTCGAACCCTCCTCATGTGGAGCTCCTGAGAGACTCGAACCCTCCTCTTGTGGAGCTCCTGAGAGGCTCGAATCCTCCGCCTGTGAAGACGCCTCACTGCACGAAAACTAAGATTATCGGGCCCGTACACGCTGTGATACAGCCGCGAATGATCAGCATTCTTGGTCGATCGCGGACATTCCCCCGAAATATCCGTCTGCCGCATATGAAAGGAAATTCCCGGGAAGGAACGTGCAAGGTGAGGGGGGGCGATGTGTTTAGCATACTTCTCACCTCCCACTGACAGAGGTGCGAAAGGCTCTTTTTAGCATATTGACTGTCAGCAGTCTAGCCTCACACACCCTGCTGCAGCCATTGGTTGAAAACAACAAGGATTTGAATTAAAAGGTATTGTGATGAGACGGAAGGTCAGCTTTCAATTGACAAAAACGGTACCAATCCCATTTACAGCTATTGCCCCATAAAACGAAATTAATAATTGACTTGATAATACTTAAATTGATATTCTGTTTTTAGGGTTTTGGTCCGGGATTATCACAATTCTTATTCTGCCTTTCGTTTTCAGGGTCAGGGATCACAGTTTGCTTTCGAGGCTGTTCCACTCATATTCCGGAGCTTCCTCTCTGTAGTGTTCTTGGTATTCACTTTTGGCATGTAATTATGCAGAGTTGGACTTACTCTGATACTGGGGGAGTCATTTTGCAACTTGGGACATGATTGCCGCTTGTGAATATCTAACCTGTGCCTTTAAGGTAGATTTTACATCTTGCCCTCCGCAAGTTGCGAAACCTGTGCAACTCAGGTTAACACTCTACAGTCCAAGGCCTTTTAGACTTTTCTAAGTTGTCTGACATGCCTTGATGTTTTTGTACATTCCCCTTAACTAAAACCATTGATGCACAAATGGAATATTTGATTCTATTCTCAAAGACCTCAGCAATAATATCATGTAAGTAAAAGGAATGTAGTAAAAAAAAGTTGTAAACATAAATGTAAACATAACCTTGGAAAAACCTTGTTTCAAAGGTGCTCAGACTTTGTACAAAAACACATTGTAAAGATTTATTCACAAGTCTTTTTATTTCTGAGCCTTGTAAACACAGGTGTTGGCTAAACACATGTTAGTTTAGCATTCAGAAAGTGTGTCTTATTTCACTACCACATCTATCTATAAATCCAGAAATCTCTGTGTGTCTGTCTGTCTGTGACAGGCGTATCTCCCTGACGGTAGTTACGTTAGTTATGAGATTTCGCATGTAGCTTACGCATGTCATGAACCTGTGCATCCTTGATTTTGAAGATTTCTGAATTCATAGTTCGCGAGATCAAACAAACCCATGTCAAACCCATGCAAACCCATGTCACCGTTATGAGCGACGCGATTTCTAAACCCAATGCATTTCAACGGGAGCCAATCCATTGTGACGTAGACCAGCGATTTGGGCGATTAGTGTAGGCTATTCATGAGGAACACACACTTCGATGAACACACACTTCGACGTCTGGAGTAGTAGGCCTGCTCATCTGTAAGTAAATTTAACCTGTTTACGTTAATTGCTGTGAAATTAGCTAGCCTATTGACGTGCATCGAACTGATTAATTTTGAAAGTTGCATAGGGACGTATTCTTTGAAAGTTAGGGACCTATGTTTTATGGAATGTCAACAGGCAGGGGCTACGAGAGAGATTCTAGAAGTAGACTGCTTAAAATGGTTATAGTTGTTATCATTCGCATGTCCGTTTGATAGCATGTCAACAGGCAGGGGCGCCTGCAGAAAAAAGTAGGCAACGCACACAAAAAAAAAACCTGCAAGCACATTCACACAAACGTGCGTAAAGAATGGGTTCTAATTGAAGTTTGACAGGCGTATCTTTCTGACGGTAGTTACGTTACGTTACTCAAATGAACCTACATTTGAGTCCAACTGCATGACCATTCTTACCCTACACTTACCCTTACAATAAAGAAGTGATCCTATTTCAACCATAACTTCATTTAAAATTATTTCTTTCTTTATGACATTTAGTTTATAGTTTAGACAGCAACTTTGACATCTATATTCAACTGCATCCATACATAATCTCAAACTTTATTTGTTGGTGTATCTCCAAAAAGGCTATAAAACATTAAAACATTTCTTAATGAAAAGGAAACATGCATCACAATAATACTTCAGTGTAACCTGTACCTATGTGGAGTGCAAATACAGTATGTCTTGCTATTACACTACCCAACAGCTACACCGACGTCTGCTAACACTACAGAATGCATAATTCCTACGGGCACTGCACTAGTATTTATAATTTCAGAGTGTCCTTTGCCATTCCTAAGTCTGTGTCCCTACAAATGCATATTGATGAGTTGGTGTGAACAAACCTGTGAGACCTCCGTCAAAGACAAAGGCCATTGCCTAATGGCTCTAGAATGTCTTTGTGGCCCACTACCCCCTGAGGTGATCTTGCCACACCATGACCCAATGGAGATCACTGAATCACCATCCCCTTATCATATGAATATTGCTAATGGGTGGGTCCTTAGCAGCAGAAACCCCACTCAGATGCCGAAAAGTGCAACACATCAGTTCTATTCCCCTGACAAAGTGCTTATTTATTTTACATTTTTGAACTGTATATATTATTAAAGAAAAGGGTTCAATGTTTCCGTGGTTGTTCTTTTTATGTCTCTAAGACGAAAACTCCCGGAGCTTTACATTGTTTTTGACAAAAAAATAAAAATATCCCGGACGAGGGATATACACTGCAAAAAGTGAAATCTTAGTAAGATAAAATATCTTTAATCAAGGCAATGTATGCTTGTTTTTTGTCTGACGAGTTATTACTTCTTACAGGCATTTTTTGTGTTAGAACATTTCACTTGCTTCAAGCGTTTCAGTCCTTACTTATCTTAATAAGGGTTTATTACTTGTTACTGAGATTTTATTACTGGTTCTGAGCATGTTAATGCTTGAAACTAGAATTGCCATTATTATAAGGCAGTTTGATTCCCACTTACAAATACACTGCAAAAAATGCTTTTCTAACCTAGTGTTATTACTCTTATATTAAGATGAAAAATCTAGTTGGTCTTGTTTCTAGCTAAATTGTACTTACCTAGTGCTTTCTTGGTAAGGTTATTTTTACCTATTTCAAGCAAATATTACTTGGGCTGTTTTGATAAGCACATTTGCACTTAATTTGAGTTCTTTTAAACTAGATTTGAGTACTAGATCTTAAAATAATCCACTTTAAGTGTGGGAGTGTTATTTTAAGTTGAAAACGTTTAATTTCAAGCATAAATTTGCTTGTTTTTTTCTTAACGGATTAAAGGTCATAATTCAAGTTATTTTCAAATAGATATGAGTTTTAACAACCACTTAATTGCACCATGTAGTTCAAGTGACCTAAATCACTTAAAAAACACAGTCAAATATACTTGAGATACATGTGGATTACCAATGAGCACAAGATGCTCAGTCAGAAGTGTCGTCATAAACCACAAGTTTTCCTCAAACTTGGTGGCACGATCGGATTCACTCGAACACATCTCAAAACGTCTCTGAGGCTGCATGCCAGTGATGTGAACTGAAGCAAGTACAACAGCTGAAGAAAACATCGTGCCTTTCTACTTCAAAAGCTAAAGGTAAGCTCACATAATTTAACTTCTGCCTACTTTGGTAATTCGTCAGCGATATTGAAAACCAAAATGTATCGTAAATGACCAAGACCTCTGGTTGAAGTTATAAACTTTTTAGCAAACAAAGCTAGGACAGTTGGCGTTAGCTAAGACGGCTAACCTAGCACATTAAATGCAATTGAAGCACATTTCGACTGAGCTAACGTATGTTTTTAACTAGTGCCAGGCAATACAATGTCAGAAAGTGTCCCTATTAGTCTTGTCTGTGAAAAGTAAGCAAGTTTAGAGGACTCATTTAGTGTGAATGTTGGTGATATAATAGCTAGTAGCTGCAGTTAGCTCTTAGCTGGCTAGCTACTCTATATTAAGGATCCCCCACACTGACAGAAGCTTTGACATGAAGTTCAAGATTTTTTTCTTTCTGAAAGAGTAAGAACCCTTTTCTTTAAATTACAGATGGAGCAATTGGACAAGACAACACAGTAACTTCTGGAAGGTAAGTCTATAATAGTAGATATGATAGAAGATGGTTGTATAGATAAAGCCAAAGATTGTGGCTAGACTGGCTATGCATGTTTTCCTGGTCATTATCGCCACATAGCCGATATGCTTCCACTCTTTTCCTTGAATCCTTAGTGCTCTTAAGTATCCATAGTTTCAGAGACATCATAAATATTGCTGATTCACTCTTACCCCTTTGTTTGCAGCTGCACAGATCATTGCCTTGTTGGAGGTTCTCCTAAAAATGTTCCCTTCCTCAGCCGTCCCTCCAAGAAAACTCAAGTCAGCAAGTGAGGCACTACACAATGTCCTTGAGGTGGGTTTTAGTGTCAGTACATAATGGTTTCATTTGTGAATTTCATGTGTTTGGTTTAACTTCATTCTGCCCCCCTCCCCCAATTTGTTGCTTTCAGCCATCTGAGGACCCCAATGTCTTCTTGCGTAAAAGGCCGCTTAGCAGTCCTGTCTTCATCATCGAAAAGGTGCTTGCTAACCGGCAAGAATTCATCCAAACCTAGTCTGTCTCTCCCTCTCCTCTTTGTCAACCTCTCTCTGTATGTCACTCTTTTCTATGCCCCACCCCCCCCTCTATCTCTTTCTCTATATGTCTGGAGGTCAGGACAGCACACAGTAACACAATGTCCAATGTATTTCCAGCTAAATTTGTTAATGATTTGTTGGCTGTTGGATGATTTCCGACTGTTTGATGTGTTGCTGAATTGTTATCGTTTATGTTAGATGTCAATGTACCTTATGTCTGACAGTTAACTAAAATCATTATGTGTAATATGTAATTAAGTACATTTAAGCATTCTGATGCTTAATATTGTTCATTATTGTCAAATGCCTGTTATTGGTTTTCTTCATTAACAGGGTAATAAAACAGTGATAAATAATATGTTGTGAAATGTTTCCATGATTTTAAGAGCTATTGGTCTGATTTGAAGTAACTTAAAGCTTTAGAAGTACTCCAGGTTTGAGTGATGACAGACTTCTTTGGAAGTTACTATATGACTTGAAATCAGTGTTGTCAGTCTAAATTTTACTCTTATTTTAAGATTTTGTGGTCTTATGTAGAAGCCTGAATTGTTTCTTATTTCAAGTACTAATGCCTCAGAAGATCACTAGATTTGAGTGACATTAGGCTTATTTTGAGGTAACTGCATGGTTTGAAATAAGTAGAATTAGTCTTATTTCAGGACATTCTGTGCTTGAATTGTCTCTTATTTCAAGTACTAATGCCTCAGAAGTTCACTAGATTTGAGTGACATCAGGCTTATTTTGAGGTAACTACATGTCTTAAAATGAGTGAAATTAGTCTTATTTCAGGACATTCTGTGCTTGAATTGTCTCTTATTTCAAGTACTAATGCCTCAGAAGTTCACTAGATTTGAGTGAAATCAGGCTTATTTTGAGGTAACTACATGTCTTGAAATGAGTGGAATTAGTCTTATTTCAGGACATTCTGTGCTTTTGGAGTAATGGTCTTATTTTAAGAAATCTTAACAAGCCAAATTTGCTCAACGCACTGGCAGCCAAATTTGCTTGTTTTAAGCAAAATCCTGCTTAAATATGTAATTATTTGTCTTAAATCTAGAGGGGCATTTTTTGCAGTGTACAAAACTGCTTTGTCAAAGTCAGAGTTTCTTATTTCAAGCATTTTATCAAAATACACTAAAAACAAGTACATTTGCCTAGATACCAAAGATATCTAAGAATTATTTTCTCAATATATAGGCAAAGGTGCTTATATTCAGCAAATGCTAGCAACATCCGTTTGAAATGAGTGTGCATGCTAGGCAATTTATCTTGAAATCAGTCAAGCTACACTAAAATCAAGAACATTGGCCTAGATGCCAAAAATATTTAAGAAATATTTTCTCAATATATAGGCAAAGGTGCTTAAATTCAGCAAATGCTAGCCACATGCTTTTGAAATGAGTGTGCATGCTAGGCAATTTATCTTGAAATCAGTCAAGCTTCACTAAAATCAAGAACATTGGCCTAGATGCCAAAAATATTTAAGAATTATAATCTCATTATAGAGGGGAAGATGCTTAAATTCAGCAAATGCTAGCAACATGCTTTTGAAATTAGTGTGCATGCTAGGCAATTTATCTTGAAATCAGTCAAGCTACACTAAAATCATGAACATTGGCCTAGATGCCAAAAATATTTAAGAATTATTATCTCAATATAGAGGGGAAGGTGCTTAAATTCAGCAAATGCTAGCAACATGCTTTTGAAATGAGTGTGCATGCTTGGCAATTCATCTTGAAATCAGTTAAGCTACACTAATAACAAGAACATTGGCCTAGATGCCAAAAATATTTAAGAATTATTATCTCAATATAGAGGGGAAGGTGCTTAAATTCAGCAAATGCTAGCAACATGCTTTTGAAATGAGTGTGCATAATAGGCAATTCATCTTTCAATCAGTCAAGCTACACTAAAAACAAGAACATTGGCCTAGATGCCAAAAATATTTAAGAATAATTATCTCAATATGCAGGGAAAGGTGCTTATATTCAGAAAATGCTAGCAACATCCTTTTGAAATGAGTCTGCATTCTAGGCAATTCATCTTGAAATCAGTAACGCTACACTAAAAACAAGTACATTTGCCTAGATACCGTAAGAAATATTTTCTCAATATCTACGAAAAATATTTTGTATTATTATTTTTCAAGCTTAATTTTTGGGCTTTTTGCCTTTAATCGGATAGGACAGTAGAGAGAGACAGGAAGCTAGCTGGGGGGAGAGATTGAGAAACGACTGTAAGTCGGTCTCGAACCTGAACTCTTACCTGTGTCCCCATCAGACCCATTCATGGTGCAGGGTTGCTGCCGCTTGCGCCACAGCTCCAACCTTAAAGCAGACATCTCTTGAGGATATTGGTATTTGTTTTAGAAAGTTTTGAAGTCAAAGCATATGTGCAATTGATCATTGAGATAATAGAGATTGTGCAGATAGCATTTGCAGCTGTTTTTACCATAGCAACTGTGTCTAGGTTGAAGTTACTAATTAAAAATTATTTGAAGCATTCTTTGTGCTATCTGCAAAATCTATATTATTTCAATGATCAATTGAACATTTGCATTGACTTCAAAACTCTAAAAAAAAATGCCAATATCCTCAACAGATGACTGTTTTAGGGAAGGAGCTGTGGCACACGCAGTAGCAACCCTGCACCATGAATTGGTCTGATGGTGATACAGGTAAGAGTTCAGGTAAGAGTTCAGGTTCGAGTCCGACTTGTGGTAATTTCTCAATCCATCCCTCCAGCTAGCATCCTGTCTCGCAATACTGTCCTATCTGATTACATGCACAAAAGCCCAAAAATGAAGCTAATAAATGAAATAACAAAATTGCTGAATTTAAGCAAATTGTCCTAGATATTGAGAAAATAATTATTTTGGTATCTAGGCAAATGTACTTGTTTTAAGTATAGCTTTACTGATTTCAAGATACATTGTCTAACATACAGCCTTATTCCAAGATTAGTTTTAAGGCAAATGCACTTGTTCTTAGAGAAGCTGAACTTATTTCAAGATAAACTGCCCAGCATATAGCCTCAATTCAAGATGATGTTGCTATCATTTGCTGAATACAGACACATTTTTCTACATTTCGAGAAAAGAATTCTTACATTTTTTTGTTTTTAGGCAAATGCACTTGATTTTAGAGAAGCTGAACTTATTTCAAGATGATGTTGCTATCATTTGCTGAATACAGACAAATTATTCTACATTTCGAGAAAAGAATTCTTACATTTTTTTTTTTTTAGGCAAATGCACTTGTTTTTAGAGAAGCTGAACTTATTTCAAGTTAAATTGCCTAGCATATAGCCTCAATTCAAGATGATGTTGCTGTCATTTGCTGAATACAAGCACATTTTTCTACATTTCGAGGAAATAATAATATATTTTTTTTAATTTAGGCATATATACTTGTTTTAGGTGTAGTTGTACTGATTTCAAGATAAATTGGCTTATATAGCCTCATTTCAAGAGTATGGTGCTAACATTTGCACAATTTCCTACATTTTGAGAAAATAATTCTCAAAGATCCCAAATATATCTTAAAACTAGTGTGGCCAGACTAAGAATTATTTTCTCAAAATGTAGGAAATTGTGCTGAAATTTGCCAAATGTTAGCACCATACTCTTGAAATGAGGCTATATAAGCCAATTTATCTCGAAATCAGTACAACTACACCTAAAACAAGTATATATGCCTACATTTAAAAAAAATAAGAATTATTTCCTCGAAATGTAGAAAAATGTGCTTGTATTCAGCAAATGACAGCAACATCATCTTGAATTGAGGCTATATGCTAGGCAATTTAACTTGAAATAAGTTCAGCTTCTCTAAAAACAAGTGCATTTGCCTAATAACAAAAAAAATTAAGAATTCTTTTCTCGAAATGTAAGAAGAATTTGTCTGTATTCAGCAAATTATAGGAACATCATCTTGAAATAAGTTCAGCTTCTCTAAAATCAAGTGCATTTGCCTAAAAACAAAAAAATATAAGAATTATTTTCTCGAAATGTAGAAAAATGTGTCTGTATTCAGCAAATGATATCAACATCATATTGAATTGAGGATATGCTAGGCAATTTAACTTGAAATAAGTTCAGCTTCTCTAAAAACAAGTGCATTTGCCTAAAAACTAAAAAAAAATAAGAATTATTTTCTCGAAATGTAGAAAAATGTGTCTGTATTCAGCAAATGATAGCAACATCATCTTGAAATAAGTTCAGCTTCTCTAAAAACAAGTGCATTTGCCTAAAAACTAAAAAAATTAAGAATTCTTTTCTCGAAATGTAGAAAAATGTGTCTGTATTCAGCAAATGATAGCAACATCATCTTGAATTGAGGCTATATGCTGGGCAGTTTATCTTGAAATAAGTTCAGCTTCTCTAAGAACAAGCGCATTTGCCTTAAAACTAAAAAAATTAAGAATTATTTTCTCGAAAAGTAGAAAAATGTGCCTATATTCAGCAAATAATAGCACCATCATCTTGGAATAAGGCTGTATGTTAGACAATGTATCTTGAAATCAGTAAAGCTATACTTAAAACAAGTACATTTGCCTAGATACCAAAATAATTATTTTCTCAATATCTAGGACAATTTGCTTAAATTCAGCAATTTTGTTATTTCATTTATTAGCTTCATTTTTGGGCTTTTGTGCATGTAATCAGATAGGACAGTAGTGCGATACAGGATGCTAGCTGGAGGGAGGGATTGAGAAATTACCGCAAGTTGGACTCGAACCTGAACTCTTACCTGTAGCCCCATCAGACCCATTCGTGGTGCAGGGTTGCTACTGCGTGTGCCACAGCTCCTTCCCTAAAACATTCTTCTGTTGAGGATATTGGCATTTTTTTTTGAGAGATTTGAAGTCAATGCAAATGTGCAATTGATCATTGAAATAATATAGATTTTGCAGATAGCACAAAGAATGCTTCAAATATTTTTTTATTAGTAACTTCAACCTAGACACGGTTGCTATGGTATAAACAGCTGCAAATGCTATCTGCACAATCTCTATTATCTCAATGATCAATTGCACATATGCATTGACTTAAAAACTCTCCAAAACAAATAACAATATCCTCAAGAGATGACTGCTTTAAGGTTGGAGCTGTGGTGCAAGCGGCAGCAACCCTGCACCATGAATGGGTCTGATGGGGACACAGGGAAGAGATCAGGTTCGAGGCCGACTTGCAGTCGTTTCTCAATCTCTCCCTCCAGCTAGCTTCCTGTCTCTCTCTACTGTCCTATCCGATTAAAGGCAAAAAGCCCCAAAATTAAGCTTAAAAAAATATTTGTCCTAGATATTGAGAAAATATTTCTTACAGTATCTAGGCAAATGTACTTGTTTTTAGTGTAGCTTTACTGATTTCAAGATAAATTGCCTAGCATGCAGACTCATTTCAAAAGGATGTTGCTAGCATTTTCTGAATATAAGCACCTTTCCCTCAATATTGAGATAATAATTCTTAAATATTTTTGGCATCTAGGCCAATGTTCTTGTTTTTAGTGTAGCTTGACTGATTTCAAGATGAATTGCCTAGCATGCACACTCATTTCAAAAGCATGTTGCTAGCATTTGCTGAATATAAGCACCTTCCCCTCTATATTGAGATAATAATTCTTAAATATTTTTGGCATCTAGGCCAATGCTCTTGATTTTAGTGTAGCTTGACTGATTTCAAGATGAATTGCCTAGCATGCACACTCATTTCAAAAGCATGTTGCTAGCATTTGCTGAATATAAGCACCTTCCCCTCTATATTGAGATAATAATTCTGAAATATTTTTGGTATCTAGGCAAATGTACTTGTTTTAAGTGTAGCTGTACTGATTTCAAGATAAATTGCCTAGCATGTAGACTCATTTCAAGATGATAGTACCTGCATTTGCAGAATATAAGCAACTTTTTCTTCATTTTGAGAAAATCATTCTTATATTTGTTTTGGTATCTAGGCAAATATACTTGTTTTGAGTGTAGTTTGACTTGTTTTAAGAAAAATTGCCTTGCATGTAGACTCATTTCAAGATGATAGTACCTGTATTTGCAGAATATAAGCAACTTTTTCTACATTTTGAGAAAATAATTCTTATATTTTTTGGGTATCTATGCAAATATACTTGTTTTGAGTGTAGTTTGACTTATTTTAAGAAAAATTGCCTTGCATGTAGACTCATTTCAAGATGATAGTACCTGTATTTGCAGAATATAAGCAACTTTTTCTACATTTTGAGAAAATAATTCTTATATTTTTTGGGTATCTATGCAAATATACTTGTTTTGAGTGTAGTTTGACTTATTTCAAGAAAAATGTTCTAGCATGCAGACTCATTTCAAGATGATGCTACTAGCATTTGCTGAATACAGGCACATTTTTCTCCATTTTGAGACAAAAATTCTTATATTTTTTTGGTATCTAGGCAAATATACTTGTTTTGAGTGTAGTTTGACTTATTTCAAGAAAAATGTTCTAGCATGTAGACTCATTTCAAGATGATGCTACTAGCATTTGCTGAATACAGGCACATTTTTCTCCATTTTGAGACAAAAATTCTTATATTTTTTTGGTATCTAGGCAAATATACTTGTTTTGAGTGTAGTTTGGCTTATTTTAAGAAAAATTGCCTAGCATCTAGACTCATTTCAAGATGATAGTACCTGCATTTGCAGAATATAAGCAACTTTTTCTACATTTTGAGAAAATAATTCTTATATTTTTTGGGTATCTAGGCAAATATACTTGTTTTGAGTGTAGTTTGACTTATTTCAAGAAAAATGTTCTAGCATGCAGACTCATTTCAAGATGATGCTACTAGCATTTGCTGAATACAGGCACATTTTTCTCCATTTTGAGACAAAAATTCTTATATTTTTTTGGTATCTAGGCAAATATACTTGTTTTGAGTGTAGTTTGACTTATTTCAAGAAAAATGTTCTAGCATGTAGACTCATTTCAAGATGATGCTACTAGCATTTGCTGAATACAGGCACATTTTTCTCCATTTTGAGACAAAAATTCTTATATTTTTTTGGTATCTAGGCAAATATACTTGTTTTGAGTGTAGTTTGGCTTATTTTAAGAAAAATTGCCTAGCATCTAGACTCATTTCAAGATGATAGTACCTGCATTTGCAGAATATAAGCAACTTTTTCTACATTTTGAGAAAATAATTCTTATATTTTTTGGGTATCTAGGCAAATATACTTGTTTTGAGTGTAGTTTGACTTATTTCAAGAAAAATGTTCTAGCATGCAGACTCATTTCAAGATGATGCTACTAGCATTTGCTGAATACAGGCACATTTTTCTCCATTTTGAGACAAAAATTCTTATATTTTTTTGGTATCTAGGCAAATATACTTGTTTTGAGTGTAGTTTGACTTATTTCAAGAAAAATGTTCTAGCATGTAGACTCATTTCAAGATGATGCTACTAGCATTTGCTGAATACAGGCACATTTTTCTCCATTTTGAGACAAAAATTCTTATATTTTTTTGGTATCTAGGCAAATATACTTGTTTTGAGTGTAGATTGGCTTATTTTAAGAAAAATTGCCTAGCATCTAGACTCATTTCAAGATGATAGTACCTGCATTTGCAGAATATAAGCAACTTTTTCTACATTTTGAGAAAATAATTCTTATATTTTTTGGGTATCTAGGCAAATATACTTGTTTTGAGTGTAGTTTGACTTATTTCAAGAAAAATGTTCTAGCATGCAGACTCATTTCAAGATGATGCTACTAGCATTTGCTGAATACAGGCACATTTTTCTCCATTTTGAGACAAAAATTCTTATATTTTTTTGGTATCTAGGCAAATATACTTGTTTTGAGTGTAGTTTGACTTATTTCAAGAAAAATGTTCTAGCATGTAGACTCATTTCAAGATGATGCTACTAGCATTTGCTGAATACAGGCACATTTTTCTCCATTTTGAGACAAAAATTCTTATATTTTTTTGGTATCTAGGCAAATATACTTGTTTTGAGTGTAGTTTGGCTTATTTTAAGAAAAATTGCCTAGCATCTAGACTCATTTCAAGATGATAGTACCTGCATTTGCAGAATATAAGCAACTTTTTCTACATTTTGAGAAAATAATTCTTATATTTTTTGGGTATCTAGGCAAATATACTTGTTTTGAGTGTAGTTTGACTTATTTCAAGAAAAATGTTCTAGCATGCAGACTCATTTCAAGATGATGCTACTAGCATTTGCTGAATACAGGCACATTTTTCTCCATTTTGAGACAAAAATTCTTATATTTTTTTGGTATCTAGGCAAATATACTTGTTTTGAGTGTAGTTTGACTTATTTCAAGAAAAATGTTCTAGCATGTAGACTCATTTCAAGATGATGCTACTAGCATTTGCTGAATACAGGCACATTTTTCTCCATTTTGAGACAAAAATTCTTATATTTTTTTGGTATCTAGGCAAATATACTTGTTTTGAGTGTAGTTTGGCTTATTTTAAGAAAAATTGCCTAGCATCTAGACTCATTTCAAGATGATAGTACCTGCATTTGCAGAATATAAGCAACTTTTTCTACATTTTGAGAAAATAATTCTTATATTTTTTGGGTATCTAGGCAAATATACTTGTTTTGAGTGTAGTTTGACTTATTTCAAGAAAAATGTTCTAGCATGCAGACTCATTTCAAGATGATGCTACTAGCATTTGCTGAATACAGGCACATTTTTCTCCATTTTGAGACAAAAATTCTTATATTTTTTTGGTATCTAGGCAAATATACTTGTTTTGAGTGTAGTTTGACTTATTTCAAGAAAAATGTTCTAGCATGTAGACTCATTTCAAGATGATGCTACTAGCATTTGCTGAATACAGGCACATTTTTCTCCATTTTGAGACAAAAATTCTTATATTTTTTTGGTATCTAGGCAAATATACTTGTTTTGAGTGTAGATTGGCTTATTTTAAGAAAAATTGCCTAGCATCTAGACTCATTTCAAGATGATAGTACCTGCATTTGCAGAATATAAGCAACTTTTTCTACATTTTGAGAAAATAATTCTTATATTTTTTGGGTATCTAGGCAAATATACTTGTTTTGAGTGTAGTTTGACTTATTTCAAGAAAAATGTTCTAGCATGCAGACTCATTTCAAGATGATGCTACTAGCATTTGCTGAATACAGGCACATTTTTCTCCATTTTGAGACAAAAATTCTTATATTTTTTTGGTATCTAGGCAAATATACTTGTTTTGAGTGTAGTTTGACTTATTTCAAGAAAAATGTTCTAGCATGTAGACTCATTTCAAGATGATGCTACTAGCATTTGCTGAATACAGGCACATTTTTCTCCATTTTGAGACAAAAATTCTTATATTTTTTTGGTATCTAGGCAAATATACTTGTTTTGAGTGTAGTTTGGCTTATTTTAAGAAAAATTGCCTAGCATCTAGACTCATTTCAAGATGATAGTACCTGCATTTGCAGAATATAAGCAACTTTTTCTACATTTTGAGAAAATAATTCTTATATTTTTTTTGGTATCGAGGCAAATTTACTTTTTTTTAGTGTAGTTTGACTTATTTCAAGAAAAAATTCCTAGCATGTAGACTCATTTCAAGATGACGCTGCAAGCATTTGCTCAATATAAGCACATTTTCCTTCATTTTGAGAAAATAATTCTTATATTTTTTTTGGTATCTAGGCAAATATACTTGTTTTGAGTGTAGTTTGGCTTATTTTAAGAAAAATTGCCTATCATGTACACTCATTTCAAGATGATGTTACAAGCATTTGCTGAATATAAGAACATTTTTCTACATATTGAGAAAATAATTCTTAATAATGTTTTATTTTTAAACATTTGTTGTTGATCGTAGGGTGTTTTGTTTTCAATATCCACCATTTCAAGATGATATATTTTGGTCGAAACATCATGGCTAATCAAGTCATGGTCCCACACTTTGCACAGGCCACTGAGTTGGTTGCTGAGAAGCTGGTTGATTATACCTCTTATTACACAATCAGCAGCAAGAGCCAAACTTGGGTCCAAGTAAAATAACACCTTGGGGATGTAAAAGAATTGCACAACAGTTCAAATGACTCGTAGTGTGTTCCCCAGATATCACATGGCATTTGTATGGCCAGTTAATGTAATGGCAACCGTTACATTGCAAATGAGATGTGCTCACTCACTTGATCCTGCTTAAGGATGAAAATTGTCTGTTCTTAAAGCAAAAGTTTAGCATAGTTAAAAACTGTCTTTGCACTGTATAGTATTTTGTCTACATGAATACATAATTGCTGTGCTTTATATACAGTATGTATGTAATATACAGTATACAGTATGTAGAGATGAGAATGATAAAATGCTTGAAATAAGAAATTCTGACTTCGACAAAGCAGTTTTGTACTTGTCAGTGGGGATACAACTGCCTTATAATAATGCTATTCTAGTTTCAAGCATTAACATGCTCAGAACCAATAATAAAATCTCAGTAACAAGTAATAAACCCTTATTAAGATAATGTAGGACAGAAACGCTTGAAGCAAGTGAAATGTTCTAACACAAAAAATGCCTGTAAGAAGAAATAACTTGTCAGACAAAAAACAAGCATATATTGCCTTGATTAAAGATATTTTATCATGCTAAGATTTCACTTTTTGCAG
Organism: Sprattus sprattus; assembly: GCF_963457725.1. Taxonomy (NCBI): domain Eukaryota; kingdom Metazoa; phylum Chordata; class Actinopteri; order Clupeiformes; family Clupeidae; genus Sprattus; species Sprattus sprattus. Next base: position 26,838,212 of record NC_137921.1, read on the forward strand.
TGTAGACTGATGAGTGTTAATGGTAGGCTACTGTGTACCTAATGGTGCTGTGTCTAACCGCTGAGCCACCGTGCTGGTAAGGATTTACGCTCGCCGGTGCGACCAAGTTACTGGTTTATCATTCCCCCCTCCTCTGGGGTATTTCTCTTCTGTTACTGGAACTTCTGATCTAGTTATAGTTAGTTTAAGTGGGAATTGTTTAGTGGACTAATGTGAAGTTTTAATTATGTTCACTTAAAGGCGCCCGAGGCAACATTAGAGGCTTGAGGCTCGAATAATAAACGTTCAATTTCTAGTCTTTTTTACACGTAGTAAGTTTCAATAACACCATACCATTACATATCGACATTCAAGGAGCAAAGATGAGACGTCGTTGTGTGGTGAGAACTGAAATCCCCCCCAAAAAATGGCTTGGTGGGATGGGGATCTTTCCATCCAGACGCAAACTTAGCTAATCGGAATCTGTAAGTGGTTTCCAGATATACAGTGCCCTCCACAATTATTGGCACCCTTAGTGAATGTGACCAAAACAGGCTATGAAAAAATATATCTTTGCTGTTTATCATCTTGGTCTTTCCCTCAAAATATTCACAAAAATGTTGTTTCATTAGGAACTCTTAAGTGGTCAACCATGGCTTCCTGCTTCCTGCTTCACAGAGGTATAAATATGAGGTGACACAGGCGAAATACCCTTAGTCATTCATCAATGTGGTGAGAACTGATAGAAAATCGCCTGGCTTCTATTTTCCACGGTAGATCGCAGGTTATGCTAGAAATCCCCCCCAAAAAATGGCTTGGTGGGATGGGGATCTTTCCATCCAGACGCAAACTTAGCTAATCGGAATCTGTAAGTGGTTTCCAGATATACAGTGCCCTCCACAATTATTGGCACCCTTAGTGAATGTGACCAAAACAGGTTATGAAAAAATATATCTTTGCTGTTCATCATCTTGGTCTTTCCCTCAAAGTATTCACAAAAATCTTACCTTTTCATCGAAGTAAAATTCTTGAAAGAATTTATTTTTTTGAAATTACATAAAATATTTTTCTCCAAAACATGGGTGCCACAATTATTGGCACCCCTAGAAAATCCTATAAATAAAATCTAACTGAAGTATATTACCAGTCATGTTTTATATTTTTGAGTTCACCTGTTTCATTAGGAACTCTTAAGTGGTCAACCATGGCTTCCTGCTTCACAGAGGTATAAATATGAGGTGACACAGGCGAAATACCCTTAGTCATTCATCAAGCTGGGAAAGACAAAAGAACTCAGTGTCAAAGTGCGACAAAATATCTAAACAGTTGGAAATACCCTCTTCCACAATCAGGGCAATAGTTAAGAAATTAAAAGCGACAGGAGATGTAAGGAATCATCCTGGAAGAGGACCTATCTGTAAATTGACCCCACGCACCGTGAGGAGGATGGTTTGACAGGTAAAAGAATCTCCAAGGATCACAGCTGGATAATTGCAGAGGTTAGTTAAGTCCTTGGGTCAGAAAGTCTCAAGAACGACCATCAGACTGCGCCTTCATCACCACAAGTTGTTTTTGAGGGTTATCAGAAAAAAGCCTCTGCTGCTAATCAACAACAAACTAAAGTGCCTACAGTTTGCCAAATGTAAGTCAGACTTTTATATTAGAGTAATATGGTCAGATGAGACCAAAATAAGGCTTCTTGGCAACAGACATCAAAGGTGGGTTTGGCATAGACAGAAAGATAGCACCCCATACCCACAGAGGAGCACCCCATACCCACTTTGAAGTATGGTGGCGGATCTCTGATGTTGTGGGTCTGCTTTTCTTCCGAAGGCCCTGGACATCTTGTTAGGATACATGGTATAATGGACTCCATCAAATACCAGCAGATATTAAATAAAAACCTAACAGCCCCCCTCTAGGAAGCTTAAAATGGGCCGTGGTTGGACCTCCCAGCAGGACAATGATCCGAAGCACACCTCAAAATCAACACAAAAATGGTTCACCGACAGCAGAATAAAGGTTTTGCCATGACCATCACAGTCCCCAGACCTAAACCCCATAGAAAATCTGTGGAAAGAGCTGAAGCCGAATCTGCAAATGTGTTGACCTCAGAATCTGAAGGATCTGCAGAGATACTGTATGGAGGAATGGTCTCAGGTCTGTCCCATTAGTTCACCAACCTCATCTAGCATTATAGGAGAAGACTTGGAGCTGTTATCTTGGCAAAGGGAGGCTGCTCAAAACATTGAATTAAGGGGTGCCAATAATTGTGGCACACGCCTGTTTAGGAGAATAGTATTTATTTAATGAAAAAAAAAAAAATTTCTTTCAATAATTTTATTTCAATGAAAAGGTAAGATTTTTGTGAATATTTTGAGTGAAAGACCAAGAGGATAAACAGCAAACAAATATTTTTTCATAGCCTGTTTTGGTCACATTCACTAAGGGTGCCAATAATTGCGGAGGGCACTGTATATAGTTGATCTGTCTTATTTGACGAAGCAGTGAGTTAGCTGTCTTTCAATATCTCTTGTCGAAGTATCTCACATGTTTACGGTGATCGGCGGGGCAAATTGCCTCCTGGCTTCTATTTTCCAAGGTAGTAAGACTGGTAGAGGATGGAATCTTTCATGCACGTTTCAGTACGTTTTTTGGTGGCACCAACATATAAAGGGCTACGCTCTTTTCATCTTTAACGCCCAAAGTATCAAATAATGATGCAAATGTGCTAATATGGTGAAGTAAATGTCAACATCATAAAGATTGTCTTATCCAGAATATTTCCAGTTTTGATGCCCTAATGTTGCTTTGGGCTCCTTTAAGCTTGAGCTTTGTGCTATGTGTTTAAAAGTTTTAACTTAGGCTATGTGTAATGTTCCTAACTTATATATTATTATTTCACCTTAATGTTCTTGAGATTCATTTCTGGCATGTAATTATTCAGAGTCAGGCTTACTCTGATAACAGTCATTATGAGTCGTTAACAGTCGTTAAGCAACTTGGGCCATGGTTGCCACTAGTGGGGATCGAACCTGTGACTTTCAGGTCGTTTTTAAAATCAGTGAAGCAGTGACGGGGTGCCTCCCCTGGTGGGGGGGGGGGGGGGGGGGGTGGTTTTCAATCCAGGTCAATCAAGTTACATATGAAAACCTCAGCCACCTGGGCGAGGGGAAGGGGGGGGCCTTTCACACCACATCAATACACAGGGTCGGCGGCTGTCGTAAATCCCACATTTCATGCAGTGCCTGGAGCTCGAACCCTCCTCATGTGGAGCTCTAGAGAGGCTCGAACCCTCCTCATGTGGAGACCCATGGAGGCTCGAACCCTCCTCTAGTGGAGACCCCGTGCAGCCAGTGGGGGAGAGCGGAGCGGAGGAGCCATGATGTAGGTGTGCCTGTACCAGATGGACACACTGTGGCAGGGGCTTTTAAGAGGTAGAGTTACAGAACGGGAAGGCAAGTGTGGGGAGGAGAGCCAAAAAACACCTTCATGTCTTTGTGTGTGTTTGTGTGTGATGTGCCTGTGTGTGTGTGTGTGTGTGCGCGTGTGTGTGTGTGTGTGTGTGTGTGTGTGTGTGCGCGATGTGTGTGTGTGCGCGATGTGTGTGTGTGCACGATGTGTGTGTGTGTGTGTGTGTGTGTGTGTGTGCGCGTGTGTGTGTGTGTGTGTGTGTGTGTGTGTGCGCGATGTGTGTGTGTGCGCGATGTGTGTGTGTGCGCGATGTGTGTGTGTGTGTGTGTGTGTGTTTGTCATGTATGTGTCTGAGTTTGGAATGTGATAAAGTGTGTGTGATAAAGTGTGTGTGCACAGTGGGGAGACTGTATGTGTGTGTGTGTGTGTGTGTGTGTGTGTGTGTGTGTGTGTGTGCCACGTCTCCGTCCTCGGGGCCTCTGCAGGGACGCGCTGGTGTTTTATGGCGACAGACGGAGACGTCCCCTCATCCCTCCGTGTGTGAGTGTGTGTGTGTCTGTGCTGCTCATCAGCAGCGGGGCCGGGGACCGGGGCGGTCACACACCCGGGAGTGCAGCAAATAAAAAGACAAATAAGGCCATAAAAAACCTCCATCGCCCTACGCCCATGCATGCTAATACACTCGCTCCTCTCCTCTCCTCTCCCCCTTTTGCCTCTCTCCTCCATCTATCTCTCTCTGTCTCTCTCAGGCTCGATCTGTCTCTCTTTATCTTTTTCTTTCTGTGTCTCCATCTCTCTTCAATCCAGTTTGCTTTTGTGAGCCAGCGTCTGTAGGCTGCTTTATTCAGTGCTAGCAGTTCAAAAGGGAAATACGCGTCACACGCTCACTGCAGCACACGGGCGCACACACGCACACACACACACACACACACACACACACACACACACACACACACACACACACACACACACACCCACACGCACGCACACACACACACGCACACACACACACACACACACACACACACGAAGACACAATGCAGTACACACTCACACATTTGGTTGGGGAGTCTCTGTATGTAAATGAGAACCCCTTACATTGACCACGTAACTCCACTGGTCTTTGCTGTTGGCTGCGATGTATATTTGAAATGGTGCCACCGCCCCACAGATGTAATTTGCACTTCCATAAAAATTCACTTCCCCATCTTTGTACTTTACATACGGCACACTTCTTATCACTAACTGTCTTTTCATCACACTCCCTCACAGCCACACCAGCTCTCCTTGACAAACCCAAAAAAATACAGAAAGTGTGTGTATGAAAAAAGCCTTAATCTTTCAAGCATTTCTAATGAGTTTTTCTCCCACAATTATTTGATAAGCGCAGAAGAGGCTGGGCCGCAGGCACGCGTATGTGTGTGAGTGTGTGTGTGTGTGTGTGTGAGTCGGCGGCAGGTGAGCCTCCTCCTCATTACTGATTTGTGTGTGTGTGGTAGTGTTCTCATAGGGAAGAACCTTGCTGGGCTGCATGCTAACGCAGCTCACACTGGCAACGCCCCCCTCCATCACACACACCCACGCACGCACGCACGCAGGTGCGTGGGTTCCAAGCTGGCCAGGGAGCTATCTCACTCACTCGTTCATTCTCTTGCTCACTCGTTCATTCTCTCACTCGCTCATTCATTCACTCTCTCAAATGTTCATTCTCTCTCTCACTCGTTCATTCTCTCTCTCACTCGTTCATTTACTCTCTCACTCGCTCATTCTCTCACTCACTCGTTCATTCTCTCACTCACTCATTCATTCACTCTCTCAATCGTTCATTCTCTCTCTCACTCGTTCATTCTCTCTCTCACTCAATCATTATCTCTCCCTCTGTGACCTACCACGCTGAGTCCCAGCTGCTCCCTCTTCAGGTAGTCCAGGTTCCTGCGGTCCAGGCTCTCCAGGTAGTGCTGCAGGCGTGAGTAGGTGTAGGGGTAGCAGTAGGCGAACTGGTAGACGTCGTCCTCGCGGTCGAAGCAGAAGGCGAACGACATGACGTAGTTCCGCCGGTGGTCGGGACAGCGGTAGTAGTAAACGTTCTTGGCTGGAAGTCTCTGCCTGAGGATGACAATAAAGAAGCCAACTTCATGAGTGTGACATGTGGATATACACATCACACAGAGGGGGATATACCCAAACCCACTTCATGAGTGTGAGATGTGGACATACACAGCACACAGAGGGGCATATACAGTAACAAGGCCCACTTCATGAGTGTGAGATGTGGACATACACATCACACAGAGGGGGATATAACAACAAAAAAACTGACAAATGTTTCAATCAATCATTCATTCCGTTTGTGTCTTCGTCTTTTTTGATGTACTGAACTTGATTTGAAATCCCCATACTACTTCCTGTTGGTCTTTTCTAAAGTTCAAGCCGAGCCACTCATCGGTCTTTAAAAACTCCAGTTTTGAGAGGGTGGCTGTTGAGCACGGTTATATGGATTTGGCATTTATGGAACGGGAGCTGAAATGGCACTTTTGAAATGGCTGAGCTGGTCTCCTCCCTCCTGGCAAAGTCACTGTGAGTCCCTTACACCAAACAGCACACACACACACACACACACACATATGCGCACACACACACATGTGCAGACACACAGGCACACACACACACACACTCACCACACACACACACACACACACACGCACACATATGTGCACACACACACATATGCGCAGACACACACATGCGCAGACACAGGCACACACACACACACATATGCGCACACACACACATGCGCAGACACACAGACACAGACACACACAGAGACACACATATGCACACACTCACACACAACACACACACACACAACGCGCACACACGCACACACACACACACACACACACACACACACACACACACACACACACACACACACACACACACACACACACATTTAGATACAAAACACTGTGCTGAACCGTTCCAGTGACCCACAGGAGAATGTCAATACTGGAAACACATGTAGTAGATGGTGAGAACTCAGGTTTAATGTATGTCCTGTAATCTATCCTTTAAACACATGCTCCAAGGCACTTTGGCAGAATTATGATCATTACCGCTGCTCTTTAAAGAACAGGTATTGGCCATGTCAAGGTTATAGCCCCCTGCCTCTGCAAAACCTCAGACCAGAGGCTGCAGTCGAGTGCCATATAATCCCTTCACTGTCAGGCCTCATTGTACACATAATAAACTCCCACAGCTCTGGTCATTAACTGACCTCTGCTGCATCTTAGGCTGAGCACGGGTCATTATGGGATAGCAGCTACTTTTTTTTCTTTTCTTTTCTTCTCCCTCTCCATTCTGGGAGGGCATATAAAACAGGGGTGAGAGCTGGGGGTATTTACTTTCCCCCGTCTCCTGCCCCCTCCTCCTCTCGGGCGCGGGGTAATAAGGAACGCTGGCCGGGAGAAAATGATCCGTGGGCCGCAGCAGCGATCAAAGTGGAATGTGACACTGCTGCAGCCCCTATGGACGCTCATTTTGCTGTGGTTTTACTCACTCATCCTGTTTCCCCATATCTCTCTCTCTCTCTCTCTCTCTCTCGATTGCTCTCTATCCCTTTCTCTCTCTCTTTCTATCGCTTCCTATCCCTATCTCTTTCTCTCAATATCTCCATCTCTCTCTCTCTAGTCCCATCTCTCATTCCTCTCTCTCTATCCCTCTGACTCGCTCAATTCTTCATCACTAACCCTATCCCCATCTCACATTTCCTCTCTCTCTCTATATATCCACCTCTCCCACTCTCTATCCCCATCTCTCCATCTCTCTATTGACATTTCTCCATCTCCCCATCTCTATCTACCACCATCTCTCCTTTATCTCTATCAGTATCCCCACCTCTCCCTCTTTCCCCATCTCTCCATCTTTCCCTCCAATCCCATCTCTCCTTTTCACCTCTCTCCATATCCTTCTCTCTTTACCCATCTCTCTTCTCTCTCCCTCGCTCTCTCCCAGTGCATCTCAACTGTTCATGCCGACTTTCTGTGTGTTAAAAATACAGTTGCAATGACATGAGCACAACCCAATTTGCTGCAGTAATTAGCCAGCTCTGGCAGAACCAGCAATTCACATCCTCTCTGTATTTACTCTGGTGCCGCAGCTATCAGTAAAGGCCCGCGCGGCGCCCAGTGTTTTAATGAGTGGCATAAATAAACAACATAAACAAAGAGAGACAAAACAAACAAATAAGGAGTGGAAAGGGGGGGGATGGAAACAAAAGGATTGCATTGATGAATGCAACAAAACACTGACAAATGAGGAAATGACTGTGGGAGTCCCTATGGGCATGGGATGCTATGAAGGAGAGACAAAGAACACGGGTGGAAGAAGGGAGAAAGAGAGGGAGAGAGAGAGAAAAGGAGGAAAACAGAGAGAGAGAGAGAGGAAAGGAGGGAAATAAAGAGTGAGATCGGAAAAGAGGGAGAGATGAGGGAAAGAGGAAAGGGGAGACTAGATAGATTGAGAAAGAGGATAGGAAAAGCAAAAAAGAGGGAGAGGAGGACAGAGCTGGAGACGCAGACAGATAAGAGGAGGAGGAGGAGGAGGAGGAGGCAAATGAGAGACTGGGACTGCAGGCGGAGGAGCCTGGATCAGATGAAGATGCTGATGCTATCTCTGTCCTGTTAGCCGCCGCCCACAAGCTCCGCTTCATCAGCAGGGGCAGACCTGAGCTGCCCTCTTCAATACACTCAAACTCTCTCTCACACACACACACACACACACACACACACACACACACACACACTCACATTCACACTCTCACACACACACAGGCACACACACACACACACACACACACACACACACACACACACATACACACACACACACACACACACAGGCACACACACACACACACACACACACACACACTATGTAGACACACTTTCCTGCTGCTTGAAGCTCTAATTTTCCAACAACAGGCCAATCTTCTGTTTTAGGGTGAATCTTCCTTTCATGATGATAGCGAGGACTTCCAGGATATAAAATCAGAAAATATCTGTTACAAATGCTCTTTATGGCTTCTTTTCTAAATCTTGAACTTGCCAGAAGCTCACGGATAAAAACACCCCTCTCACTCCATTTGTGTGCAATAGATTAGGTTCCTCTGGGTTGGATGGATTGATGTTGCCGATTTAAGCGTTGCCTTGGGCAAATCTTTGCGCCTCTACTTTTTTTCTCTCTCTCTCTGTCCACCTGCAAAGCGGTGCCTCAGGTGCAGCTTGTGGAGTGTGTCTTGGCAGAGCCCGCTCAGGCGTGACAGACCCAGGCTGGAGTCGCTGGTTTGAAGATGACAGTCACCTGGTTGCTGATCGCTACCACAAGGCCCCTCTCTGGAGACAAATCCAGCCTAGTTATTCCCCTCCTCCACGAAATCCAGAAGAATCTAGTGTGGATCTCTGACGTGAAAGAAGAGTGTCCAGGTGTTGGTTTGACATGGTGACCATAAAAGTCCTGTAATCTATCCTTTTCATCTACTGTGGCATGAATAGATAAAGTAGAGGCCTGTCCTGATGACACAGACACAGAGTGTCATGCATACAGATGCTTTCTACTGAAGTCTGGTGCTGCTGGTCTGGTGCATTGTCGTGTCATTTGTAGGAGTCTAATCCAAAAACCTCTGGATTGATTGACATGAGTTAGGCAAGGACATAGGGAATATGCTTAAACATTTGCATTGATGGTCATATCCTGCAGGCAAGGCGGAGGCAAACACGGGTGTTTTCACATTTAAGCAGTTAAGCATTTAAGAGTTTGTAACCTTGAGGCCAATATAAAGTGTTGCTTCGAGATGTTTTACAATGGCCTTTTAACCTCGATTATTTTCAATGGCCTTTTTATCTCCAAAGGGAAGTGGAGATATTTAACTAGCCTTACAATTCAGGACACCATTTTCATAGCCATTCGTTGTGGTCCATGGATATTCATTTGAATTGGGGGAGTTGGGGCACCAACCACCTCCCATGCTGTGACCTCTGATCAGTCAGAAGGTGTACCAGACCCCCAAACCCTCCCATGCTGTGACCTTTGATCAGTCAGAAAGTGTACCAGACCCCCAAACCCTCCAATGCTGTGACCTCTGATCAGTCAGAAGGTGTACCAGACCCCCAAACCCTCCTGAGCCGGGGAATCCCAGAGAGGACCGAGCACTTCTGTAGTCTGGCAGTGGCACTTCGCTAGGAGCGCATGGAAGCACTGCTGCAGCACTGCTCTTGACAGACTCACACCCTGACACACACACACACACACACACACACACACACACACACACACACACACGGGACTGACTGAAATGATTCAGAGCCAGACATCGTCCCGGACAGAGGCACTTACTCTGTCCCTTCCTCCCTGTCACAGAGCCACGGTCCCCACACTGAACTAGGCAAAGAGATGTTTGTGAGTTTCGTAAGGCAGCCATGTTTGAAGGACATCCCATAAGAGCCCCTGATGCAACCTGGGCAAGCCAAAAAAAACATAAACAGCTCTGATGGGTCCTTCCTTATCTGGCCGCTTGGTGATAAACATCATGCCAGCCGTCCTCTGGTGTCTTTGTTGTTCTTTGTGTTTGTGCTGTTGTTGTTTTGCAGGGACCTGGCCGGCCGACTGGGAGAGTGTGTTGTGTTGTGTTCTGTGTTGTGTTGTGCTGTGCGATGTTGATAAGTCTTTGAAGCGGGACCTTGGCTGAGTCATTCCCCCCTGTCTGCAGCGGACGGCACAGCTATCCCCCTGGCGCCCCGCCGGACAGGCCTGGCACTTCACTCCTGGCACGCTTTGCTTCTTCTGTCTGTTCTGTGTGTGTGTGTGTGTGTGTGTGTGTGTGTGTGTGTATGTGTGTGTGTGTGTGTGTGTGTGTGTGTGTGTGTCGTGTCGTGGGCTTCATGCATAGCTGGGTCAGCTGGGCAGAGCTGCTTTAGAGAAGCTTCAAAGCGCTCTGCTCTTTTTGGAGGAAGCTCATTTGGTCTTTTTAGAGTAATCCCATCAGCAGCACTGAGTGAGGTCGTGACACAACTTTTGGGGGCCCCAGACAGTCATCAGAGTACTGCAGTGTGTGTGTGTGTCAGCATGTGTGTGTGTGTGTGTGAGAAAGAGAGAGAGAGGAAAGAAAGTGAGGGAGATGGATGTTTCGGCTAATACATTTTTCTTTCAAAGCATTTGGGGGCTTTCACACCTCAGTCCTCTGTAGACTGTGCCAGTTCAACATCACTGACGCTGCAGCTGAGTGCTGAGTGCTGTACTCCATCGCCTAATGGGATTGATCTACTTCTACTGTTTATTTTGTTTTAAATGTATTCTACGGATGCAATGCTGTGACTGTGTTTTGATACTGTGAATGTCTCTTGGATAACTCTCTTTGTTCAGCCATTCCTCACCAGGGCTTGACATTCTTCATCTCAGTAACTGGTAAACAGAAATCTGGTAAAGCAAACATTAAAAAAAAAAGTATTTCATTTTTGTCAGACAAAGCTGACTCTCCTACACACACACACCAAGAAGGAAGGACATGCACTCACTCACACACCCACACACACACACACACACACACACACACACACACACACACACACACACACACACACGCGCACACACACACACACACTGTTCCACAGCCACTCAGAGCGCGTCTGGCCTCTCCAAAGTGGGCAAAGCTAAATTAAAATGAAACCGAATTAGCCCAGCTTTGTGGAGAGGAGAGGAGAGGAGAGGAGAGGAGAGGGGGCTGGAGGAGAGGGGGGTGGAGGGGAAGGAGAAAAGGCCATGCTGATTACTCCCATGGTGAAGGAGAAAGAGGCGCTGCACTCCCAATCCTTGCTTCTGCTGGTGCTGCTGCAGCAATCCTTGCTTCTGCTGGTGCTGCTGCAGCTTCTGCCTGCCTGCCGCTGCTGAGGGGTGCCAACCTCAGCAGAATACTAATGCTACCGCTGCTACCGCTATTACTGCTACCGCTGATATGGCTACTGCTGCTACTGCTACTGCTACTGCTACTGCTACCGCTGCTACTGCTACTGCTGCTACAGGTTCACTCTGCCATCGCCAACGCCTCTGCACACGCACAGCACACCTCTGTACCCCACCGTCTACCCATCCCTCTCACCAACCATCCACCTCTCTCGCTACCTCACGCCCTCCCTCAACTGTCTGTCTCTATCTTTCACCTTTTTATCCTCTCTCTCTCACTCCATTTCTATCTTTCTCACCCCTCACCCACTGTTCTTACCCTTACCACCCATTACAATGACCCATACAATGCTCTCTCTCTCTCACCAACTTGTCTCTTTCTCTCTCTCTCTCTCTCTCTCTCACTCTCTCTCTCTCTCACCAACTGGTCTCTCTCTCTCTCTCTCTCTCTCTCTCTCTCCCTCGCTCTTCTCCCCTTGAATTCTATCATGAAAACGCATAAAATAAATGTGTGGACAGAGGCTAAAATGGTTTTTGGGGGGTTTCAGCGCAGGAGGACACAATTTGCACAGAAAGATGAGATTTTATCAGACAGTGTGTAAAACTCATTGTCCACCTTAAAACTATGAAATTAACTGAACTATGAACTACTTCAGAATTTGAATGGTGAATTATGAACGTGAACTATTCATGTTTACTTGTATGAACTGAACTTTGGACTAATTCATGAGAGGTGTGAACTGCAGCACAACACTGAGTCGGCGTCTCTGCTTCACTTGCCATTTTCATATGAGACCACAGCTGTTGTCTTGGAATACGTTGCTTGTTTGGTCTACGTGTGTGCGATGAATCATGGGTAACGTAGTGCGAAGACGAGTTAGTTGGTTTAGATTAGGCTACATTGCGGAAATTGTACGGCCACTGAGCAACGACATGGTGCAAGCATTTGATTAAGACAGCGTATTTCCTCAGGAGAAGGAAAACAATCCATAACATTTTAGTTAGACCTTAGATAATATGACCGTGTTCACCGTTCAAATTCATTATTTGTCATTCAGTTGCGTTCAGTTCATCATTGTCATAAAAATGTACGTGTTCAATGAACACGTTCTTTCAGATTCAAGAACAGCTTCATCCCTGTGGCTGTCAGCCTACTGAACTCTGCTCCACGGGGATAGACCTCCCACCCCCACACACACCTCCTCCCTGAGACTGTACTTCCCCCTTTATATATTTCATATCTATCTACACTTCCTACATCAATTGCTGCTAGTCCCAATTCTGTTAATATTTCATACCTAACTCTTACTGTATCTTATTTATTCACGTATTCCACTTTACATATGCACATACTTTTATTGCTATTTTGCACTTCTGGTTGGATGCTAAACTGCATTTCGTTGTCTCAGTACTTGTACTCTGTGCAATAACAATAAAGTTGAATCTAATCTAATCAAATCCCTCTACTTATATACCATCTATCTACCTATAAACCATCCCTCTACCTATTTACCATCCCTCTACCTATGTGCCCATCTCTAGTTCCGGCCACAATCTTCACTTCTCTCTCCTCCACATGTTGTCATCCATGACCAGCAGTGGCTGGAGCTTCTACAGTCTGTCACCTCGCTCCCTCGGCCTGGGGGGAGGGATGGAGGGAGTGAGAGTGGGAGGGAGGGTTTGGGAGAGTGGGTGAGTGGGTGCCTCTTCTTCTCCTGGATCGCTGCGCTAACACAGTGACTCGCTGGTAGCAGCAGGGACACTGATGAGTCAACAACACTCCCCACTCTACTCCACTCCAGTCCAGTCCTCTCTCCTCTCCTCTCCTCTCCTCCCTGCTTTTCCCCTCAGGGGACACACACACACAACTCACCCACCAGTATCATGCATCCAAGTGTGTCAGTCCAGTGCAGAGGAAGGGAGGGAGGAGAAAAAAGAGAAAGAAACACAGGGTCAGCGGATAAGGTGAGGTGGAGAGGACCGTCACCAGAGGCATCTGCACAGAGCTAGAAAACGCAAACAGGCAACTATGGCTCGGGGTTAGAAAACAACAGGTGTGGCACATCTACAGTGGAAGAGAGGGGGGCGCTTAACAGGGGAACACACACACATTATGCATACACACGAGCACACAAGCACACACACACACACATATGCATACACGCACACACATACACACACACACACACACATATGCATACACACGAGCACACACACACACACACACACACACACACACACACATATGCATACACACACACACACACACACATATATTCATACACACACACACACACACACACACACACACACCCACACACACACATATGCATACACACACACACACACACAAACACACACACACACACATACGCATACACACGAGCACACACACACACACACACTCATATGCATACACACGAGCACAAACACACACACACACACACACACAC
>NC_137921.1:26862013-26957013 GCF_963457725.1 Sprattus sprattus
GTGATTAATGTCATAGAGCAACAAAGTCTTCTCACTCGTCACATCAGCCAGGGCCACACCACTCCACAGACGCAAGAGATGTTAGTTAGACCAGATTAGGTCACTTGGGGCCCGATGACTACAGTTTAAGGAGGGACACCAGGACCTCTCATTATAATACAATAGGATTATAGTGCTCAAATGGGCCAGGCGTGTGGGCGATGGGTCCAAATGCGGCATGAGTGACTTGAAGGCAGGTATTTCAATCAAAGCGTTAGCAAAAATTAGCAACTGGATTGCAGTAAGATTACAGGAAGGGGTAAAACTTTAGTCATGCCAATGCGAATCTGACCATATAGCTAGCTTCCATAGCACCACATAGACACCTCGTGGCTCTAGTCATTTAATTTAAATGATGCACAAAAACATTGTTGTGTTTTAAAACACCACAGAAGCTGATTGTGGAGAGATGGTGGAGGGATAGTTCTTTGTCTTAAGTGCGCATACAGACCATAAGGCCTTAAACACCTCTCTGCTCTAACTGTTTTGTTTTATACGTAAATAAAGGAGATCTGCTAGAGCGCCTCCACACCACCATTGGACTATCAGACTCTGCACTCAAGTGGTTTCAGTCCTACCTTTCTGGCAGAACTGAATATGTCTCACTGGGAAGTTGCAAGTCCAGACAGCTCCCTGTCTCCTGTGGTGTTCCGCAAGGGTCGGTCCTCGGCCCCATCCTCTTCATTATGTACATGCTCCCCCTCGGACGCGTCATCAGCAGACATGGGATGTCTTTCCACTGTTATGTTGATGACACACAGCTTTATATCAAAACTGCCCCAAGCTCCACTACAGCCATGTCATCTCTCAACGCCTGTCTTGGGGAGATAAAGGCATGGATGAGCAACAACTTTCTCCAGCTTAATAGTAGCAAAACTGAAGCTCTTCTTGTTGGTACCCCACACCAGGTTCAGTCATCCTCCTTGACTCATCTCACCTTCGACAGCCAGGTCATCCCCCTCTCCTCCACAGTCACTAATCTCGGAGTTAGGTTTGACTCTCACCTGAACTTTAATGATCATATAAAACACCTGTGCAAAACCTCTTTTTATCATCTAAGAAACATCTCCAAACTCCGCCCCACTTTAACCCTATCAGATGCAGAGAAGGTTGTTCACGCCTTTATCTCCTCAAGACTGGACTATTGTAATTCACTCTTCTATGGGATCACTGGCAAGAACATCCAGAAGCTGCAATACATCCAAAACAGCGCTGCCAGGATTCTGATGAAGGTCCGGAAATATGAGCACATAACACCAATATTACACTCACTACACTGGCTCCCTGTCTCTTTCCGGATAGACTACGAAGTCCTTATAATCACCCATACATGCATTAATGGACATGCACCTCCCTACCTGCAAGAATTAATTAATCCCCAAACCTCCACCTGCACCCTCAGGTCTTCAAACAGCTCGCTCCTCCGCGTCCCCAAAACCAAGCGTCGCACCATGGGCGACCGGGCCTTTTGCTCGGCAGCGCCACATCTATGGAACAGCCTCCCTGACCACCTAAGGGCAACGCAGACGCTGGATTCCTTTAAAGCTGGACTTAAGACTTTTTTATTCAGGAAGGCATTTCTGGCCTTGTGTTGAATCTTTTCTGTTATGCTTATGTTAATATTTAAATTTTATTGTATTATTATAGTTATTTTCTAATATGCAGGCACTCTGAGATTCCTTTGAATGAAAAGTGCGTTAAAAATAAAATTAATTATTATTATTATTATTATTATAGATCATAGTTCACCACAAAGAGAGCTAGAATAATGTTTTGATTTGCAACCATGCAGTAGACCATAGGGCCTCATCAAAGGAAGATCAAAACTGATAAACAGTGTAAGGGGGTGGGGTTCACAAACACCTCACCGCTAGACCTTTTTGAGATGTTAGTGCCCAAAGTACTAGATTGAAGTACTGATTGCTAAGCTAGTCTGGTGGTCTGTGAAGAGTGTGATTACTAAGGCTAGTCTGTAGGTCTGTGAAGAGTGTGATTACTAAGGCTAGTCTGTAGGTCTGTGAAGAGTGTGATTACTGAGGCTAGTCTGTAGGTCTGTGAAGAGTGTGATTACTAAGGCTAGTCTGTAGGTCTGTGAAGAGTGTGATTACTAAGGCTAGTCTTTAGGTCTGTGAAAGTGTGTGAAACACATCCACCATATATCCGCTCCTCTCCTCTCTTCTCCAGACTGTGCCAGCCCATGCCCGTGTCCAGGGATGATGCCATCAGCCCATGCCCGTCTCCAGGGATGATGGCATGAGCCCATGCCCGTCTCCAGGGAGGATGCCATGCTCAATGTACAGAGCTGCCAGTCCCTATCTGTGCAGTGGGCCCATGCTTAATGGAAATCATTGTTGCATCTGTCTGGAAGCCGTTAGGTGTACAGCCCCCCCGTCCTGAGATCTGGCACTGGAAACCATCTGTCCCTCGGGGGCTCCCTGCCTGGCACCGGCCGCCTGCCTGTCTGACCACACATCCCGCGGCTTTCTCTTGTTCTCTCTGTACCTCTCGTTCTTGCTGTTTATCTTTCTATCTCCCTTTCTGTCTCTCTTCCTCTACCTTTCTATAGGTCTGTCTCTCTTTTCTTAATCTCCCTATCTCTCGGTGTCTCTCTTTCCTCTCTCTCTGCCTCTTTATTTTTCTCCTTCTCTCTTTCTAACTCTGGTGATTTATGTATCTCATTCCTCCACTCTTCTCATTTTCTGTCTCTCTCGCTCCCTCTCTTCCTGTGCCTAAAGCCAGACCTGGAGCAGGTGCCCGATGCCCAGGGACAGATGTGTGTGTGTGTGTGTGTGTGTGTGTGTGTGTGTGTGTGTGTGTGTGTGTGTGTGTGTTTTTGTGTGTGTTTGTGTGTGTGTTTGTGTGTTTTTGTGTGTGTGTGTTTTTGTGTGTGTTTGTGTGTGTGTTTGTGTGTTTTTGTGTGTGTTTGTGTGTGTGTTTTTGTGTGTGTGTGTGTGTGTGTTTGGAGGGATGGGGGTTTGGAGCTTCGTGCTCGTGGCTCCCAGACAGCAGATGCTGCCAATTAACTTCCCCACACCGCGGGCTCCGTGGAGGGATGTGTGTGCGTGTGTGTGTGTGTGAGTGTGTGTGTGTGTGTGTGTGTAGGGGGAGGGAACCGGGTGAGAGTGGAGTCCAAGTATCGTAAACAGTGGCACACTGCCACCCTGCCAAGCCTACTGGAGCTCTGTCCCCTGGGCACCACTCACCACCGAGGCCACACCCTCCACCCACCACACACACATATACACACACACACACACACACAAACACACACACAAACACACACACACAGACAAAACATCTCAATTACGAGGAGACAAGCTTTCACCACCAGCTTTCACCCCCTATCTCTGGCCCCCCAACTGCAGTCCACTCCTACTCCATCCACACGCTCCTACTCAATCCACACTCCATCCACACGCTCCTACTCCTGCACTCTCCATCCACATGCTGCGTCAGACTGCCAGGCAGGCAGGCAGGCAGGCAGTCAGTCAGTCAGTCAGTCAGTCAGTCCACTCAGACGCCATCCCTCAGGGCCCTGATTACCTGTCTGTGCTTGAGTTCCTCACTCTCTCTCCTCACTTGGACCCGCTCTGTGTCTACCTGACTGAGGTTCAACCAGGTTACACTACTGAACCACACTGCAGGAGTCAGAGGAGAGAGCCTACCAGTGGTGGAAGAAGTACTGAAGTTTAGTACTTACGTAAGTAAAAGTACAAGTACCCAGGAAAATGAAAGTAAAAGTAAAAGTAAAAGTACTACATCAACAATCCTACTCAAGTAAAAAGTAAAAAGTACTCACTTTTAAATTTACTTGTAAAAGTAAAAGTACTCACGCAATGGGTTGTCTCTCAATGTCTAGGCTGTGCCATTTTGATAAAGAAATAGCATCTGGTAATAAATGCCTCTACAGATGTCACTACTAGTCATAATTATAAGCAACAACATTTGTTAATCGGATAGGTTCGTTTACTCATTGGGCCTATTGTCTGTAATACTGTTCACACTCTATCTTACAATTCTGCGGATGACAAGTTATCTACCAGGGATTATTTGCAAAGTTAATTCCCATTAAGCCAAACCAATAAAGACACAATTTTACATCTTTTAATCTTTTATTTAATTGTAAACATGTAAAAAATGGAAAAACAAATGGAGTTGTTAAACTGGTCAATGCAGAGTTTTATGCTCTATTGATTGCAGAAAAGAAAAGAAAAACATATTGAGTAACCCAAGACTAGGGATTAAGTTTGCATTCCAGGCAATAACCAGTCAATAAAAAAGGCAAATCTTCACGTTAGCTTGACATTGCTAAACTACCAGCTTTATCTTACAACTACGTTAAATAAATAATCAAGGTACAATCTTGTTATTTTGATGCTATTGCTGTATGTCAACATGTATTTAGCTAGATAACAGTATAAAATCATGTCAGTAACTGCATACGATATGCAAAAGTCATAGACATTAACTTAGCATAGCAAGAGCTCCGCATAATTCGACGGGTTCTCCAAATTTGAAGGTGAATTTTGAAGGCTAGCAATTCCTTTTTTGAGGTAGACACGAAACGCACTGAAACCTCCACGAGTTATTCTTGGGGCCTCTGAACTTGAACATGTCTTCAGAAGAGGCTGACTCTGAATCAGGGGCGGAGTGGGACACAAAAATCCACCGGGACAATTCTGACTGCACCGGCCCACCACCGGCCCATAACGTGCCCACAACGTGCCCACAACGTGCCCACAACTGGCCCAACCCGCATCCCCTCCACCTCCCATATATCAACTACAGAAACAAACGGGGGGCTTTTGATCATTATTGTTAGATTTATAGTTGATGTGTGGGTGACAGACATGACAGTGACAGTGTATTTGTAGATACTTATGGAAATACGGAACAAATCGCGTCCCGTATTGGCTCAAATGTTATGCTAATTCGCAACAATGTGTCATGTCAACTCACTCGCACCTATAGTGACGGCTGGTTGAATAAATCCGTAATTCTTGTACATTTTGATGCACTTTCCTCCAGCATCCGCCTCTTTTTCAGTCTGGCCTTTTTGCCCCCTCCTTTCTCCTTTCTCTTATGTCCCTCCATCAGGCCCGCTTCACCTGCTATCTCTCCCTGATAGCCGCTAATTTATCTCCCTAGGTTCACTTGATAAAGGCAGAACGATACGCATTTCCCATGATGCTTTGCACCGACTATTCTACATTCGACAAAAAAAAACGAATTAAATCGCTGGCCAATTTATATTTGTGGTCATGAAAGTAATGGAGCGTCTGAATAAAAAGAATTACATCAATATAGGAGGCTAAACAAAAATCAGAAGGTTGGATTGATGGGAGTGAGTTTGACACACACCATAGGTGTGATGTACAGAGACAAATAGTGCTATAAATAGTGGTTGGACTGCTTCATTTTGTAACTCTCGGAGAATTTAGAGCTTTTCCCGGGACCAGGATTTGACGTATATTCAAATGGGCCGCTCATGAATTTGATGCGAAGGCTGCGAAGGCCGGCCTGCAGGCCGACCGGGAAAAATCCCGGTGCTCCCGATGGCCACTCCGCCCCTGCTCTGAATCCATGCTGAAAAGTTGTTTGTTAGTCAGGCTGTTTGTCGAATGTTTAAGCAAAACAGGAAGACTACCGTATGCTGCCAAATACGCACTTTGCTGTTATTGGAGCTGATAGAGCCACCTGATTGGTTGAAACGTCCTAAAGCAACGCAATCCATATTTTTGTGTAGGCAACAGTTTGGCAAAACTGTGTTCATAAAATGTAACGAATAACGACACATATTGTAGAAATGAAGCGGAGTAAAAGTATAGATAATAGCTGCAAAATATAACGAAGTAAAAGTAAAAAGTATGCACTGTTATTTTTACTTAAGTAAAGTACAGATACGTAAAAATGTAACGAAGTAAAAATACTTTGTTACATTCCACCACTGGAGCCTACACACACACACACACACACACACACACACACACACACACACACACACACACACACACACACACACACACACACACACACATCCACAGAATCTAAATGCCAAAAGGTGAAGGAAGAGAAGAGAGAGAATGAGAGAGAGAGAGAGAGAGAGAGAATAAATAAATACTGATTGGGGCTGTTTAAGACATTTCTTGTTCTTTGTATTCCTGCTTTGGCAATACAAGTGCCTTATTTGATAGATACAGTGAACATGAGGCTGACATATATTGAGAGTGAGTGGTAAAGGAGAAGAGAGAGAACAGAGAGAGAGAAAGAGCAGGGAAGGAGAAAGAGAAAGAGAGAGAGAGCAGAGATAGAGAGCGGCGGCCATATTGGATGATGCAGTGGGCTGTCTGCGATGCAGATATAGTTTGTATTTCTCCCATTGTGTGCTTTAGCTGAAGGCCTAGCCTGACATTACCCAACTTAGGTTAACTCGCCCGACAAACTATGAAAATGTGGTCTTAATTAAGTAAAGTTTAATGAAATATCTGTCGTTTGCAATTAATGTGTTGTGAACATCCTGATGCATAGGCTTGTTAGTGTGCTTGCCCGTAGGACAAGCACAACTATTGTTCTTCTTAAGTTTTCTTATTCTCCTTTCTGCCGTGTTTTTCTTGCGAAGCATCAGGCCTCTCCCGATTGAGATAGAGACTCCGTTCAAACAACGAAACGTCCGGCCCGAACCGGTGCAACCTGCTATATCTTTTCGTGGCGGTAGTCATTGCCACTCTTTTTTTATTCCTCTTTTTCATCACCTTTTTTCCCCATAGACTTGCATGGCAGAACTCTGTGGCTTTGTGACATCATAATGGTGTCTTTGAACTGGCTTGCAGATGGCTTCACTGACACCTGCGGCTTTTCTTTGAACTGGCTTGCAGCTGTGCTTCACTGACACCTGCGGGGCTTTGTGACATCATAATGGTGTCTTTGAAATGGCTTGCAGCTGTGCTTCACTGACACCTGCCCCAATTCCAAGGCACTTGTTCTCTCAAATGCAAATTCTCTCAAATGCTTCAAATTTGGTTACATTACTCAGACTGTTAATACTTTTCTTCCCATGTCTGATCCTTTGTGTGATGTTATGGCTGCAACGTCAAAGGTCATGGCCACAACAGAGCAAGCAGACTCTCGCGGTTCGTTCACGAAACGCATTCTAGTTTGGTTTGTCACTTCACGTCAATGGCAAATCTGATGGATTTTTAAATGCTTCTCATGGTTATTTGATATTGGTAATTCATTTTAGATTAATTAATCAAAAACGTAAAATGTAATTCATTAGATTTACTTTTAATTGCTTGACAGCCCTAGTAAATATACAACGCATATTAAATATACCCACCAATTAAATAACAGACAGAGTAGTAGAGATGGAAGGACAGAAAGAGGAAAAAACATAGAGTAGAATAAGAAAGAATATTGGGTAGAAATTCATTAGAATTAGAGAGAAAAGAGGAAGAAGAGAGAGAGAGAGAGAGCAAGAGATGAGTTTAGTGTTAGGCCAGAGAGAGCTGCTTTTCACAGCCAGACAGGGGGAGACAATCCTTTGGCTACCATAGAGCTTTTAGTGTGCTTCAGGGTGGAGGGCTGCAGAAGTGTGTGTGTGTGTGTGTGTGTGCATATTTGAGTGTGTGTGTGTGTGTGTGTGTGTCTGTATGCCTGTGTGTCTGTGAGTGTGAGTGTGAGTTTGTGTGTGTGTGTGGGTGTGAGTGTGAGTGTGAGCAGGGGCGGACTGGGGGGAAAAAGTGGCCCGGGAGTTACTTGTCAGACCGGCCCTCTCAATACACGGCGCGCGGCCCACTAAGTACACAGCGCGCTGCCCACTCAGTACACACCGCATTGCCAACTCAATGGATCGCACGTATCGGTCAGTGGCCTACTGGGAAAAATACCCATACACTTAACATTATTTTGGTTGATTACAAAGAAATTACATCATATATGCTTGTTTTTTAATAACATTTGGCTCCACCAATTTGCCTGGATGGACACATGGAATAAAATGATACTGGCTATTGTAACACTCCAAAGTAGGTATAGTTTGCAATATGAATAGTATCAGATCAGATCAGATGGTTATCAGATCAGATGGTTATACGTATAACTACAAAGCCTATTGGTTAGCACACTCAAAACGTATTAGATAAATATACTTGAAATTAGTGCTGTCAAACTATAACAATATTTAATCGCAATTTTTTGTCTATTATTAATGTCCCTTCATTTATTTTGTATCCATTTATCCATGTTTTATTCCAGAATCATCTATCTAGATAACATATTAACATTGTTTATAATGTAAGTGTTGTGAAACGCAAGCTTTACTTGGCCAATTCAACACCTTTAGATAACATATTAACAATCTAGATAACATATTAACATTGTTTATAATGTAAGTGTTGGTGTAACACAGTGATTTTAGCATAACAAACTAGCTGGTTAACTTATTTGACACAAGTTACAGTATTAGAAATTATAAGATTGCCCTATTTACAACTACCACCATGGATAGCTTGCTCATCGATTGTAAGCAAGTGACTACGGCTAACATGTTAAAATAGATAATCTTGATGTTGACAACAGCTTGCTTATTTTACCAGATCATAATGGTCTCAATTTAAGACATACCGTTAGCTAGGCTTGCTGTAGGGAACGTTACCTCATCTTTGAATAGCAAGCTAACATTTGGCAAGGTCAACGCAACATCAGTCAGTGGTTTTCCAAATAAAATGTAGGCTAGAGTAATTGACATTTAATAACACCTAAAACTAAATCAGACTGACGGAAGAGATTGACAGAGGCAGCAGCAAGCTGTGCCTCATCCGTGTTAAGGGCTAGGGCTGACTGCACACGTCAATACGGTTGCGTGCCCTGGCTGGGCGTGTTGCGTGTATGTATGCATATCCAAATGTAAGAATCCCAGAATTCTCTACCTCAATCGGCACAGCTGAGAACACTTCGGCTGTGTAAGAACCAATTTTCAGGTGTTCATTAGAGATATGTTCTTACGTTGAACTTCCGAAGTCCGTAAAACACATTTAAGAAGTAACGTAAAAAAAAAAAAAAACGAAAAATAGTCACCATAGGTGTGAAGACAGATTGCAAGTAGGAGTATAAAATTCAGTCAGTGCTGAGTGTGCCACTGAGTGTGAGTGTGTTTGTATGTGAGTGTGTGTGTGTGTGTGTGTGTGTGTGTGTGTGTGTGTGTGTGTTTATAGGGGGTGAGTGGCAGGTTGGTGCTGAGATGGAGGGCAGCAGTGTATAGTCAAAAATGGGGTCTCTCTCTCTCTCTGTCTCTCTCTCTGTGTCTCTCTTTCTCTCTCTCTCTCTGTGTCTTTCTTTCTCTGTGTCTCAACCACTCCCTGCTCCTCTCTCTTCTAGCTTTGCTTCTGTCTGTCTCTGTCTCTCTCTGTCTCTCTTCTAGCTCTGCTTCTGTCTGTCTCTGTCTCTGTCTCTGTCTCTCTGTCTCTCTCTCTCTCTCCCGACAGGCGTACACTGAGCCTGGAGCGGATGTGACAGCCGCGTCATTGGCTGGATATGGGGAAATAAAGCCCTGCGATACCCCGTACAACACAAAGCTTTCTGGGGGCCTGACATGAGAGGAGGGCCCACGTCAAATGGGACAAACACGCACGCCATTTTCTGCTCAACAGCCCAATTGGTGAAAAAGGAGGAGACACGACATAATACGTACTTACTCTCTGTCTCTCTTCTCACACTCTCTCTCTCTCTCTTCTCACACACTCTCTCTCTCTCTCAATCCCTTCTCACACACTCATTCACTGCCTCTCTCTCTCTCTCTAACTTTTTCTCTCCTGTGTACACAACCCTGCCTCCCCTCTCTTTCTCATCCTCTCTTTCTCTCTCTCTCTCTCTTTCCCTCCCTAACACCCTAACAATCTTTCTTTCCCTCTCTTTTTATGTCGCCACGCTCCCCCAGCGATTACCCCTAGTCCTAGAGAATTACAGGCCAGTCTGAAATAGTTGGGCCTGACAAATCCTTGCCCTCCAGAACAACATATCTAACACCAAAAAGATATCATATTCAATGGCATTTGGGCAAAGCAAGACCTCGGCTGACAGTAGATGTTGACAGGCCAGGATGTTTTACTAGGGGTCAAAGGTCGTAGTAACTCAGGGAGATGAGAGGAGAGGAGAAGGGAGGAGAGGGTGAAGGAGGAAGAGTAGAACAAAAAAAGAATGAAGCCCGTATTCACAAAGCAGTTTCTAACTGAATGTTTTCTTTTTAATCCTATTCACAAAGCTGTGGTGACTTACGTTTACCTTTTAAAGACTTCATTGCTATGGTTGACGTTGCTATGGTTGATGTCAAGTGTCATGCACAAGCTTGCTTTTAAAGACCTCTGTGATTGGTCGATGTCAAGTGTCATGCACAAGCTTGCTTTTAAAGACCTCTGTGATTGGTCGATGTCAAGTGTCATGCCCAAGCTTGCTTTTAAAGACCTCTGTGATTGGTTGATGAGTGGCGCAGCAAAGCCTACTGCATCGGTTCCCAAACTGGAGTACGCAAAGTGGTTCAGGAGGTACGCAGGGAGAAAATTTGATTTGCGTTAAAAAAAAAAATATATATATACTGTATATATATGCTTCCTTCCTTTCGCATTGCCCAAAAACTCATGTACACCCATATTAAGGGAAATAATAACTCTGTGAAAAATAGTTAGGCCTACAGGAAGGACGGGGAGACAGAGTGGAGTGTGTAAGATAATTTCATAGGTAGTTCAGTTCAGTATAGGTTTATTAAGAATAGGTACAATCTTTGAGCAGCAGTCTGCATACCAGAGTGGGGTAGCAAGCCTGTACGGGTCATGTGCCTGTATGAATGGCCTCACATGTGGTCTGACAAAACAACACAGTCGCAGCATAGGCCTCACATGTGTTCTGATTAACAGCCCAGTCACAGCATAGGCCTCACATGTATTCTGCTCAAGAAAGGTTAGGTCACTGCCAATTGTAGCTCCTGGCTGTCCAAGACAGGAGCACGCTGTTCAACGTACTTTGATACATTGAAGGCCACTGTGGTAGATAGCATGGGCAGCTGTCCTCTGAGAGATGGAGAGGCAGAGGTTTCACACAACGTGACACATTTGTGTCTTCCTGACGAACAACAACACACCAGTACAGGGATCCCATTCATTACACACATACGTAGGTTAAAACCCATGTGACACACACCTAAGGTAGACCCATGATGGCCCACACCTAATAGACCCATGATGCCCTCAGGGACAGAAACAACTATAAGAACTGGACCTATTCGATCACAGGTCAGAACTCCGGAGTCTCCGGTTGTGTTGACTAGATGCAATTGTCTTGTGAACTCAACTGTATTTGTGCTGCAACTTATCAAGTAAAACTCTACGTTGTTACAACAAAACCTTCGTACTGGCGTACTTTACCAAGTCCTAAACCAACACGCTTAGAGTTCAAAATCATACTCTAACAAGTGGTAACGCCTGTAAGCAGTTGCTCCCGACGCCACTTGGGTACAATGCAGCATCCACGAGAGACTCTTGCTGCCAAGGGAATGCCTGTCAGCTTAAAGGACGTTTTAGACACTATAGTAAAATTAGTCAACTTTGTTAAAGCCAGGCACCTGAACTCTTGCATATTTACTGCATTATGCATGCATATTTCACCTTTCACATTATTTGCAAAATGACAAGTTTCTTACACGACTAGCTTATCTGGGTGATATTTTTTTTGTCGTCTGAATGAATTTAATCTTGGATTACAGGAGGTCTCCACAACCGTATTCAATGAACAAGATACAATTGAGGCTATGATAAGTCGAAGCTCTGGTTCACACCATGAACAACAACAAAACAGAGGTCTTTCCGTCGTTGCATGATTTTTTTGTGTGAAAATCACCTCGGTGTGACAGACAGTGTCAAACGCGACATTATAATGCATCTCAGTGAGCTGGCTGCACAACTGCGCAGGTAGGCCTACTTTCGCGAAATTTACGAGTCGGACAGTTGGATTCGTTATCCCTTTTCTGCTGTGCCTGCTTCCTTACCGGCAGATGCTTCCTTACAGGCTCATTGAAATATCGCAACAAGTGGATCCTTTAAAATTGAATTGAATCAGAAGCCTCTGCCAGATTTCTGGATATGACCGATATGACACAGTGTCCAAACGCGCTGTCAATACTTTGATGCCCTTTGCCACCACATATTTATGTGAGACAGTGTTCTCAGCTCTGACGAGCATGAAAACTAAATAAAAGCATAGACTGTGAAGAAGTCGATTTAAGATTAAGACTTTCTCCAATTCAGCCAGACATTGCAAAACTATGTGCATCCTCTCAAGCACACCCGTCTCATTAACCTGTGGTGATTATTTCTGGCTGAACTCCGCTCAGGCCACGCCCCCTTTTCAAATTCAATGCACACACTTCTGCACACTGTTTAGTTTAGGGGGGGGGGGGCACAGTTTTTAAAATGCCATCTGTATGTTTGTGGACACAGGAGCTTGTCTACTTTCACAATGAAAGGTTACACGTAATCACGTTTGGGCCCTGAGTAGGTTGTTTGGGTTGGTTGAGAAATTCTGCTTCTGCATTCCAAAACAGTGCAACATGGAATTATGAAAACTGCCATTTTCTTTTCTTGTGGGAGTTGGTCTTAGAGAGTCAGGCCATACCACCTATAAACATAGGCCTGAACTCATAGGTTTTTTTTTTTTTAATCTATTCTTATCTATGACACATATGTAACATATGTATATGTTTTTTTTTTACCATCAGCCAATCAGAGAGCAATGAATCAGTCATGAAACTCTCAGCATGACCTCATAGCAGAGTTCAGAGGTTTAAAAGTGCCTAGGCAGACTTCCGGCCGAGACACTGACACGATGGCAGCATAGAGTAACAGCTCCCAAGTATTTAAAATTCTCCATGCTCCATAAACATCGAATTACATTTAAGAATTGAAAATATTGAGTTAGAGGGGCAAGGATGTCAGCTAGGGGTAAAAAAGAAGGAAAAGAAATAAAAAAACGAGGTGTGACTTTTTCCACTACCATGTTTTTGGGATGCAAATATATCACTCTGTTGAACACATAATGTTTTGGGAAGAGAAACGTTTTATTTTGCTGGGTCTAGAAACCTGCCGGACTACTTTCGGTTTGACCAAAACTGGACGAGAACTCTGCTCACAGGACGCTGTCGGGGGTAAGTGATGCATGATTGCATGACACTGGTGACGGGGAAGGTATACAGATTTATGTCTTACAAACCGAACTATCCCTTTAAGTGACTTTCGACAGGACAATACATTTCAACTGGAGGAAATCAAAGTAGAAATAACAAAAACTAACAATAGACTGGAGGAGGCCGAAGACCGAATCGAAAAGGCAGAAGAAAGATTACAAAATGTTGAGGGTGTTCTGTCAGAAATGTTAAAACTCGAGCAGGACAGCCGCTCATGACGAGTAAATATACGCCTATATGGGATTTCAGAAGGGGCCGAAAAGGATAGTGCATCAGTGACTGAGTTTGTAGAACAACTGGTGGGAAATAGCCTCGACATTGCTGATACAACAGCCAACAGCCAACAGCCAACACCTAAGCCACCGCCACACGCACAGCCAAGATCTATCGTTGTCAAATTCGCCAGCTTCCGAACCAAAGAGATGGTACTTCGCAAAGCATGGCAAAAGAAGGGCTTGATGTTGGAAGAAACACGTATTAATGTTGACAATGATTACCCGCCTCGCATTCTGCAAAGGCGAAAAGAATATGCAGAAGTAAGAAAAGCTCTCAAGGAGCGAGACATTAAGTTTCAAACATTGTTCCCTGCCTGGCTTAAAGTGAAATTCCGGGAAGGAGAGAAGATATACGACACCGTGGAAGAGGCAACGAAAGATTTGGCTAAGAAGGGATTCAACGTCGTGCCTGTCAAGCAACCAGAGACAATGATGGAGCGCCTACAGAAAACTAAGCTGGCAGAGAAGTGGACGTGCGCGACAAGTGGAAAGCATTAGCTCTGGAACCTCTCACTATAAAGAGCGGCTGCAAGCCTTCCGAAGATATGATCCACCCCGGAACGTGGACAGTGGATAGTACCCTGATGAAAACAGATTATCCAACTGATTCAATCTCCCGCCCTGGTTTGGTGAGTTTGATTATGTGACTGTTTAACCCCTAATAGAGCAATGTGACTTTTTATGACCTAGCGACTAAGCTATATTTCTAAGAATCGGGACAATGGACATGGAACTTTGCTACACGGTCACCTCTGAGGGCCCTCCCACTTACCGAGAGGGGGGCTTTCCCTTAAAGCCTCCTTTTATCATCTGGTGGAAGGTCACAAACAAGACCCATATCGTGGAAGACGTTTTTCATAAAAGAGGGGTAGCTATATTGCTAGCAAGAGGAGTTAATAATGAACATATGTCAGAACTCACAGATACAGAAGGCAGGTATGTGATGATAATAGGTAAACTAGAAGGGACAATTGTAAGTCTCCTAAATGTTTATGCACCTCCAGGCAGTGGATGGCTGTTTTATAGGAAAATACTCGATTTGATGGCAACAAAAGCACAAGGGGTTGTTATCTGCGGCGGGACTTTAACATACATCTAAATCCAAAACTAGATGTTTCATCTGGTAAGTCTGAGACTAAACTTATAAGTAGGAGAAAGATTGCTGAAAAAAATTAGAAGACAAAAGTTACAAGACCTTGAGACCAAATTAAAGCATTTACAAAGGGTTCACAGTGTTACTTTAGATGAAAAGGAGAAACAAGAAATAAAAGAGATAAGGAATGAAAAAGAGGAAATGAGCACACAGGAAATACAAAAGACATTTATATTTCTAAAACAACTTTATTATGAGGTTGGAGGTAAGGCAATGAAGCTTCTGGCATACAAACTAAAAAAGCAGCAAGCAGACAATACAATTTCTAAGATACAAAACCAAGATTCTGGGGAAATTGAACACAGACTGGGAAAAATCCAGCAAAGCTTTGAAAAGTTCTACAAAAAACTCTATTCTCAGCAACATATTGATAATACTCCTCACATTGATGCATTTTTGGCCTCACTTGACTTACCCTCGATTTCTGGAGAACAAAATGTAAGATTAGCATCAGAAATAACAACTGAGGAATTAAACGCAGCCATCTCTAGGTTGAAAGCGAATCGTTCATGTGGCCCAGATGGCTTAAGTGCGGAATGGTACAAATCCCTGCGAGAGCAGTTAGTCCCAAGACTACTAGACACATTTAACTGGGTCCTAAAGAAAAATAAAATTCCTCCCTCCTGGAAAGAAGCAACAATTTCACTAATCCCCAAGGAAGGGAAAGACAAGCTTGAGTGTGGCAGTTTTCGCCCTATTAGTGTACTAAACGTAGACTATAAATTATTTACATCAATACTGGCACATAGAATAGACAAGATTCTACCTAATTTAATACATGCAGACCAGACTGGTTTTATAAGGGAAAGGCAAACACAAGACAATTTGAGAAGAACCCTTAACATTATTAATTACATCATACAAAATGGCACAGAGGCAATGCTTATAAGTCTAGATGCAGAAAAGGCCTTCGACTCTGTGTAGCGAACGGGACCTACGTCCGCTTAGTAGGGGTAAACAACTCTTCCCTGAATGGCTGGAGAATAAAGGATCTGAGTCCCTAACCCCCAGGCCTACTAGTCTCAAGTCTAATCTGCCCACAAGGAATGAATATAACAGTTCGGGCTTTAGGATTTGGACACGTCACGGTGATGACCTAAAGGACAGGATACAAGTATGAGTGTATGTGCAACTTACCCTGTATTTCCCCTATCATATACTTGCAGAGGATGAGACGCCCCTACTTCAGGGATGATGGAAATTCACAGTATAAGCAGATAGTTTCAAAGTAGAAAATGAGTGATTTATTATACTAGATGAGTTAGAAAATAAAACAAATAAATGAAAAATGTTTAGAAATCAAACTGAAGGTACTCAAAATCACCCTTCACAGTTCACTCTTCACAGTAGTCATTCAAACCTACCACTAATGTTGGCCAACATACAACACTAACCCTGAGCGCCCAGATAAGATTTATCATATTAGTCTAACTAAACTTGAATTAACCCCCTTCCTTCACAGTTGCAATATATTGAAAATAACGTATATGGGATTCAAACAATGTAACTTCGCAGCAAATCAACAGCACTAAATACATAGAAAATAAATGTCAATGACCAGTCCTCTCACCCAATGGCGGTTTTAAACAGAAAATGATCTCAATCCATAGAATCAGAAAAATACTCCAAGTTCCCAGTGGGAGTGTCCTTTAACAGTCCTACGGTTCAGTCCAGGGAAAAATACTGACTTAATCCACAGGGAAACCGGCAAAGTAGCTAATCAAATATGCTAGCAAAAAAACGTCTTCGTCCAGGCAAATAGCAAAGTGACAAATCAAATAACAAAAATCTCTCTGTCGTATTTACAAGCAACACAGTAGTTTAGTAGACTACCCGTCGCCGGAGCTCTGGAGCAGTCTCTGGATGGCAGGTAACCGTCAACCTCAACGGCGGCAAAGATCAAAGGACAATGAACTTGAACCAACGTGATTCTACCTTCTTCTTCTGGCCGGTGCACTGCGCCTACTAACGTCTTAACGGCTACACACTCCAGAGGCAAAAAGATAATCACTTTGTCTCGCTAGTTTAAAACTATTTTAAGTATTAAACTGAATTGTTCGCTCATCTAATTCTGCAGTCAGGCAGCTGCCCTCACGTTCTCCACATTCAACCGACTCTCTCCACTTCCTGTTTTCTGTGTCACCTGTCTTCCAACCTGCTGATTGGCTGATGACTACACATTTTGGAAATTACTTTTAAATATAAGGAGGAAAACAATATTTGCAGATCTCATATCTGCTACATCTGTCAGGTGGTCTTTTCTCTATAAAGTATTAGAAAAGTTTGGCTTTCATAAATCTATCATTGACACATTTCAAGCCCTTTATGACAGTCCTTCTGCCAGGATTAAAGTTAATGGTGCTGTCAAGCTAAAAAGGCACCGGATGCCTAAAAGAGCCCAGATGATGTAATGTTGACTTTCGAACGACTCTTGAGTGACAGTTGCTATGCCAACGCCAATATGTCACCCTAACGCGATTTACCTCAGAGCATCTTGCATTGTACTTTGCTACCTGAGACCAGCTTGCTTGTATTTGACCTACAATAAACCAACCAAAACAACCATGTGCTTGATGTTTGACTTTGGTAGGAAAGTGGTTG
This sequence comes from Sprattus sprattus, assembly GCF_963457725.1. NCBI lineage: Eukaryota > Metazoa > Chordata > Actinopteri > Clupeiformes > Clupeidae > Sprattus > Sprattus sprattus. The sequence goes on from NC_137921.1 coordinate 26,879,310, forward strand.
ATTCGCTAGTTGGTTATAGTATCAAAGTAAGCACATTTCATTAGCTAGCTCGTGCTAGTGTAACGAGCTATCTTGTTAGCTTGAAGCTATTCATCTGTTGTGCTTAAATTAAGAAAGTCCTTAATGTGTTGTGATTTTAAGACATATCTGACGGCACCCACAATTAAATTTGAACAAAACAGGGCATTGTTTGCACAACATTTTACTAAAGAACAACGGGGGCTTGCTAGCTTTGACATGCTAGCGGACATTGCTAACTTACAGGTTACCAGCAGGCAGGTGTAGCTAAAACTTTTTATTCGCTTAATATTGTGCCTAAACGGATACTATGTACCCCGACACTTTTTGGCTATCAGTCAGAGAGTCTCAAGAGTAGTTCGAAAGCCATCAGCTACGTTTTAGTCGCTTAATATTGTCGCACAAAAGGAGGAATTGCTATTAGCAATATAGATGCTAGCGCGCGAAACCTGTTGATGTGTGCTTACTTACAAAAGACCGGCAGCCAATATTAAGCGTGTAAAAAGTACCTGATGGCTTTCGAACAACTCTTGAGACTCTCTGACTGATAGCTAAAAAGTGTCCGGGTGCGTAGTGTCCGTTAAGGCACAATATTAAGCGACTAAAAAGTAGCTGATGGCTTTCGAACGACTCTGAGACTTAAAGCTAATAAGCGCCCGGCCTACGTGGTGACCGGATTACGTAATGCTAACGTTGGCATAGAAACTGTCACTCAAGAGGCGTTCGAAAGTCAATATTACGTCACCCGGGCTCTTTTTGGCATCCGGTGCCTTTTTAGCTTGACAGTGCCCTTTCAAAGGCATTCACCTTGGAACGTGGAACAAGACAGGGATGTCCAGCCTAACCCCTGCTTTTTGCATTATTTATTGAACCACTCAGCCAATGGATACGACAGAATTGTGAAATTAAAGGAATAAATATACATTTTGAGGAACACAAACTAGCATTATTTGCTGATGATGTATTAGTCTACCTAACTCAGCCTACTCTGACATTCCCTAAACTAATGACTGTTTTAGAAAAATATGGTGCTCTATCAGGATATAAACTAAATGTTCAAAAGACACAAGTGCTTACTTTTAATTATTATCCACCTAGTTCCTTGCGAGAGAAGTACCAACTGACATGGGAGGCAGACCATATACGATACCTTGGTGTTAATCTACCAAAAGATATTTCAAAACTCTCCACCTTGAATTACGGGCCGTTAAACAATAACATTAAATCTGACATACAGAGATGGAGCCTCATTCCATTCTTAAGCCTTCATTCCAGAGTAGAATCTATAAGAATGAATGTGCTGCCGAGATTGTTATACCTTTTCCAAAGTCTCCAAGTGGAAATACCCATGAAACAGTTTATCGAATGGGATAAAATGATATCAAGATTTCTGTGGCAAAGTAAGAAACCTTGGATTAGGTATAAAACTCTCCAGTTACACAAAGATTGTGGTGGACTTGGCCTTCCTTGTCTGCGTGACTATAACTATGCAGCCCAATTAAGACCTCTGGTATGCTGGTGCAACCCATCATATTCTGCGAGATGGAAAGATATAGTAGAGAGCAATATAACCCATCAGATTCCTTTAGCAGCTGTTATGGCAGACAATAGACTAATGAACAACATGATAGTTAAAAACAACCCCTGGATTAACACCACTTTAAAAACATGGCAGAAGACAATAAAACTCTGTGATTTGGAACATAATCTAAAAATACTAAAATGGTGTCCTTTTGACACAGATTTCTCTCCTAATAGTCTGGACTCCAGATTTAAGACTTGGATCTATGGGGGGGTTACGACTTACTACAGCTTTGTAAATAAAGGAACACTTAAGAGCTTTGAATTGTTGCAACATGGACTACAACGCCAAGATTTCTATAGGTATCTCCAGGTTAGACACTACTTTCAGGAAAATATAACCAGAGCAATAGAAGGGCAAAAGACAGGTATTTTGGAAGTGCTCAAAGGAGCAATCAATTCATCAATATGCAAGAAGGTTGTGTCTAGACTATATCAAGGGTTGCGCCAAGCCAGTTCAGACAACACTCTATATATCAAGGAGAAATGGGAAAAGGAAGGTGGTCTTTTAATATCTGAAGAAGATTGGGAATGCTTATGCAGATTACAATGGAGAACAACATCCTCAAATACTTGGCGAGAATATAGCTGGAAAAATGTGTCCAGATTTTTTATAACACCACTACAACAACGGACCCAAATACCTAGTACAGCCTGCTGGAGGGCCTGTGGAGCAAATGAGGCCAATCACTTTCATATCTTCTGGGATTGCCCAGTACTAACTTCATACTGGCGAGACATACACTTCCACTTGGAAGCAATCTTTAAAGTTATCATCCCATGTAGGTTTGACACTTTATACATAGGTAACATCTCATTTGACTCATGGGATTACAGAGATAACATTTTGTTACTTCAGGTGGCAAGCAAAAAAGCAATCTCAAGAAGGTGGTTAAGACAATACTCTCCTACCATAGGAAAATGGTTGGAGGTGGTTCATGCTATATATAAAATGGAAAAGTTAACCTACTCCCTCAGAATTCAGACTGACACATTCTCTAGGATATGGTCAAAATGGACTGGGTATATTGAACATATAGGCTTAAAATCAGATTTTGTCTGAAGCATTCTTTTTTTGTTTGGATGTATTTGTATATATATATAAACTCCTCAAAAAAAGTTCGGGAATTTCTTCAGTCGATTATCCCTCCCCTTTAATAATTTAATAATTAATAATACCAATTGGTATTGTTTTGTATATCGTTGGAAAGCCTGATTAGTCAGCTTTACAACGAGGTACAACTTGTAAGGATTGTGCATTCGTGGAATGAGCAACACAGCTAACCGTGTGGGTAGCGGCCCACATTTTTTTGCCAAAATTCTAAAAAAAGTTTGGAAACGTTTCTTCAGTCGATTTTCCCTCCCCTTTAATAATACCAATTGATATTGTATTGTGTATCATTGGAAAGCCTGATTAGTCACCTTTACAACGAGGTTCAACTTGCAAGGATCTTGCAATCGTGGAATGAGCAACACAGCTAACCGTGTGGGTAGTGGCCCAATTTTTTTTGCCAAAACCCCCTGCAATATTCTTCTGTTGGTATTCACTCTTGTTTTGAGTTACTTGGTGGATTTGATGATTCTCCCACAGTATTAAGAAAAAAACAAAAACATATTGACCATTTTTACACTATATTCATTTTATACTGTAAGGGACCTCAGTAGCATGTGGATCGTGCATTCGTGGAATGAGCAACACAGCTAACCGTGTGGGAAGCATCCCAATTTTTTTTGCCAAAATCCCCTGCAATATTCTTCTGTTGGAATTTAGTGAGATATCGAAATGAGATTCTGGAGCCAATGGCGACCCCATATCTCCAGAATCTGGGACCTAACTCCATCCTCCAGGATGACAACGCTCGCCCCCACAGAGGCAGGATCATCACAGAGTACCTCAAGAACTTGGGAGTGGAGAGGATGGAAAGGCCTGCTGTCCAGACCTAAACCAAATTGAATACTTGTGGGATCTGCTTGGGCGTGCAGTACGTGCCAGAGTGACCAACGCAACCATGTTGGCTGACTTGCTACAAATTCTGGTTCAGGAATGGGATGCCATCCCACAGGAGGTGCCAAGCTGTTGTGGCTGCGTATGGATCTTCCACATGCTACTGAGGTCCCTGACAGTGTAAAATGAATAAAGTGTAAAAATGGTCAATATGTGTTGTTTTTTCCTTAATACTGTGGGAGAATCATCCAATCCACCAAACAACACAAAACAAGAGTGAATACCAACAGAAGAATATTGCAGGGGATTTTGGCAAAAAAATGTGGGCCGCTACCCACACGGTTAGCTGTGTTGCTCATTCCACGAAATCACGATCCTTACAAGTTGTACCTCGTTGTAAAGGTGACTAATAAGGCTTTCCAACGATATACAATACAATACCAATTGGTATTATTAAAGGGGAGGGATAATCGACTGAAGAAAAGTTTCCAAACTTTTTTTGAGGAGTTTATATATGCTTGTCCTTTTTCTTTTTATTTAATCCCTCTCAGAGAGGCATAGTGAAACTCCCCCTTGTTTGAACTGTTCTTATTGTTAAAAATAAATGAATAAAATGGGCCTGGAAAGAAAACTGTTATTGATATGAGGTAGTGACACAGATGAAAAATCCTTGTAGTTATATTTTTGTATTTGGGTTTCCTTTCCTTTTTATTTAAGGTGACTCATGGCCATAACAATGTGAACACTGCCCATAGATTAAATAAATGAGTGCAGGCATCGTCCTGATTCACACTCGCCTGTAAGGTGTGTTAGTGTGCGTGCGTGCGTGCGTGCGTGTGTGCGTGCGTGCATGCGTGCGTGCGTGTGTGTGTTTGTGATGTCAATACAAACGGAAAAAGGAAGGAGAGGGAGTTAGCGAGGAAAGAGAAAAGAGGTGGAATGCCCCTCAGAAGTACATTATGCATTACTAAACATGGACCCTGAGCATTCTCAGTAATGAACAGATCACAATGGCAGCGGTTAACTGGGATGTGTTGGGAAAGCGTTCATGTGTGAGTGAGAGAGAGAGAAAGAGAGAGAAAGAGAGAGAGAGAAAGAGAGAGAAAGAAAGAAAAAGAGAGAGAGAGAAACAGAAAGAGAGAGAAATAGAGAGAGAGAGATGGGCTTGTTGGCTTCCTCATTTGGAAGGTGAGTTTGAGACACTGTGAGCCACTGAAACGGAGTGAACATCTGGGCCTCTTTGTCACTCAGGTGTTAGTGCTTCCACACGCGCTGCGAGACGGATGACTTGTCAGCGGCGGAGCAAAGGCAGGAGTGTTTACTGCAGATGGGCCAGGCAGAGGCAGAGGTAGAGGCAGAGAACAGGACCAAACAGCAGAAATGACTTAATTACACCACCAGGGTAAATCATCCAGAGAGACGGACCTCGGACCCCTTTATGCAAATCAATTCCGACAAACACATTCTCTCTTTTACTGCATATATTTTATATGTATGTGTGTGTGTGTGTGTGAGTTGGTGTGTGTGTGTGTGTGTGTTTAAGGGGTTTGTGTCCATATCCATCTGTCTGCTACCCCTCCATAAGGCATGAAGGGAAGAACACAGGTGTTGGGAAATGTAAAGGAATCACCTTTTGAATGATTTCAGGCTGTGTAATGGAAAATGCCAGACGTCAGCGTGATGCACAAAGTGATGCAGAGGCACAAACACTCATCACACACACACACACACACACACACACACAGATGTTATCCAAATCTTGGATGCCAAAATCTTGGATGGCTAACAACTTCCTGCTCCTCAACTCTGACTAAACGCCAGTCTGATAAAACTGAGGTTATGCTTGTAGGCCCCGATCAACTGAGAACTACACTATCTACCCATCTACCCACACTCAATGGCTTCCCAACACCCAACACTAACATCAAAAACCTTGGTGTAACTATCAACCAAGACCTCCTACTTGACTCACACATAAAACAGATCTCAAAGACATCATTTTTTCATTTACGCAATATTGCCAAAATTAGAAAGGTCCTATCCCTCCAAGATGCAGAAAAACTAATCCACGCATTTATAACTTCACGCCTCGATTACTGTAATGCTCTCCTGTCCGGATGCAGCATCAACACAATAAAGAGCCTCCAACTTATACAGAACGCTGCTGCTCGTACACTGACCAGAACTTAAAAATATGAACACATCTCACCGGTACTCACTGTCATGTGATGTCATGCGTGATATTGTTTACGTGCAGTATATAAACCATACGCGCATGTACGCGCCGTCACCATTTTGATTGCACTTACACATGTGCTGAATAAAGAGCCATTACTTGTTAAAACCCAGTGACTAGTGAGTCCTGTTATTCGTCCCGGCGACGAACGCCACATGGTGTCAGAAGAAAAGTGTGTGAAGACGTGATTAAGTTTGTACTGAAGTGTGCATCGCCATGGCTATGGCCAAGTTTTCCCCGCCTGAGCAGTTCGACTTTCACAAGCCCGAAGCGTGGCCGGACTGGAAGCAAAGGTTTGCCAGATACCGAGTTGCATCATTGCTCAAGGAGGATGACGAAGTGGTACAGGTAAATGCCTTGATATATTCAATGGGAGCAGAGGCTGAGCACATATTCAGGTCATTCACGTTCACAGCAGTAGGTGATAGCGATAAATACGACATAGTAATGGCCAAGTTTGATGAACATTTTATCCCGAAGCGCAACGTTATCTATGAACGTGCCAAATTCCATTCACGAGCCCAACTTTGCGGAGAGAGTGTGGAAGCATTCGTCAGGCAGCTTTATGAGTTAGCTGAAAACTGTGCTTTTGGAGCAGATAAAGATGAACAGATGCGTGATCGCATAGTGATTGGAATACGTGATAAACAAGTGTCACAAAAACTACAAATGAAAAGTGACCTCACATTGCGAACAGCTATTGAAATGGCGAGACACTGCGAGTTAATAAAATGTCAGAACACTGAAGGAGAGAAACATGCACAGCACGTGGATAACATAAAGTCAGTTAGAAAGAAGGAATACAAAAGAACTGGCTACTCAGGGAAGACATTTATAAAGAATAGAAGAGGAACATGTACAAGATGTGGCCGTAATCATGACGATGGCGAAGAATGTCCTGCAAATAGGCCGTAAGGTGAACACGGTTTTCGTTTCAGCCCGTTCCACTCACTGGCATCTGCACAATCTTTAGCTTATAAAAAAGAACAAGTCGTGGTTAGTTACCAAAAAAAAGTTCGTCGCTGATTTTCGATCGTCTATATGGCTTTGTTTTATGCAGAACTATAGTCTTCAGAGCGTAATAAGATTTTTGTCGGGAGCCGTGCCACGGTTCGACACGTGATTGTGCTACACCAATGAGAAGGCTGCATTTGTCAACAGAATGGAAAAATGGCGGCACCCGTGCGGTTAGGAACAACCAGAGCCATCTCTGGGAACAACGTGAACGATAGAGGAAAACACTCGAACATCCTCAAAAGTGGGCTAAATTAATTCTAATTAGTGCTGTATACATAGTCGCGTCCAAGAATAACAATGAGGCAAATATACGATAATGTTATTTTTATGTTAAGTCATTTAGATCAAGTTTGACATGTATGGGAATACACCTTAGCCTACTGACGATCTAATATGGACTGCCCAGCACACCGAATAAATCAAGGCAAAGACTGTACTTCCTACATCAGCTGAGGAAGTTCAGAGCATCCGCACCCATCAGCTGTGTGTCCTGACAGCATCACTTGGTATAGGAACTGTACAGCCTGTGACTGCAGCACCGAATCATCAGAGCATCTCTCCATATTCTGCAGGAGACCTACAAGAAAAGACTTACCTACCAGCGCCCAAGGTATTGTAAAGGATTCCTAACATCCTGACCATGGACTTTTCAAAACACTGAGGTCAGGCAAACGTCTCTGCTGCTACAAGACCAGAACAGAGAGACTGAGGAGGAGCTTCTTTCCTCAAGCATTCCTTATCCTGAACACACACAATGACTATAAAACATCAATTACACCTTTTTTCACACACTGCTCTTTAAACTCCCTCCTGCTATTTATGAAAAATATTTCTTGATCTTTCTTTCTTCACACTCGAACAGAAAAAACAGTAGTATTTCTATGTATGTGACAAATAAACCTCCATGTATCAATAAAAGGCAGTACTTGTAGGCCTACTTATACCAATGACCATCTGTTTGTTCATTCATTCATTCATTCATTCATTCATTCTTCCACAAATGAAAACAACACTAATGAACCATAAAAACACTCTTTATGAAACATGATATATGATGTATAAAACTGTACAAAACTGAATAAGAAATAACAGATTAGGGACACTCAGTCCTCACTGTCAGTGTCATTGTCAGGACAGTTATCTTCCAGTTCCTCAGATTCTTTTGTGTTGGCACAACTACAGCAACGACATAGGTCTGTGCAACACAATCCTGCAGAAAAACAGGAACATCTGTGTGTCTCACAGGCACCTTTGCAGCCACAGTGTATCACATGCAAAACACTGTCAGGGGCCGGATTTCTAGTCATCCAGGTGACGTGCAAGTTCCCATCCTCTATTTGCCAACCATGTCCAGCAGGTGATGGAGCACTTACATTTTGTTTGAGACAGGACCTCATTATTGCAGCCTGGTAGTTTGCCCTTTTGCAGTGCTGATGGAGGGCATCAGTGGTAGGGGGAATGGATAATTCTGGCAAGGCTGATGATGTCATACAGAAAGCCTTGTACCTAGCTTCATTTACATTATCAGCAGCTGGCTGATCATATTGTGGCATACATACTGGCAAAGAAATGCAAATGTTGACTGCTCCAAGTTAAAGTTAGTACCTAAACTTTAGGTACTCATCTTTCTCACATGCAACAGAAAATGTCTTTCTTTTTCCTTTGCCATAAAAGGCACTTGTGGAGTCACACCCAGAGAATGTTTGAATTCCGATCAAGGCTGAACGCACACTGGTTCCAAGAGCTGATGACACCTTGGTAATGTCAATGATACATGTCCTGTTGCCAGTCCCTGTGAAAACATATACATTGCATGGCAAATCTGTCTGCACACTTACAGCAATGACTGCCACATCTGTAGATGCCAGACAGTGGAGCGGGTTGAAACGAAAACAGGGTTCACCTTACAGCCTATATGAGGATGTGCATGTGTGTGAGTGTGAGTGTGCACACACTGGGCACCTTCACGAGGCTTCTCTCCAGTCTTCTCTTCCACACACACACACACACAAACAGAGTTGAAGACCTTGTAAATGTTTTCCCACATAGTATGTTTTTGCACATGAAAATGCCAGTGAAAATGCCTTTACATATTGTAAACATATAAAAGGTCAGGCACATTTATGTGGACCTTCCCTGCCATGTACTATCAGGTGACGTTTTAAAGACCCAGCTTGTTTAGAAGTTTTTCCACATTGGCATGAGTATCAACATATGCTTTTGAGAAGGGCAAACTTCAGACTTCAGAATTCAAGCATTTACGTGGCTTTTCTTCACTGTGCAACCACTGATGGCATTTCAGACTTGATGTCCTAGTGCAGTGTTTCTCAACCACTGGGCCGTTGCACTTATCATCCTTTTTACTTCTGTATTTTGTGCTGTGTCTTATTGATATAATGTATTAAACCCTTATTTAATGTTAATCACAATTACAAACGAGGGTCTGACAGGGCTTACAATTAGGTGTGAGTGCTCCAGATCAATGAGGAAAAGTCAACCCCCTCGCTGGATTTCTAAAGTTGGGATGATTATTGTATTTCTGTAAGTGTGTGTGTGTGTGTGGGAGAGAGAGAATCTGGGAGTGGAGCTGTAATGTAATAGGGGAATGAGGGTTTATTGTTGTGAATGAAATCTCACCTGTGTGTGTGCTTGTGTATGTGTCGATGTGGAGTGAAATGTGTGTGTAGCCTACTGTATGTGGGGTGTGTGTGTTTGTATGTGGAGTGTGTGTGTGGTTGTTGCCACCTTAAGTTTTTGCCATTTTCTTAAATCCATAGTGTCAATAGTTAGTTACACTCGCATGCAAACATAGTTTTTGCAGGGGCAGTGAACCAGCTCAAGGATCACCTTTGGAGCTGGTGGAAGTGACATCCAGAGTCATAATTCTTGTCTTTGTTCATCTGTCAGACGATGTCCTCATTTCTTTGTGATTTCTAAGAAATGCTCATGACTTCTTACAATGTTGCATGGAATTGTTTGTGTATCATCTAAGCCTATGATTTCTCACAGTTAAGATCACCTCAGCTGACGTAGGAACGTACAGTCTTTGCCTTGATTGCCTTGATTTCTTCGGTGTGCTGGGTGTTCACAGTCCATGTAAGATCGTCTGTAATGTGTATTCCCATGTATGTCAAACTTGATGTAAATGACTTAACATAAAAATAACATTATCGTATATTTGCCTCATTGTTCTTCTTGGACGCGGCTATGTATATAGCACTAATTAGAATTAATTTAGCCCACTTTTGAGGATGTTCGAGTGTTTTCCTCTATCGTTCACGATGTTCCTAACCGCACGGGAGCCGCCATTTTTCCATTCTGTTGTCAAAAAGCAGCCTTCTCATTGGTGTAGCATGATCACGTGTCGAACCGTGGCACGGCTCCCGACAAAAATCTGATTACGCTCTGAAGACTATAGTTCTGCATAAAACAAAGCCATATAGACAATCGACTGGAAAATCAGCGACGAACTTTTTTTTGGTAACTAACCATGACTCGTTCTTTTTTATAAGCTACAGATTGTGTAGATGCCAGTGAGTGGAACGGGATTCATTTTCTAAAGGACTTTTCGTGCTTCACCTTGCGGCCTAAAAGGGGAAAAAGTGTCTAAAGTGTAACAAAGTAGGACACTACGCTGCCGTGTGCCACTCAAAAGCAGCTGTACATGAGATTACGGAGGCTAATGTGGAAGAATGCATGTTCTTAGGGTCAGTGCAACAGGAGCAAAACATAGTTAATTCATTGTTAGCTGAGGATGAGCCACCATGGCGCACAACTCTGACTGTAGCACAAACACCAGTCTCATTCAAGATTGACTCCGGTGCGGATGCATCAGTGATGTCTGAAACCACATTTGAGAAATTGAAGGAAAAACCCAAACTCACAGAGGTGAAAAACACCCTGCAAAGTCCAGGCGGCGTTGTGGCCACTAGGGGGCAGTTTTTAGCCAAAATTAAAGCCCATGTTAATGGACAGCTACGAAACTGTTGTTTCCGTGTAGTGGTTGTGAAAACCAGTGGAGAAAACCTCCTTAGCCGAACTGTGGCTACTAAACTAGGGTTAATTAAGCGAGTGGATGAAGTCAACTCATTCAGTGGTGTAGGCACACTCAAAGGGGATCCAGTGAAAATCACCTTAAAGGATGATGCACAGCCATACAATGTAGCCGTACCAAGACGGGTTCCTATTCCATTACTCTCCAAAGTAGAAGAGGAACTGAAAAGAATGGAGTCAATGGGCATTATAGAGAAAATAACCGAACCAACTGAATGGTGTGCTCCTATGGTGCCAGTGATTAAAAAGAATGGAAAAATAAGAATCTGTGTGGACTTAAAAAGACTTAATGAGAATGTGAAAAGAGAGAAGTTCATCTTACCTACGTTGGACGATATACTTCCCAAGTTAGCCAAGAGTACAGTGTTCTCCAGCTTGGATGCCGAGAGTGGATTTTGGCAGATCCCTCTAAAAGAAGACAGTGCACGTCTGACCACCTTTATCACACCGCTGGGCAGATACTGCTTCAAAAGGTTACCCTTTGGCATCACGTCAGCGCCCGAAATCTTCCAACGAAAGATGTCTGAGCTACTGCAGGGGCACGACGGGACAGTTGTCTACATGGACGACATTTTAGTGTTTGGTGAGACACAAGAAATTCACGACCACAGACTCAAGAGGGTCATGGAGACCATACAGGCCTCAGGTCTGAGGTTAAATAAGGAGAAATGTCGGTTCAGCAAGCCAGAATTGGACTTCCTAGGGCAAGTGGTGACCAAAGACGGCATTGCACCAAGCCGAGAGAGGGTCAAGGCCATTACAGCAATGGATCCGCCCCAAAACGTCAGTGAGTTGAGACGGCTGCTGGGGATGGTGAACTACATCGGACGATATTTGTCGAACCTGTCCACCGTGCTTCAACCGCTCAACGAGCTGCTCAAGTCTGAGCGTGACTGGTGCTGGGGACCACAACAAAAACAAGCATTCACAGAAGTGAAGCAGTTAATCTCGTCAGCTCCGGTACTGGGGTTCTTTGATCCAGCAAAGCCAACAGTCGTCAGTGCTGATGCCAGCAGCTATGGGCTCGGTGGAGTCCTCATGCAGAGCCATGATGGAAGACTGAAGCCAGTGGCCTTCTGTTCACGCACCCTGACTGACGCTGAAAAGAGGTACGCTCAGATCGAAAAGGAGTGCCTCGCAGGAGTGTGGGCATCAGAACGATTCTATCAGTACCTGTGCAGCCTCGAGAAATACAAGTTGCTAACAGACCACAAGCCTTTAGTAACCTTAATCAATTCAAAAGACCTTGACACCACACCTTTACGTTGTCAGCGCCTGCTCATTAGGTTAATGAAGTTTAAACCAGTTTCCGAATATGTTCCTGGAAAACAACTAGTTGTGGCAGATGCCCTGTCCAGGCAACCTGTGGCAGACACTTCACCAGGTGACCTAGAAGCAGAGGTGCAAGCATACGTGGACTCAGTTGAGGATGACCTTAGGGTAAGAAAGCCTGTCATCAATCAAATAAAAGATGAGACCAGGACAGACGACGAACTCCAGTGTGTTTTCAGGTACATTCACAACGGGTGGCCTGAACATCTAAAGAGTGTATCGTTACAGGCAAGTGCCTACTTCAAAGAGCGTGGCTCACTTAGTGAAGCCAATGGACTGCTGGCACGTGGTAAACAAATTGTAATCCCTGAAAGCATGAGAGATGAAGTGCTCCAGAAGATACACCAGGGCCATCTAGGCCTTACCAAGTGCAGAGAACGTTACAGAGGTGCTGTGTGGTGGCCAGACATAGCCAGCGACGTGAAACAGCTTGTGTTGTCATGTAAACACTGCTGTATCCACAGACCAAGCCAGAACAAAGAACCGCTGCTCACGACACCACTGCCAGACCTACCGTGGCAGAAGCTAGCTGCTGACTTGTGTGAGCATAAGGGTCGTCAGTACTTAATTGTAGTTGACTACTTTTCAAGATGGCTTGAGATCTTACAACTGCCAAAGACAAACGCAGAAACAGTCATACAAAAACTGAAAAGCATCTTCGTACGTTACGGAACACCAGAAGAGTTCATGACCGATAACGGACCACAATTCACAGCTGAACAGTTCAGATGCTTTGCAGCAGAATATGATTTTCAACATGTGACTTCAAGTCCTAATTTTCCACAATCGAACGGCATGGCCGAACGTGCTGTAAAGACGGCAAAATGGATCTTGAAACAGGATGACCCCCACTTGGCACTTTTGAGTTACCGTTCAACACCAACAGAACCAACAAGAGAAAGCCCTGCCAGGCTGTTGATGGGTCGTGAGATCCGCACAACACTTCCAGTCCTGAAAGAGAACCTGCTGCCAGTGTGGCCTGACCTGGAAACCATCAAAAGAAATGATGCAAAAGCAAAGAAGTGCTATGAAAGGTACTACAACCGCAGGTACTCCACCAAACCTCTTCCGTCACTACGCATCGGTGATAAAGTGAGGCTAAAGATTGATGGAGAGAAGGCCTGGACAACCACCGCTACTGTGAAGCGCCAGGAGGCTACGCCACGCTCCTTCACCATGGAGACAGAGCAAGGCAACACTCCAAGGAGAAACCGGCGCCACATCCAGCTGGTGAGTCAGGAGCCGTCCTCACCTCCGAAGACGGATTCTCCTCAGCAACAAGACCAAGAGGGGCCAGAGGAACCAGACTTTGGCGACACCCAGAGCATTCCCACTGAACCTCCCAGTACACCTAAGTCCTCGGGTCAAGTTGTCACCAGGTTTGGTAGGACTGTAAAGCCAAACCCAAGGTATGAGAGCTAGTGAGATGAAGGACATACAGGGCAGAATAAACCCTGTCCCATCTCAAGGGATCGTGGTAGTCTACCCACACCCTTAGTAAGAGATGTTCAAAAAGAAAAAAATCTTGTTTTCTGTGTTAAAGAGATTTTTAGTTAAATAGTAACAATTAACAGGAGATTTAAACAAAGAGGGTTTATGTTTATGTAATGCATACTCATACTTGAAAAAAGAGGGGAGATGTCATGTGATGTCATGCGTGATATTGTTTACGTGCAGTATATAAACCATACGCGCATGTACGCGCCGTCACCATTTTGATTGCACTTACACATGTGCTGAATAAAGAGCCATTACTTGTTAAAACCCAGTGACTAGTGAGTCCTGTTATTCGTCCCGGCGACGAACGCCACACTCACCTCTTTGCATTGGCTCCCCGTCAAAAGTAGAATCGATTTCAAAGTACTCCTGCTAACATATAAAGCCCTAAACGACCTGGCTCCAAACTACCTCAAGGACTTAGTCATCCCCTATTGCCCTCCAAGGCTGCTCCGTTCCCAGAGTGCAGGCCTCCTGGTAATTCCAAGAATATCAAAAACCACAATAGGAGGCAGAGCCTTTAGCTACCGAGCCCCCCTCCTCTGGAACAATCTCCCTGCCTCCATCCGAGATGCAGACACCGTACCTATATTCAAATCAAAACTAAAGACATTCCTCTTTAGTGCATCCTATAGCCAAAAGTAATTGCGTTGACAAACCCATCACCTGCTGTGCCAGCCACCCAGACATATCCGAACACAAATCATGTTTTAATAAAAATAAAAAAATAAAAATATCTGCTACAGACAGCGTATAGGAAGGCCTTTACGGTTCCCGGGTACAGCATACGGCGCGTTTTGCGACTGTCACCAGCCAAATGGGCACTGCTGCCCTGCAACCCTAACTAAGCTTACGACTAAAATCTCCACATATACCAAACCAAACAAAATGCTCAATGCCAGCAAAATTAAAAATCTAAAGACATGCAATACCCCCCTCAGCAACAAAACTGGGCTATAGACAGCGTATGCTGAACCGTGGCCAGGAGCCAACTCAATCACTCATGTGCCAGCTAGTGGAAAAAGAAAGGTGTGCTGAGAACTTCTTTTTGGTGTATATATATATATATTCGTATATCACAAAGTGCATCTCAATACTGTTAAATGACTAAGCTTGTGTCCTCTAGCCATGCCAGTGCTTCGCTGTTCAGGGTAGACAGTGCATGGAGACCAGGGCACTGGTACTTGGTGCAGTCGTTTATGATGGGATCAGCCGTTTGCTCTGGGGCTCCACAGGGGCAGTCAGGGGCATCACAAAGTTTCATCCTGTGCATGTTGGCTCTGAAGCGTCCATGTCCTGTCCGACATCTGTTAAGTCGTACCCAGGATTTTCGGTTGAGGTTGTGGCCTGCAGGCCTTGTGGACGGTGTTTCGATGTAGCCATGTAGCTTGGTGTTGGCTTGGCCCTACTGTTTGGTCCATTGTGTGATGGTCCAGGACCCAGGTGGCTGGCCATTTGCCTCATGCAGCAGGCCCGGAAGTCTTGCAGAGATTGGTTCCCTTGACGGTAGGCGTGGTGGTGGGTCGTTTGAGTTGATGTCGTGGTGGAGTAGGTGGCTGGCTCTGCGTTGAGCTCTCTGTGCAAGGTTAAGGCAGGCTGCTTCACGACGGATTGCTGGTGGTGGGATTCCGCTGAGGACTGGTAAGTATGAAGTTGGTGTAGATTTTATGCATCCTGAAACTATCCGCATGCTGTGGTTGAGGGCTGTGTCAAGCTTGGAGGTGTGAGTGGATTTGCACCAAACAGGTGCACAGTATTCTGCTGTTGAGTAGGCCAGTGCTAGAATAGCATTCCGTAGTACAGGGAAACTTGCTCCCCACGAGGTTCCGCAGAGACGGTGAATGAGGATGACAGTTTCTTGCTTCCATCTTGGCTCTGACTTGCTGGAGGTGTTGTTTATAGGTGAGGGTTCTATCCAGAGTAACACCCAAGTATTTTGGTGACTTTTCAAATGGGATGATGTTTCCTGCACATTTGACTTCTAGTTGGATGTTGGCTAGTCGGTTGGCAAGATGGAAGGTGCTGCTGACAGTTTTGGTTTCATTCATTTTCAGTCGCCAGTTGATAAAGCATTTGTTCAGATTAGTCATCAGTTAAGGTGTCATTTAGTGAGCTAAAGGAAGTTCCGGTAGTAAGGAGTGTGATGTCGTCTGCATAGGTGTATTTTTTGCTGCTTGTTTTTGGTAAATCAGAGGCATAGATGTTGAAGCAGATTGGAGCAAGAACAGATCCCTGGGGCAAGCCATTCTTTAGCATTTTCTTTTTAGTTTTTTGATGGTCGATGAAGCTTCTGTTTGTCGTCATCTGCATGATAAGTTTTACCATGTGTTTGCTTGGTATTGTTTGTAGCAGCTTCAAGGCAAGGCCACGATGCTATATGGTGTCATATGCAGCACGCAGGTCTACAAATACTGCACCAGCCTTTTCTTTGCATTGAAATGCAGTTGTGATATCCTCAGTAAGTCGGGCAACTTGGTCAGTGGTAGAGTAGCCTTTTCTGAAACCGGCTTGTTCCTTAGGGAGGTTCTCATCAACGGTGTCATAGATGCGGTTGAGGATCAGTCTTTCAAGGAGTTTGAAGCTGATGCAGAGTAGGCTAATTGGTCGGTAGCTTTTTGGATCTTCAGCAGGTTTGTTTGGTTTGAGTATGGCAACTATTTTGGCGGTGCGCCAGATCTTTGGGATCTTCACTGTCCTGAGACACGTGTTGAAAGAGTTCTTCAGCCATAGTAGGGTCAATTCTGGGAGGTGTTGGAAGAATTCTGGGTGTAGGGAGTCTGGTCCTGGAGCTTTGTGGCAATGGCTGCTTTGACCTCAGCCATGGAGAAGTCAGAGCACAGATCTTGGTCAGCTGATGGTGCGTTCCATGCTTCTTTCAAGTGTCTGTTGATCTTGAAGGTAAATTCCTTGTTTGGTGTATTGAACTTCCCATTATTTATCAGGTTGTTAGCTATGTCGTTGGCCTTAACTGGAGCTTGTGAGGTGAAAGGTTTGACATTTCCAATTAGCCTGTTCAGTTTGCTCCACGCTTGTCTGCTGGAGTGTGTGAAGTTAATATCTTCAGTTTCTTCTATCCATTTCCCCTGCGTCGGTTGTCAAGATGGTTGAGGAGAGCGGTGGCAGCTTCTTGGGATTCCTCGTAGGAGGTTGCATTGTCATGGAGAAGAGCATATGTTTCACATTCTTCATCCCAGCCAGGAACATATACTCTGCGGTGGCCATGAGGTATGCTTGCTTTTGCTGCGTTTATGATGGAGTTGCTGAAGTGCTTGTAGGTAGTATCTTGGTCTTGTTCTGCTAGGTCTAGTGGGGGGTGTTTGTTAAGTTCTTCTCTGAAAATGTCCCAGTTTGCTTTTTTGAAATTCCATCTAGACTGCGGCATTGATGTAGTTGGAGTGACAAGAGCTGGGTGGGTGATGAGAGAAGGTCTATGCTGTGAGCGTGGGAACTTGCTGATAACAGTATGCTGTGCTGTAGAGCGATCTTGGGAGCTGCAGAAGGCCAGGTCAGGGTTGGTGCCGGTTTGCCATCGGCCAGAGGTAAAGGAGCATGGTTGTTTGCTGTCGTAGAGGAGTGTTAAGTTGGTGGTGGATGCCCAGTTTG
Organism: Sprattus sprattus; assembly: GCF_963457725.1. Lineage (NCBI taxonomy): Eukaryota > Metazoa > Chordata > Actinopteri > Clupeiformes > Clupeidae > Sprattus > Sprattus sprattus. Next base: position 26,896,592 of record NC_137921.1, read on the forward strand.
CTGTGGTGTGGTTTGGGCTGATTGACTCGTTGCTTCCTGTACAGCATACGGCGCGTGTTGCAACTGTCACCAGCCAATTGGGCACTGCTGTATACCCTGCGACCCTAAAGCTTACGACTGATATCTCCATAAGTACACTACCAAACTAAATGACAAATGCCAGCATTACTTAAGATACAGTGCCCTCCGCAATTATTGGCACCCTTAGTGTATGTGACCAAAACAGGCTTTGAAAAAATATTTGTTTGCTGTTGCTATCTTCTTGGTCTTTCCCTCAAAATATTCACAAAAATCTTACCTTTTTTTCTAAAACTGATTGTTCAAATCCTTGATTGTGATTAGCTAAAAGCCGTTGTAAAATCCAGCATTACCTTACAATTTGACCTGATAACGTTCCATATTACTGCGCAGCGAATGGCAAGGCATTCATATAGCGCATTTCATACCCAGTGTTCCATCTGGTTGTTGCGTTGCTTCAAGGGTTGCGTGGCAACGATTTATTTAGGAACTATATTTTTTAGTTGCGGAAGAATGACGGTTTATCATTAAACTATTGTGTCTTAAATTGAATTGTCTTTATGTATGAAACCATATAAAATATTTGTAGTAACAGTTTTAGAAAAGCAATAAGCCCCGCAAGTCCGTGGTTTGCGCTGATTTTAGAACAGGTAAGGGGGTTTAATGGCACTCCGCTTTGCGTCGTGCCTAACAACTCCCCTTACCTGTTCTAAAATCAGCGCAAACCACGGCCTCTTGGGGCTTATTGCTTAAATTGAAGTAAAATTCTTGAAAGAATTAATTTTTTTGACATTACATAAAATATTTTTCTCCAAAACATGGGTGCCACAAATATTGGCACCCCAAGAAAATCCTATAATTAAAATCTAACTGAAGTATATTAGCAGTAATTTTTTACATTTTTGAGTTCACCTGTTTGATTAGGAACTCTCAAGAGGTCAAACATGGCTTCCTGATTCACAGAGGTATAAATAGAGGTGTCACAGGCGAAATACCCTTAGTCATTCATCAAGACGGGAAAGACAAAAGAACTCAGTGTCAAAGTGCGCCAAAAAGTTGTTGAGCTGCTGGAACCCGGATTTAGGGATATAAGAAAATATCTAAACAGTTGGAAATACCCACTTCCACAATCAGGGCAATAGCTAAGAAGTTAAAAGCGACTGGATCTACTGGATAGGGGTGTACTTAAAAGTGTGATCCATCACGACCTGTACCACAATTACGCAGATTGTACTGAACGTTTCCATTGAATCTTTAAATAGTAAGATTAAAACAAAGTGCATGACATTTAGTCCAGTGCTTTTGGCTTTTAGTGGTTCTTTAATGTACTTTCAGAAGATAAATCAAGTGTTAAAAAACTTTCTTTTCAATGAATGTTCATATGCTATAGCAATAATGATGAGAAAAACATTTTCTTATATGGCCACGTATAAAAATAAGAAAATTAAGAAGTTGGCCATTACAAATACGCCCCATTGACCGCTTCAGCCCGTTGGTGCAACAGTGAAGACGGTCCTGTAAACAAACGCAAGTAAACGATGGAGCTGCGTTTTATCTGGATAAAAAGCATATTAGCGTTTACATTTACATTTTTATCTTCAAGGGTTTATGATCTACGTGGAGTACCAAAAAAAAACCTCCATGCTACTTAGAATCTAGATAGTTAAGCTATAAACGCCATAGACATAATATGTAGGCTATGCTATATGTCTATGATAATCGCTGATAGATGCTCACTGTTCTTGTGCTCCCACAGCTCCTTCACTTTTGAAATACTGAAAAGAAATCTAAGCTAACATAGATAGTGCATTTTAAACTACTACTATTTGACCATCATTGAGAAAAATGGAACAGAATCTGCTAATAAATGGCTACACTTGTATTATACTCGTATTATACGGCTCTTCAAAATGTTCAAAAAAAGTACCGTTGATTTGAATGGGCCACCCCAGCATTTGCACGTCTGTAATGTCTTGATTTTCACTGCTGCGATAAAGTAATGACGCTGTCCTTAGCAATGGGTGACGATGCCCAATTGTATAACAGCGGCTGTGGTAACAGTTACACCTTCCTGCAGCGCGTCCATCATTCATTTTTTTTTAAACCAGAATTAAATTTCACGGGCTCTCACCGTCAATCATGTCGCAAACGTATGATGCAAAGCAGCGTAATGTAAAGCGGTGTCGTGTCGCAAAACCACGTTCTCTAAAAATTATCTTAATATTCTTTTTTTACAGTTATATAAACTTAGAGTTTGCATAATAAGAAAAGCTAAATGTTATATTAGGATGTGAACTTATATTAAAATGTATATTAGCTGTAATAATGAAAAAAAAAGTTTATCACGATAGAAAAGATAGAGGAGAAAGGTCACGATAGACACGTTTCTATCGTCCTCACGATATATATCGTCATATCGCCCAGCCCTACAAACAGGTGAACTCAAAATTTTTAAAAATGACTGCTAATATACTTCAGTTAGATTTTAATAATAGGATTTTCTTGGGGTGCCAATAATTGTGACACCCATGTTTTGGAGAAAAATATTTTATGTAATGTCAAAAAAATAAATTCTTTCAAGAATTTTACTTCAATGAAAAGGTAAGATTTTTGTGAATATTTTGAGGGAAAGACCAAGAAGATAAACAGCAAAGATATGTTTTTTCATAGCCTGTTTTGGTCACATTCACTAAGGGTGCCAATAATTGAGGAGGGCACTGTATCTTTCTCTTTCTCTCTCTCTCTCCTTCCATATCATATTGCTTATGCCTATAATAACACTGAAGCCATATTGCCTTCTGTTAAATCTACTACCCAAATGTATCTCCCTATCTGTTTCTGAAATTGATGTCTACTAACATAAATGTTCTCTCTCCCTTATAGCATGTTCCAATCGCTGATGGAAGTGGAAATATTGCTCCTCACCCCCACCACTCCTCATCTACGCACATGGACAGCTGAACTCTACCCACTCACTTTCTTCCTTTTCTTTCCCTACTAATCAAGACTATCTCCGCCATGGGACGCTGCTAGTCTCTCCACCTGGTCTACCTGGAGGAACCCTCGGCCAATTGCACCCACCGCCACTGCATTGCCGTACACTTACTCTACCCCATACCCTATGCTAGCATTTATATACAATATACATTATTGCCACCACTGAAATGTTTCTCTGTCCCTGCATCCCTTACCCCTGTAACAGTAACCCTATTAGTACAGTAAACTAGTCTTGCCTGTATCATGTATTTACCACCGGATGTCTGTATACATACTAGGTCCAGCAACCAAATGCTGGCTGTGTACAACCCCTGTTGCTTCCTTTCCCCTTCTGCCACACAACCCTCCCCCTTCCCCCCTTCCCACCTTCCTATCGCCACCCGGCCGACCTCAAGCAGATGGGTCCCCCCTTATGTGCCGTGGTTCTGCTTAAGGTTTCTTCCTGCCTAACAGGGAGTTTTTTCTTGCCCCTGTTGTCATTTTGCATGCACTAAGGGGGTTAAGGCTCTGGGCTCTGTTAAGCGCCTAGAGGCAATTGTATTGTTCTGGCGCTTTACAAATAAAATTGAATTTAATTGAATGTTACAGATCTGGCCCTGGTCTGGCCTGCTTCTGGTTATGCATTTTATGGTAAAATTCAGTGAATAATGTTTATGGAGATTACTGAGTGAAAATAAATAAATTACAAAAAACAGATTTGGCCTGGCAGGACCCTGGGACTGTGTGTGTGTGTGTGTGTGTGTGTGTGTGTGTATGAGGCAGGAGGAGGCCCTGGGACTGGGACTCCTCTGCTTGGTGCCTGCTGTCCATTTCCTGTCAAGGTCTGCCAGGCCATCATATGAGCAGTGAGTCACTTCTCTGAATTTTACATCAGGACCTCTGGGGTGATCAGAGCTAACGAGAGAACACCACCTGCCCAGTGGCATTCAGCCGCACCCTTCCCCCACCTCGCCACACCACCCCTCCTCAACACACAAGAAAAGCAATAATGACAAGGTTTGCCTCCTGTAATTCTCCTGATTGAGTTTCTCTCTCTCTCTCTTTCTCTTTCTCTCTTCCTCTCTCTTTTTCTCTCTCTCTGTCTCTCTGCAGCACACTGTTGATTGTCAGATCTGAAATGCTATGAAAGCAAAAAGCAATTAGGCACACTTGTTTGATGTGCATTACTGCATGCACACAACAAGCAGGGGAAAAGAAGCTCTGAATGATGTGATATTGGCTTCATGTTTATTTACAGTTGTGCTTAATTAGTCACACTTTGTGACACACTTCTTCGTCCAGATCAACACCCACATGCCACAGATTTTGTACTGTGTGTGTGTGTGTTTTGGTGCCCTTCATGCACAGGTACTGCGTTAGCCAGTTTTATATTTATCCGTCTGGAAGTCCTACAAACAGTCATAACACCTGAGGCAAGTTTAGACTATTTCAACTTTTGTCTGATGATATCACACATCGATGGCTTCAACAGCTTCCATAACACAAAACCGGGCTAAGGAACAGAGCTGATATCACACAGAATGTTCAGTTTAGAAAATAGTTTAAACCAGATTGAACTAGAAAATGAGCTTTGAATCGAAAAGATTTAGATGTGACACACACACATTACTGTAGGTCAGTGTCGTGTGTCAGTGAAAGCAATGTGCAAGTCATGGACGTATCAACACTTGAAGCGCATATGACAATTTGCACATTTTATTTTGTACCAAATACTCACTCAAAATTTGATTTATTGTTGCTTTAGGAAAGATGTAGCCGGTTTCAAAATGATAAACCTAGGGCTGGGGGTAAACGATTATTTTCAAAACGATTAATCTGGCGATTATTTTATCGAATAGTCGACTAATCTAACGACTAATTGGACGATTAGTCTAACGATTATTTTTCTGTTGCTCGATTAAAACCATAATGTATCTCAAATAAATACCCCAAAAAATCTTAATAATATACTTTAATGAGCACCGTTTTGCACAGCAAAAGTCCAACAATGCATTTCATGTTTATCTAGAGGCACAGTAAAAATGTTTGGTACTCAAATGAGCCCTATCACATTTGGATGTGGTGCTCATTAATTTAAATGTTTTCAGTGCTTATAAAAACATTCATTCATTGATGAGCACTGCGCACCACCTTATGTGCAGCCCTGTCCTGGACATTGCTTGGCTGCATTAGTTGACATTGGCGATCTAACGTGGTAGTGAATCATGATACATACTATAAGTTGGCCAACGTTAGTCTAATGTTATGTGTTTGACTCGTAAATGACCACAGCATGAGTTAGCTCTCTGTTCCGTTTGTTCGTGCTTGGTTGCCGTGTTCTGCAGCCGTAAGTTAACGTTAACTAAACTGTCACAGCTGTCTAGCCGCTATAGTAGCTAGCTAACGTAACTACTAGCAACCAAGCACGAACAAACTGCAAAGAGAGCTAAGAAGATAGTTAGCTAGCACCACCGAAGTGCGCAGAGCTCAAGCTACACAACACACTGAACAAACGTTAAATACGAGAGACAATGGGGTGCGTTTCAGAATGGAGATAGAAACGCACCCCATTGTCTCTCAGGGGACAATAAGTAACTTTGGTTACATTAACTTAACGTTTGTTCAGTGTGTTGTGTAGCTTGAGCTCTGCGCACTTCGGTGGTGCTAGCAAACTATCTTCTTAGCTCTCCGTAAAGTTTGTTCGTGCTTGGTTGTTAGTAGTTAACGTTAGCTAGCTACTAGTGTGTCAGTTTAGTTAACGTTAACTTACGGCTGCAGAACACGGCAACTAAGCATGAACAAACGGCACAGAGAGCTAAGTCATGGTGTTGGCCAGCTTATAGTATGTATCATGATTCACTACGTTAGATCACCAATATCAACTAATGGCGCCAAGCAATTCCCTGGGTTTCTGCTCTCTCAGTCCTTACGCAATGTTTGTTTCTGTTTGGGGCAACCACGTGTATGTGGCGAAGCGTCGACGTAAAAACATGGCGTCGACGTAATTTTGAAATCGACGCGAGCTGGTTCAGACTCTTCTACCTGAGATGCTGATCAGACTCTACCTGAGATGCTGCGCACTGAACGCTAAATGTTAGCTGAGCAGACTCTACCTGAGATGCTGCGCGCTGAACGCTAAATGTTAGCTGAGCAGATTCTACCTGAGATGCTGCGCACTGAATGCTAAATGTTAGCTGATCAGACTCTACCTGAGTCTACCTTCTACAGTACCATTTCTTGATGTTCAGGTCTCTAGATCTATGGGGCAGGTGTTACAGACGTCAGTGTTTCGGAAACCCACAGACAGGAATAACATTCTACACTCAAAAAGCTACCACCCTCCCTCCATGAAAAAAAGCCTCCCATACAGTCAATTCCTACGTATGAGGAGAATTTGCAGTACTGAGGTGGAATTCGAAGGTCAGGCCAACATTTTATATGAACGTTTCATTTCCAAAGGCTATGATAAGATCAATCTGGATTCATGTTTGAATAGGGTACCTATCATAGAGCGAGAATCGCTTTTCAAAAAGAAAGAAACCACTTCAGAAAAGAGAATTGTCTTGTCTACGACTTTTTCACCACTGTCGTCCGAGGTCAAGTCCATAGTGAAAAAACATTGCCATATTCTTTCTAGTGACTCACAGATCGGCCAATCATTTAAAAATCCTCCACTTTTTGCCTATAAAAGATTGCCAAACTTACGAGACACCCTGGTGAGAGCAGACTCATATTCCCCGCCAACCAATTGGCTCACAAATCTTGATCCTGGTAATTTCCCCTGCAGGGGTTGCGTTAATTGTAATGCCATGATCAAGGGTAATTCCTTTCTACACCCGCGCACTGGCAAGTCTTTCTAGGTGAGGGGGAGAATCACTTGCCGCACGACCTTTGTTGTATACCTACTGAAATGCCCATGCGGATTTTGTTATGTTGGAAAAACAAAAAGAGAATTAAGAGTAAGAATAAACTAACACAAAAGCAACATACGTAATCATGACGTTAAGTCATCTGTAGCAAGACATTTTAATGAATCTGGGCATGATGTCTGCACCTTAAAATTTCAAGGCATAGAGGCAGTGAAGACTCTAAAACGGGGTGGTGACAGAGAGCGCTATCTCCTTCAGCGGGAGGCTCACTGGATCTTCACGCTTCAAACTGTAGGCCTACACCCCAATGGTCGGAATGAAGAGCTAGTTTTGAGCTGCTTTTTATGATCCCTCTGCAAAAATATGTGTACATATTCACTGGGTTGTATATATGAGTTGGGTGGAGCATAATGCTTATTGATGTATCACGATGCTATAGAAGTCACTGCATGAAATGTGGGATTTACGACAGTATTCGACCCTGTGTATTGCCGTAGAAGCCCACATTGGTGTGAAAGCCCCCCCCACCCCTTCCCTTGACCAGGCCTAGGTTTTGTTATGTTAATTGAATTGACCTGGATTGAAAACAAGACCCCCCCGCCCCGCCAGGGGAGGCACCCCGTCACTGCTTCACTGATTTAAAAAACCTGAAAGTCACAGGTTCGATCCCTACTAGTGGCAACCATGGACCAAGTTGCTTAACGACTGTTAACGACTCTTAAGACTGTTATCAGAGTAAGCCTGACTCTGTATAATTACATGCCAGAAACGAATCTCAAGAACATTAAGGTGAAATAATAATATATAAGTTAGGAACATTACACATAGCCTAAGTTAAAACTTTTAAACACATACCACCATAAACATGTGAGATAATTCGACAAGAGACATTGAAAGACAGCTAACTCACTGCTTCGTCAAATAAGAGAGATCAACTATATATATATCTGGAAACCACTTACAGATTCCGATTAGCTAAATTTGCGTCTGGATGGAAAGGTGTTATCTTTCCCCATCCTACCCATGCTAAGCCATTTCTAGCATAACATGCGATCAACCGTAGAAAACAGAAGGCAGGCGATATTTTTTTATCAGTTCTCACCACACAACGACGTCTCATCTTTGCTCCTTGAATGTCCAGTGGTGTAGTCCAGTGTATACGCAGGTATACGGAGTACCTATTTTTCAGTCAGCATTGGGTATACCCACTTCTCAAAACAGGGTGTTTATCCTGTGCTGTATGAATAAATAAAAAGTATACCCACTTCTCCAGGGACCACTACCTCTGTGAATGTCGATTTGTAATGGTATGGTGTTATTAAAACTTACTACGTGTAAAAAAGACTAGAAATTGAACGTTTATTATTCGAGTCTAAAGTTTATAATGTTGCCTCGGGCGCCTTTACGTGAACATAATTAAAACGTCACATAAGTCCACTAAACAATTCCCAATTTGCACACTCCAGTAACAGAAGAGAAATACGCCAGAGGAGGGAGGAATGATAAACCAGGTACTTGGTCGCACCGACGAGCTTGATTCTCACAGCAACGTGGCTAAGCGGTTAGACACAGGTATACAATACCATTAACCTGAAGAGGGCAGGTTCGAAGCTCACGCAAGATTTCAAAATCGACCTGAAAAGACACAGGATAGATATTCACGAGTGGCAAACGTGTCCCAAGTTGCAAAATGACTATCTCAATATCAGAGTAAGCCCGACTCTGTATAATTACATGCCAAAAGTGAATCTCAAGAACATTACAGAGAGGAAGCTCGGGAATATAAGTGGAACAGCTTCCAAAGTACATTGCAACCCTCGAACTCTGAAAATGAAAGGCAAAGCAAGAATCGTGACATCCACGGAATCAAAACCCTAAAGGCAGAACTCTGAAAACGGAAGGTGAATCAAGAAATGTGATAACCCCGGACCAAAACCCTAAAGACAGAATATTGATTAAATTATTTTTTATTTCGTTTTTATGGGGCAATAGCTGTAAATGGGAGGGGATACGTTTTGTCAGTTGAAAGCTGACCTTTAGACAGAATCTCATTCCGTCTCATCACAAGACGTTTTAATTCAATTCCTTGTCGTTTTCAACCAATGGCTGCAGCAGGGTGTGTGTGGCTAGACTGCTGACAGTCAATATGCTAATAAGAGCATTTCGCACCTCTGTCAGCGGGAGGTGAGAATGCTAAACACATCGGCCCCCCTCCCCTCGCAGGTTCCTTCCCGGGAAATTCCGTCAGTATGCGGCAGACAGATATTTCGGGGAAATGTCCGCGATCAACCAGGAATGGTGATCATTCGCGGCTGTATCACATCGTATACGGCCCCACAGCGTATACGGCCCACGTGCAGTGAGTGTGGCTGCGGTTGCATTACCGCCTAAATCATTTTTTGGATTTTCGTTTAGCCTACTTGAGTTGTCAATGTTGCATTATTATTATTATTTCTATCATTATTAGTATGTTTGCTTTATTTGATTCAGGCTGCTAAGTTTGGCTACTGTTTAATAAGATTTTCCCATTTATTGCCTATGTGTGCGAACATGCTTTTAATCTGTGTACCCGTAGGTACAGGTCACCTGGAGATGTCACCTGTGAAGAAATACACTCCTCAATGTCAGGTATATTATTTTAATGACAAAGATGAAGAAGTCCTTCAGCAATTCACAAAATAACAATATGAGCTACATGCACACATATCTAACATAAATATCATCAGGAACTTAATAATGATGATAAATGATAACACAAAATTATAATGGACTTACATGAATAAGGTTACCATGCTTTTATCCAATTGTAACAGGATCGTCTGTAATATCTAACATGCTTTTCCTACCATGCTTTTTCTACTCTTCTTCTTCAATCTGGCCGACTCCTAACTCAACTGAGCCGGTCAGTGTCTTTAGTGGGATACTACCCCCTAGTGGCCAGTGGTAAACTCTGCATCCCCCCCAGTCCGGAAAGCTATGATTCGGAATAGGTGAACGGACTCAGTCCTGCATCCAATGGCCCGTCTCGGGTTCGTAGCGTTTGGGTGGCTTCCTTGTGCGGCATGGCCGGTCAAGTCGGGGTGGCGATGGTGGTGATGGTGTCGCTGGAAGGGACGCATCCATGGTGATGCCTTTAGGGACAGGGACATCCTGGGCTCTGAGACCAAGGGTTACCTCACTAGGGGGTGCCGGCGGGGAGGTTGCCAAAGCCATGCCGCGGGGCCCAACTGCCGCTCGTGGAACAATACCCTGGGGCACCACCGGCACCAGGTGGGCAGGCAGAGGCTCGAACTCCAGGGTCGCAGGTGGCAGCAACGGTGCAGCTGGATGCTGTCGGGCATATGGGGTGGCTGGAGTGTAACCGCGAAGGAATCGCCGGTTGCGCAAAGTCAAGCGCCCAGACCCGTCCACCATAATCCGATACTGATCGTGGCCCAGCGACTCCACCACGACTCCAGACCTGTCCCACTTGTGTGGATTCGGGCCCTGCTGATTCTGGAGGAAGGCTTTCTCACCAAGTGCCAATGGGCGGAGCGGTCTCGAGTGAGCCCTCAAAGACTCAGTGGTGCGGGACATCCGGGTCCGAAGGGCATCCTCCTTCGCTGCCCAAGCCTGGCGCCAGAGCGGCCGGATATGAGGGTTTGAGAATTTTTCCAGTCTGTTGACAAAAGAAAATTAATCTCGAAGGGGACGACCAAAAATGATTTGGGCCGGTGAGAGGTTGCAGTCTGGGTCAGGTGTGTTGCGTGTGTTGCCGGTCTGGCGTGTTTAACATGGCGCGCAAGAAGCGATCATGATCAAGACTGCCAGTTGGGCCAGTGTTGGAGATCAGAAGGCGCTTGGCAGTCTTCACTGCAACCTCCGCTCTCCCATTCGACTGTGGAAATCCAACTGAGGACACACGATGTCTAACAAGCCATAAGCGGAGGAAGTCCTCTGTATGACTAGCTTTGAACTCTGGACCACCGTCGCTGGAAAGTTCCTCTGGCACGCCAAAGGTGGCAAAGAACGTCCGGAGGTGGCGAACCAAGCCAGCCGAGCCTCCAAGATCAGTGCCTGCTGTGGAGCTTAGGACCTCCACCCAGCCCGTGAGTCGATCCCCTACGACTAGGTAGTGGCGGCCTCCATAGTCAAAGAAGTCAGCAAACACCGCCTCGAATGGGGTCGACGGTGGTGGGGATGGCAGGGGGGGCGTGGCAGCCTTTACGTGGCAGCGATTACAGTCGGAGCATCCATACCTGGTGGCTCGGATGTCCTTTGACATTCCGGGCCAATAAACTATGGCACGGGCATGCTGCTCCATCGCAGAAGTACCTTGGTGGGCAGCATGGAGGTGCCGAAGGACGCTGTCACGGAGGGACGGTGGAACCACGACACGGTCTTGATACAGGAGGACGCCATCTTGAGCATAGATGGATTCACAGGCCGGTGACAGACTCGCCAGGACAGGGTCGTTAATGTCAACCCTGCCCTCGTGCTCAATCAGGTGCAGGAGGTGGCCGAGGCACGAGTCAGCTGCCGTCTCTCGTGCCAGGAGGGACCATGAGATGGCTCCAAGTTCTTTTGCATCATCACGGATGGAGGCCATAAGTGCTGACTCTACGGCGTCAGGTACGCTCAGCGACCCCAAAGACAGGCCGTTTGCAGAGCCAGAGGGGGAAGGATGTCTCGAAGTCGCATCCGCAGCATGATTGCTCTTGCCTGGCAGGTACACGATGTCAAAGCGCCATGGCAGGGTGCGCTGCTTGAGTCTGAACAGGCGTGAGTTCGTTATCTCATCTAGCGTATGGTCGCCAAAGATCTTCACAAGGGGCTTATGGTCGGTGACCACAACGAGGTTGTCACATCCTTGTGTGAAGTATCTTGTTTTCTCCAGGCCCCAGGCCACAGCCAGGGCCTCTCCTTCAATGGCCGCATAGCGTTGCTCCGCCGAGGATAGGAACCGAGAACCAGCAAGGGTGATCCTCCATCCTCCAGTGCAACAGTCTGGAATGCCTGAAGTGCAGCTGCAATGTTATTGGAGCAAGAAGTAGCCAATACCACGCCTGGACCAGTCAGGGCGGAGGCAGGTGCGCCTCTGCATGTCGTAGATCTCCACGCCCTCACGGATGGCCCCAATTATGGCTAGTTTGGACACTTGGAAGGCTTCCTCCAGGTCCGGGGACCATGAGAATTTGCAGCGTGGGCTGAGGAACGGCTTGAATGGCGCCATAGTATCACGCAACTGCGCGTAGTTCGCCACCTGGTTGACGAGGCCGAACCAGCTTCTAATATCCGTCGTGGAGTCCGGGGTGGGGAAGTCTCGGATGGCGTCCAAGTACTTTGGGAGTGGTTCTATGGTAGCATCCGACACCCTGAACCCAGCAAAATCTACACTCCTTCCAGCAAATTGAAACTTATCTGGGTTTAGCACAATGCCAGACCGGCCAACACGTGTCAGGAAGTCGATGGTCCTCCACCAGTGATGCTCTAGGTCAGTGTCGTAGTGAACAGTGTCATCCACACAACGTTCTTTGTGCTCAAAGTCAGAGAGGACAGCGTCAAAACGGCGGTTGTAGCCCTGTAACCCTGTGGCGCCCTGATGTAGCGCCAGCGGCCGAAGGGCGTGATAAAGGTGGTCAGATGTCGATCCGATTCACGCAGAGGCACACTATGGTAGCCGTTCCAAGCGTCCGTGACGGTTTTCCAGGTGTCCCTCGGGATGCGACGTGCAAGGTGGAATGGGGACTCAGTGGCGAAGGTTTCACGTTGGCAGAACTTGTTAAGAGGTGAGAGGTCTACAGTCCTGCGGGGGGAGCCATCGTGCTTCCGGGTGACTACCATACGATGGCACCACGTCACTGGTTCGCCATATGGCACACGTTCAATGACACCAAGGGCTTCATCCCGAAGGAGGTCGTCGTAGACTCTCTGCTGCCAGTGCAGAGACACGGTGGCCGCAGTGTGGCATGCTTTCGGTGTGGCTGCTGGATCCACGTGCATTTCGATCGGTGGCCTCTCCATGCAAGGCAAGGCTCGATGAGGGCAAGTGTTGAATGTAGATGAGGCGTATCTCTCGAGTAGCCAATCCTTCATCCGACCATTGTACTCCGGTGTGCAGGGGAACGGTAATACATGAGGACGTGGCGGAGGGGCTGTACGCTGGGGGCATAAGCACGGAGCGTCCTGAGGATTATTCTGGTCTTTGCAGCACCTGTTGGTGGACCTCGTAGCATTCACAGACAGGGGCTTGTCAGGTGTGTCATGAGCGCCACGGCAACGCTCGTCTCTGAGCCCACCTCCACTGATACCCAATGGGAAGTCCGTAGGCAGGAGGCAGAGGTTAAGCAACGACTCGTAAGAGAGATACATTGCCCGAACTGAGCTGCTCACATCCACCATCGAGCGGCAGGATGTCACACCACTGTCGCCGGGGACTGTTGAGAGCTATGGGGGAGCGGCTGGCGGCCGATAGGCTAAGTTCGACAGGACGCAGGTCGTCACGCGAGAATCCAGAGGCGAGGAACTCCTCCAGAGACCAGAGATCAGATTGTGCGCCAGTGTCCGCAACAGCGGATATGTGCACCCTCTTGTCCGAGCCCCGGTGTTTGAAACTGTCCTCCGACCGACCGACCTGTCACCGGAGATGGTGATCAAGACTCGGGGGTGGTCTTTCAGCCTGGCCCGCCTCCATTCACCCCGGGAAAAAATGTGGTGCTCAAGCCTGAGGGGTGTGGGAGTATTGACAGTGCTGTGCGTCGTCTGAGAGCAGCGACGGCCCCTGTGACGCCGGCCAGGGCTGGCCCTGAGTTGAACTGATGAAATCTGGGAGATCGGCACCGACTCCACGGCAGCCTGCTGACTGTTGGTTGATGGCTGTTGTCGCCTCTTCCGGCGGCGGGCCCTATAGCAGTCAATACAGACCTGGTGTGGCTTGGTGTTCCACCCTCGAGACCCCTCTGTGAAGACCTTAAAGGTGTTTTTACAGTCCGGGCACGAGGCTTGTCTCGCCCTGTCGGTCGGGGCCGGGGTCAGGGTGGGGCTTGCCTGTAGATCTTTCTTCAGGCGCTGGAATGACGACACGGCTGACAGAGTGGACGATGGGAGAGCATTGCGAGCCATCTCCTTATTTTCAACGACTGCAACTACATCGTTAACTGGATTTGTCAGAATGTCAGATATCCCCAGTGTTTTGCGGCGAATGTCTGAGTCATAAATTCTGTTGATCAGAACATCGCGGATAATGTGGTCGGTATAGTCCACATCCTTGCCACATTCACATACTGCAGTGTAGGCGCATGTCTCCGCCTTTCCTCGCACTCTGGCAGTGAAGGCACGGAATGCTTCATCACGATCCTGGTGAAACTGAAGCAGCTCAGTGCGCAGGACACACGTGGCCATCGGAATGACAGCTAATGAGCGCATGGCAGTGATCAGCTCCACCAGTGGCCTGGAGGCGATGTTGGGATTAGCTTTCAACAGGCTGTCTCCAAGTTCAGGTCCAGCGCACTGAAATAACTGGAAAGGGGCCTGGGCAGCCCCTATGCCTGAGCCTGTGCGAAAGACATCCCAACGACGGGTGAACACGTTCCATTCCTCTATCGTTACGCCAACATCGACTCTAGGCCGATCAAGTTTCGGGCCTCGCGGAGTTGGGTCTTGGGCCGGTGCGTGCTGATGGACAAGTCCATGATTTGTCAATAGAGCAATGGCGAGCGCTTCGGACACATCTCCTGTCTCGAAAGCGCAGCCCGGAACAGAACATCCAACGACGACCATGACTTCTTCATGAAGAAATACACTCCTCAATGTCAGGTATATTATTTTAATGACAAAGATGAAGAAGTCCTGCAGCAATTCACAAAATAACAATATGAGCTACATGCACACATATCTAACATAAATATCATCAGGAACTTAATAATGATGATAAATGATAACACAAAATTATAATGGACTTACATGAATAAGGTTACCATGCTTTTATCAAATTGTAACAGGAACGTCTGTAATATCTAACATGCTTTTCCTACCATGCTTTTTCTACTCTTCTTCTTCAATCTGGCCGACTCCTGACTCAATTTCATATTAAGTGGGCCTAAACATCTCATGAATTATATACATCAACAAGATTTTTGTGCCAAATCGCTTATATTAAAAGTAGGGCTGGGCAAGTTAACGCGTTAATCTTGCGTTAATCCATCAATCATTTAACGCCGACAATTATTTTAGCGCGCGTTAACGCAGGTTTTATTATTTATTTTATTATTCTAAAAGTCTGTTGCTCACAGGCTTTTATTTTGAAAAAGTTTGCCGGTGACTGCTGTGGAACCGGAAAAGGAAATAATTCGCGGTAAAAAACACTATGGATAAACAAACATGGAGAGGGGTACGGAGATTTTACATGGGCATTTTCAATTTAAAGTTCTTAAAGACGGTGACCATCACACGGAGAATACACGAGTTGTATGAAGAGGAGAGGACTGCAAAAGTGGCGGTTCGTTTCTGCGGATGCTCTTTATCATGTCCAGGGTAGAATTTCATCTGGTTTGAACGTCTTGCATAAGCGACTGCTTCTGTCCATGTGCAACTTGTTGTTGCTCTAATTCTGCTACACTTGCTGGACTGTGTTTTAAGTGCCCCACAACCTTTCTGCACTTGGCCAGGACATTGTCAAACGCACTGTTATGCAGAGATACTGTGAAAGAACGCTGGAGACTGTGCGCGAAGCAGGAGACATGATCAAAAGGCAGTTGTCTTACAGCACCGATCATATTTCGTACACTATCTATGCTAAGTGTGGCGACTTTATTGGGCACATTCCACCATAAAGTGTCCCGCGCACGTTTCAGCATAATGTCTCTCCTCAGTTTTCATTACAGTCAAAGCATGTGAATGCAGCGCCCACTTTTCATCGATAGAATGCACTTTAACTCTGAGGTAATTGTGGTTACCGAGTTTGCTGTTGGTTGAGTTAATCTGATTGAACTGTCAATCTTGTTCATAGCCTTCTGTAGGACTTTACAAAGGGAAGAGCTATGTTAGAAAATAAAAAATGTCTTTACAATTAAATACACCTTGGCTAACTTACTTCTATGTTTCTGGTTTACGTAAATGTAATCACATAAGCTTTAGTTTTGTGTTTGATACAATTGTTTAAATTGAAATTTACACAAATTATTTATTTTATTTAACTGCTACTATATAAAAATGCTGATGTTAAATGTTAGTTTTCACAACCAATGTAATGGCACTTTAGTTCATATGGCAGTACATTTAATATATCGCTATACACTTTGCGTATAAAAATGCGATTAATCAGGGAAATAATGCGATTAATCGCAATCAAAAATTGTAATCGCTGCCCAGCCCTAATTAAAAGCAAACTAATGAAAATTGCTGCTGTAATTTGATTCTTTTAATAAGCCATGTAACTTGCTATGATCCAAGGTTTTGTACAGGTGTGATACTGGTGTGTGGCCACAGTGTGCACATCTGATGTTGCTCATAGTGGTCCTATCAGCTAACGCAGGCTCGTGATCGTTTTCGGCAGGTTGCGTGATTGCGAATTGCTCACAGCGCTGAAAAGTGTGCTCAGAAAAAAAATGTTTTGCTCAGTGCTGAAAAAACTTAGAGGGAACATTGCCTGTAAGCGTCCATCTTCGGTAGAGTTTTTGTCCATGGATGGAGCAAAATGGCTCTGTAGCGACCCCTAGAACATTGCAAAAAACCCTGCGCATTAGGGTTATTTTGGCGTAGCTTGACGGAATTTGGTACACGTCTTCATCATGCTTGGACGCACCAAAAAGTCTCTTGAAAAGTTATTGAAGATTTTCTCATTAGTCGGAAGGTGTGGGCGTGGCAGACCCTCAAACTTTGCCAACTTGCCAGTGCTTGCCACAAAACACAAAGGCCGAATCTCGATTCTTCCCCTTGCCCCTTTTGCTTTGTCTTTGTCTTAACCCTAGCACTTGCAAGTGTAAGGGCCAAGGGCTGAAAACTTTCCCCTATGAAATGAGACGCCACTCGGTTTCGGGTACGTCATGCGTGACTGTATGAGCTATGAAACTAGCGATTTACAAAAAGTTTCAATGAAGAACATGGTTGCAAATATATATGTATACAACTGTGTAGAGCACGAAACAAGACTGTCGTCATTTTTAAATTAATTATAAGCCAAAAATACTTACATGTAGTGTATGTAGCATCTAGCTGGCAAGCTACCATATAAGCCAATGGAGTGGTGGTATAAGCGCTAATTGTAACCTAAAACTACCGCTTGAAAGCTTCAGTTAAGACCTACAATACTATGCATCGTTCGTGTAGCACATTTCAGATCAAACCGAGTCATTATCAACATATAAAAAGTTGTGTAGATAGCTTTATTCATGTAAAATATTCCTCGCTTCAAGCAGCCATGTTTTTTTGAAAATTCCCGAGCTGGTTTCGCTGTGTGCTCTGGGATAGCCCTTGGAGGAGCCAAGGAGCCAAGTAAGCTCTCCGATCATCTTAAAACCAAGGGCTATCCAGCCCTCAATCTTATCCCTTAATCTTGATCAAATTGGGTATTGAGACACCACTAGCTCTCACATGAACGCGCAACTTCAAGGGTAAGGGGGAAGATAAGGGGCAAGGGGAAGTATTGAGATTGGGCCAAAGTCTCTTATAACTCTTGCATGCATTGTTTGATCCAGAGAAAATGTCTTAGGGTGGACGCTGGATCCGGCCCGAACGCTTACATATGCCTGACTGATATCACCTATAGCGCCACCTGTTGGTGGTTGGAAACTTCACTTTGTTTCCACACCTCTTTATATGACCTGTTTTAACAAACTACATTGCAAAAGAAAAATATACCAAAACAATCAAAAAAAAAGTAGTACACAAAACATTACTTAACCAAACCCTCAAAATATATCACAAATAATTCCTTTAATAGATACAAATTAAACACAAACCAATTTACACACACACAAACCACATAAAACAAACAAACACACTGACAACCATGACTCATTCTGTGCCAAAACCTCCTGAACAGTTCGGCGGTCATATTTTGTAACGCTTTGCGTTACGTCTAGTTTTTAATGTGTTTAAGGTTTGGTGTCTGTAAGGTTTTTGAATGTTTTTAAGGTAGTTAGGTTTTGACAAAAACAAAATCTCCTTGCTGCTGCTTTAACCACTGAAAGAAAGTCACCGGCGCAAATCTCACCTCTCAGAAAAAGAGTTTTTCCTTTTCCCCCCTTTTTAAATATAGGCAGAACATTGTTCTCTGTTCCGATGCATATCTCCCTGTAGTGTTCCTGTTTGTCAGACATCTCTCATGCTCCCTCAGGAACACATAAGAAATCCCCCCCCCCCCCAACATGAATAATGTAGACCTACCTCCGCCTATCCATTTTTGATGAAGTAACGAGGGGGTATTATTTTGAAGGTGGGAAAGCATTAATGAACATATAACTTATTTATTTTTTTGCAGGGCAGAGGTGGTGTGGGATTTAGCGCGCTATTGAGAACGGTGGATGGCAGATTAGCAAAGCCACAAGGGCATCTCTCCTGCCCACACACACCCCCGGCCTCTGCATTCTCTCTCTCTCTCACACACACACCCAGGGCCACACTGTCCGCTCTGAACACACACACACACACACTCACTCACTCTCTCACACACAGACACACACACAGGGCTGCACTTTTCGCTCTAAATACACACACACACACACACACACACACCAGCCACAGTATTGGCTTGCTGGCTCTGAATCCCAGCCGCTGAGGAGAGTGGAGGGCAGAGGAGCTTTATCATGGCTTATAGACAGCGGGGGGGGGTCAAGGCTGAGGCCATTTCATTAAATACCAGCAGAAAATAAATACAGAAATGAGAGGAAAAAAACCATTCCTGGAAAGAGTTAATTATGAGGATTATGTTTATTTTGAAGGCTGCTTGAGCCGAGAGGCCATGAAGGTTCTGACCACATGGAGATCTTACGGAGCGGAAACGGTTGTAATATGGATGACCAGGGCGAGGCCAGGCTACGTATGTCTGTATCACATGTGCCACACACTTACCCTACGCATGCCTGTATATCACATGTGCCACACTGCTGTGTTTACACAAGACACTTACCCTATCATAGGTGAGTAGTAACACACTAAGGAGAAAGGTCTTCCAAAGTTTCTCATGCTAAAATAAAACAATGAGAATGTAACTTAAGTTTCATGTGCATCCTATGAGGGTTGTATTATTGTGTCAGCCATTTTGGAGCAGATTTGTGTACAATTTATAGGCCTGTATTTTTATTGGGGATATTGTACCTTTAAAATTACAGATTGATTGAATAGGCCACACCTGAGCTTCAAAGCTACACACATTAATAAACAGCCACTGGACAATGGGCCCAGCTGAGACTTGGGGCCTCATGTGTTTAAGTGCTAGCCTGAGGATTAATATCGCCCTGTCTCTGGCATCTACACACACACACAATCACTAGCAGGCACACACACACACACACACACACACACACACACACACACACACACACACACACACACACAATCACACAACACACACACACACACTCACACACCACATACAACCACACACTCACAGTCACACACACAAAGAGGCTGAGTTTCTGGATATTTAAGATATTTCGCTAGAGGCCATTTTTCATTGTCTCCTAATAATGTTGGGCCTTGTGTGTTCTTGTGTGACACTTTGATAGAAACTGCTCCCACACACACACACACACACACACACACACACATTGTTATGGTGCCCCTGTAGAGTAGGTCATTTATGCTTGTCCTCTGCTGGCATGTTGTTGTTCCAGCGGCCTGCGACACTTTTATATTGTTAGAGCAGAAATGTGTTTTAGCTGCGGTGGCTGGCCAGCACTTACCGTGACAGGAATGCCACTTTAGGAAAAAATGAGCCAGTAAAAAGTCAGGCCTCCCATAACGCCCCTTACCACTGCACCCCTCTCTCATTCTCTCTCTTTCCCTCTCTCTCTTACTCTTTCTTGCTCTCTCACTCGCTTTCTCTCTCTCTCTCTCTCTCTCTCTCTGTCTCTAACTGTCTCTCCTCCTCCGCCTATAAGCAACACTGCAGCCCTGATAATGCCTCAGAGAGTTGGTATGTTTTTAATCTTCATCCCGAGGCTGTCATCTCTTCCTCCATCTCTCTCCCTCTCTTTCTCTGTCTGTGTCTCTATCCCTCTATCAGCTCCTCTCTGCAGTGGTGTGTGTGTGCATGTGCGCATGCGTCCGGTTGCGGGGGCAGATTGATGCTGGGCGTTGTGGTGCGGTGCGGTGCGGTTTGGTTCAGCTCCTCTCCTCTCCTCTCTTCTCCTCTCCTCTCCTCTCCCCTCTTCTCTCCTCTCCGCGGCTCGAGTGAGGCTCTGCAGGCCGTAAAGCTGTCATTGCTCTGATGAAGCGTTGGGGCTGATGCACGGCATTACACCTGTCGTCCTCAAACCCCCCTACCCAAACCCCCACCCCCCCACCACCACCACTCCCCATCCAGCACCGCCGACGCCTGGCCAAATAAGAAAATGCCGGAATATTTGTTCCCCTGGCCTTGAGAGCCCCTGCCGAGTGAATAATGGAGTAGTGCTGAGACCTCCACCCTTCACACACACACACACCCACAGACACAGACACAGACACGCAGACGCAGACGCAGAGACAGACACAGACACACACACACACACACACAAACGGGCCCATCCCCTTCACCCCCCCCTTCTTCTCACATGGCTCACTCCACTCACACACACATGCGCGCACCACACACACACACACACACACACACACACACACACACACACACACGCACGCACCCACAACTCTCAGAGCTGGGACCTGTGCAGCAATCTGTCTCAGTCCACCCCCGTGACCAGAGTGAGCTAGAGACCGCCAGACCAGGGAGGAACAGCACACGCACACACACACACACACACACACACACACACACACACACACACACTAACACACGCACACACACACACACACACACACACACAAACACACACACACACACACACACACAAACGGGCCCATCCCCTTCACCCCCACCTTCTTCTCACATGGCTCACTCCACTAACACACACACGCGCGCACCCACACACACACACACACTGTAGCCGGGATGGCCTCGTGGCGATGTAAAAGAAATGGAGGCAGTGTCTCGGATGTTATGTGGCAATGGCAAATGTTTAATGTCTTTTCCAAACACGCCAGAATGGAGAAAAGTCAAAAAGAAAAACAAAAACTCCAAACCATACTTCTCAATAACGAAATAAACCCTAAACAATTCAGCTACAAATTAAACAATTAACTATCAATCAACAGAAGTTAAATTTAACAACTTGTCGCACTCAAATCTAAACAGTAACGTCCCTAAACAATTCAGCGCTAGATCGCAAACGTATCTCTCCAAAATCGTGAGTAGTTCACACCTAGACGCACTCCAAACTAAACATTTTCTTTTCTCCGTCAAACAGGGGTGGGAAGTTGTTCCCCTCTGACCTATCGCTCCCGACACCTGTTCTGCGCCGGCCTTTTATTTCGCCGGCCTGAACCATTGCACATTGCAAAATCAATCAATAAAAACTATCCGTAATTTGGTTCATCAATAAATACATTCGCCTATAGTGATACCCACAGGTTTACCCAACGACAATCATTACATCTAATAACTACATAGCACTTCAGATAATCACACACATTACACACCCCTCTCATACCCCCAACTTGGCGTGGGCACGTCTGACGTTCCATGCCCAACAGTTCAAAGGTCCTTTCCCGACTTTCAATCGGGTCGTTTCCTCCGCTCCGCATTTGGAACTACCTTTACAACTGCATGGCAAATACTCCGCTCCTGTACGCCCTTGTTCAACGTTTGATTGCGTTGAAGGGAAGGCCATCCAGTCTCGGAATGTTCGGTGTGTCTGTCTTTACCGATGCGGTCCTGATCGATGTGAAATATGCGGTTAGTGTTTGTGTGCAAATAAAACATGTGTGTGTACTCCGCGCTGTCCAGTGTGTTTGTCTCAGGGGAGGGCTGTATTTCCATATTGGTAACGGGCAGCTGCACCGTTACACACACACACACACACACACACACACGCACGCACCCACAACTCTCAGAGCTGGGACTTGTGCAGCAATCTGTCTCAGTCCACCCCCGTGACCAGAGCGAGCTAGAGACCGCCAGACCAGGGAGGAACGGCACACACACACACACACACACACACACACACACTTGTTCTCTGCCCTCTGCAGTGTTGAAGCTGACCCCTTTACTGTGGCCACTCCGCATCTCTCCTATATGTGGTGTTATTATTATGGTGGATTCGTGCTGACCTTTGTAATAGAGCTTCAGGTATTCCTGCCTTTGATTTATGTAAGCAAACACTCAGAGTAGTGGTGGGAATTTTAAGCAGCATTAGTGGAAGATTTATTCCCCCTATCTGCTTCTCCTCCACCTGACTCCGCAAGTTCTGACAGGGAGGAGAGGAAAGAAGGGACTGGCCAGAGAGAGAGAGAGAGAGAGAGAGAGAGAAAGGGGGAGAGAAAGAGGGAGATAGAGAGAGAGAGAAAGGGGGAGAGAGAAAGAGAGGGAGGGAAGGAGAGAGAGAGGGAGAGAAAGAGAGAGAGAGAGAGAGAGAAAGAGAAAAAAGGGGGAGAGAGAAAGAGAGGGAGAGAGAGAAAGAGGGAAGGAGAGAGAGAAATCAGAATGGTAATAAGACTGGATTAAAACAGCGGCAGAGGAGAGAGTTGGTGGCACACATACAACATTGACCGTATCTTCCAAAAGGGCGGGATACAGCAATGTTTCTATCACAAGTGTACATACACACACACACACAGAGAGAGAGACACGCACACACACACACACACCACTCCACAGGGAGGGCTGTGCACACATACTTACACATGCTCATACAGCAGAAAGGGTGTAGTGTCAGTAAAAAAGGTGGGGAAGAGCACATGATCAGAATCTTACTTAGAACTTTGCAAGAAGCAGAACTTGAAGTCAGTGTTTAGTCACACTTTATTTGGATTGACCCCCCCAGCCTATCAACAGATCGAGCATTATAAACACACTTTATTTGGATGGCCCCCTATAGACTATAAACAGATTCTCAGATTATAAACACACCTTATTTGGATGGTCCCCTATAGTCCATCTACAGATGCTCAGATTATAATTAAAAATATCTGTTGAAACTCTGATAACTACAATTTATGGTTAACGTTAGTGTAAGGGGTTGAGTTTTGATAAGGTGATGTTCAAAGCACAATTAGAAAGTCTCTGTAAGCGACGATCCCAATGAAATGTTTTTCTAAGAGACAGTCATTGCACACACACACACACACACACAGACAGCTATTGCAACTACGAGTGTGTCTGAACTAATGCTCAGCCTTCTTCTATAACGTAAGGGGGGGGGGCTTAGGCCCCCAACCAATGTTCCCTCTAAGCTGCGCGTGCGGCCGCGCAGGCCAGTCGAAGACACACACACACACACCGTGCAGGCCACGCAGGCCAACTCTGCTCCAGCAGTTATAGGCTACCATGGCGAAAAGAAAGGCAGAGCAGGTGCCCCAGAAAAAGGTCTGCCGAGCTGCCTGTTTAAATACATGAGCGGCTAGATGAAATAGTCCAAACAGACACAGGTAGGATAAAACTTTCAGACATATTTACATATACTCGGAGGCAAATGCGAAAAGAGTTCGCTCGAAAACAGTGCAGTGAACAAAAGTGACATTATTCTGTTTGTCCTTAAAGTTGTGAGCACCTGGATGCCCGCTTCCCTGTAAAATGAGCTGAGTGGGCTGCCTTTGAGCCGCACAAATTGGATTGTGCAGTTAGTGAATTTGATCATGGGCTGAATGAAATCTGGCGAAAAGGTTCGAAGCGCTTCTGGAGGAAGCATAATATGCGGTCCCGGGACGCATTTGTCAACAATACAACAAATTCAAATTCATGGTTAATGAAAAAAGGTGGTCGCTGAAAAGTGAGCATTTTCCATATCTGGTACAACTTCTTGACATTTGTGGCACATTCCAAGCATTTAGCGCCGACTGTGAACCAGATTCAGTCAAATGAATGCCACTAGGACAAAATCGTGAGGCGAGAAGATTTGAGGTAGTAATTTCCAATATTTTCAATTAGACCTATTAGGCCTTATTCAAAGTGATCTTGATAACTGCAACAACATTTTGATATATGTTTAGTCAGAAAGATGTGTCTTCCATAGGCCTGCAGACAAGATTAGCCACACAGCCAGATAGGCCTCAATTTAATCCAAATGACATGTTTTGTAGCTTAGTTTGTTGCAAACCACTCCAGTTATTAAATTATTTATAAAGGCTACCTTTAAGAAAAATTACACCATAATTGCTATATTTAGTTCAAAGCACTGCATTAGCATTTTTCTTTCAATGAAGTTCCACTTAAATGTTGTACCTGCTGAGAAATGACTAAACACCTTGGATACTTTTATTTTGTATAAATATATATATCATTATCATTCATAACCAGTGAACCAGTCATAACCTCCCTAAACCTTATTTATTTTTAACCAAAGATCCTTTAAGTTCAACTAAACTTGGGTTTCTTGAAAGGCGCCCTTTAAATAAAATGTATTATTATTATTATTTTTATTAAACGGACTGGTAAAACACCATCATTAAAATGTTCAAGTCAAAGTCCAGCCATTATAAAGGATATTGAATAAATATCAACCTTGTAGACATATTGATGCATTTGCTGTGATCTCTTTGGAAACCTATGGCTAACCGGGTTCGTGGTCATTTTCGTCAGGTCGCTAGGTTTATGAATTGCTCACAGTGCTGAAATGTGCGCTCAGAATAAAAAAGATTTGCTCAGTGCTGAAAAAAATTAGAGGGAACATTGCCCCCAACCCCCCACCCCAAACCAACTCTTATGTTTGGGAGCCTTGAACACAAGACCTAGCCTCCATACATGAACTGCCACACACACACACACACACACACACACACACACACACACACGCCTTGAACACAAGACCTAGCCTCCATACATGAGCAGTCACACATTCAACGACTGCTGAACAGCTCTCTGCCTCGTATCTATACTCTCCTTTGTAGATTATGAGGTGATGCTTACATTATCACCTGTGCCAAAACTGTGAAAAACATGACATTGGTTTGTTTTCTATTAGTGTGCAGTGTTTCCCCTAGGTTTACAGCTTAGGGGGGGGGGGAGGGGGACGGCGGCAGGGGCGCGGCGCAATGCACCGCGGCGGCGGACGCGCCGCGGCGGCGGACACGGACACAAACACTTAAATGAATTATGATGTTCATGTGTTTCTTTGAATGACAGCAGTCAATAAGTATAATTTTACATGTTTTATGGTAAAGGTAACCTTAAATGACTTATTTTGTGATCTGGCGCTATATTTATAAAAAAAAAAAAATTATTTATTTATTTATTTTTTTTTGACTTGACCTTCCAGGGGGGGCGGGCGGGGCCGTTGGGGGGGCGGGCCGCCACCCTAATATCATTGTAGGGGAAACACTGGTGTGGGCTGAGACCTTGTTTTGGTCCAAAATCTGCTATTTTAAGTCACTTAACACAGTCAGTCCAATGCGAAAGATTTTCTGTGAATTGTAGTATGATGTGTTAGCTTGCTTTTAAAAATGTAATTAAACTTCAGAAAAATCTAAAATCATATTGAAATTTAGTTAAAAAAAATGCAAAACTTAACTTTTCACAACTATTTCAGACCATGATTCTACTAACTTGTACACTGGTAGTAATACACATATTATAGTATAGTAATAACAAGTTAATAACAAACAACAAATGCTTTTGAAAACAAATACTACATTTATATCAAAGCAAAGCCAAACTGAGAATTTAGGGAGTAACGAGAAATTTGTACAAATAAAATGTTAAAAAAAATCGGAACTAAAAACTCCTCAAAAAAAGTTCGGAAACTTTTCTTCAGTCGATTATCCCTCCCCTTTAATAATGCCAATTGGTATTGTATTGTATATCGTTGGAAAGCCTGATTAGTCACCTTTACAACGAGGTACAACTTGTAAGGATCGTGATTTTGTGGAATGAGCAAAACAGCTAACCGTGTGGGTAGCGGCCCACATTTTTTTTGCCAAAATCCCCTGCAATATTCTTCTGTTGGTATTTACTCTTGTTTTGTGTTGTTTGGTGGATTGGATGATTCTCCCACAGTATTAAGGAAAAAACAACACATATTTACCATTTTTACACTTTATTCATTTTACACTGTCAGGGACCTCAGTAGCATGTGGAAGATCCATACGCAGCCACAACAGCTTGGCACCTCCTGTGGGATGGCATCCCATTCCTGAACCAGAATTTGTAGCAAGTCAGCCAACATGGTTGCATTGGTCACTCTGGCACGTACTGCACGCCCAAGCAGATCCCAGAAGTATTCAATTTGGTTTAGGTCTGGACTCACGGCAGGCCTTTCCATCCTCTCCACTTCTTCTTCTCCAGTTCTTGAGGTACTCTGTGATGATCCTGCCTCTGTGGGGGCGAGTGTTGTCATCCTGGAGGATGGAGTTAGGTCCCAGATTCTGGAGATATGGGGTCGCCATTGGCTCCAGAATCTCATTTCGATATCTCACTAAATTCCAACAGAAGAATATTGCAGGGGATTTTGGCAAACATTTTTTGGATGCTACCCACACGGTTAGCTGTGTTGCTCATTTAACGAATGCACGAGCCACATGCTACTGAGGTCCCTGACAGTATAAAATGAATAAAGTGTAAAAATGGTCAATATGTTTTTTTTCCCCTTAATACTGTGGGAGAATCATCAAATCCACCAAGCAACTCAAAACAAGAGTGAATACCAACAGAAGAATATTGCAGGGGGTTTTGGCACATTTTTTTGGGCCACTACCCACACGGTTAGCTGTGTTGCTCATTCCACAATTGCAAGATCCTTACAAGTTGTACCTTGTTGTAAAGGTGACTAATCAGGCTTTCCAACGATACACAATACAATATCAATTGGTATTATTAAAGGGGAGGGAAAATCGACTGAAGAAACGTTTCCAAACTTTATTTTAGGATTTTGGCAAAAAAATGTGGGCCGCTACCCACACAGTTAGCTGTGTTGCTCATTCCACGAATGCACGATCCTTACAAGTTGTACCTCGTTGGAAAGGTGACTAATCAGGCTTTCTAACGATATACAAAACAATACCAATTGGTATTATTAAAGGGGAGGGATAATCGACTGAAGAAATGTTTCCAAAGTTTTTTTGAGGAGTTTATAAAATATGAACATTTGAGACAATGAACACAATGGAGTCATAAAGATTCCATTATTCCATCATTTCTAAGACTGTTTCTCTGGTAACTGTTTTTCTCTGACAACAAAGAAGTAATGCAAAAAAGGAGGAGCTGTGTTAAACCGGTGTTGTACCGCAATGCACTTTTCCTGTCCACCCGGCCATGTCTGAACTTTGGACAGTGCTAAGCCTCCACTCTTCATTAGCATACTGCACACAGTTTGGAATTGCCGGCGTGGAAGCTATCAGTGAGAGGCTGGCTCCTAAATACTCCTCGCACAGCAGACCAGCGGGGGAAGGGCGGAGAACATTAGGTTCATTACTGCAGTTTATCAGCCCTAACGCTCATTCGCTTAAGTGAGCCCAAACCAAATCTGTCTGTGGGAGCGCGCGACCCCCGTGACCTCGTCAAATAGAAAATGTGGTTCCAGTGTCCTCAAAACAGACTCTTAATCACATTAGACCTCCACCGGTCCCCCCTCTAAAGCCATGGAGAGAGAGAGAGTCACGTCTGCAAGGCAGCTGATATCGACTGTCGGAATTGGGTTAGCTGAGCATCTCTGTCTGTCCTGTTGATGGATCTCTTGTCTCCACCATGCAGGAGGAGAGATATAAGGAACTGCAGAAGGGGTGAGAGTTCACAAAAACATAGAAGGAAATAGGCACAAGTCTTCTTGAGATCAAATATTCCATGTCTCACCTGTGATGGATTTATCTACTCTGGAACAGAGAAGAGAGAGAGAGAGAGAGAGCTGGAGACAGAGAAGGAGAGATAGAGAGCGTAAGATAGAGAGGAAGGGAGCAAAAGAGAGGGGGAGAGAGAAAGGAGAGAGAGACCTTTTAACTCATCTTAACCTTCTCCATGACACCGCCTGCCAAAAGAACCGGCACCAACCCAAATATCCTCCTCCGCAGGTCTCGGGCCAGGACCCTGGAAAGACAAATGACATTCATTCCCGGACGACGCATTCAATCAAAGCAGGTGATAATTAACGCTACACTCCATTGCCCAAACAAATATCTTTGTCAAGGTGCTTGTTGCTGTACAAGTCCTTCTCCTGTTCTCAAAGACACGATAACAAGCCATCTTAATTACCCTTCCAACCCTATAGTCTGCGCCAGGCCTCCACTCAACCGTCCCGCTGCCTCCCCATCCAACGAGTACATAAAATATTTTATCACACGGGTGCTCGGCTAACTTTAATAAACTAAACGACCTTGCGGGATTGCACAGAGGATACATTAAGTTTCCCTTCCCCACTGGCAGAAGCAACTGCCACACAGGGGTCCTTATCTGCGCGACTTAATTACGTGCTTTAATTTTAACATTTTTTAAAATGACCTCTCAACACCAGCAGACAGGCTGTTTTAATTAAACAAATGAACAAAGGGGCTTATCTAGCGGGATCAAAGCTCCCATTTGTCACAGGAATAGTTAAGAATGCTGATAATGTTATCTGAAGACCTGCAGAGCGTTTTTTTACCACACAGAAGGAAAATCGATGGTATCTTATTTTGATGAAATATACACAATTTCGTTTGGCTGTGACAGCTCATTAGGAGAGACTAGACAGCTTTATTTACTATTTGTTTATCTGGGGGGCTGTTTCTGGGGAGGATACTGTGGAATCAGCTGCTTTTTCTTTCTTTCCAGATACATTTTTTCTACCCAGCACTGGTCAGAGGCTTTTGAGTGCTCCAGTAACCAGCACAGTGTGTGTATGCGTGTGTGTATTTGTGTGTGTGTGTGTGTATGTGTGTGTGTGTGTGTGTGTGTGTGTGTATTTGTGTGTGTGTGTGTGTGTGTGTGTGTGTGTGTGTGTGTGTGTGTGTGTGTGTGTGAAACCGAGACAGAAAGAGAGCACAGTGGCGTGTAGAGGTTACCAAGCAGCACACTTGATCCACTCAGTGATCCTCTCATCAGTGGTTGCTCTCTCTGACTGACTCCTACTCAACTCCTCCAACTCTGGCTGAGCAGAGCTGTTCTGTGCTGTGCTATGATGTGCTGTGATGTGATGTGATGTGCTGTGTGCCTACTGGGTTATGTTGGGCTGGGCTGCCGGTGCTGTGCTCCGATGTGCTGTGTTCCTACTGGGCTATGTTGGGCTGGGCTGGGCTGGGCTGGGCTATGTTGGGCTGGGCTGGGCTGGGCTGGGCTGGGTTGGGCTGGGCTATGTTGGGCTGGGCAGGGTTGTGTTTGGCTGGTCTGGGTGCTGCTGAGCTAGGATGTGGCACGTGCTGCCTATTTTCATTTACATCACTGTTTTTCTCCTCACCCTCTCTCTCTCTCTCTCTCTCTTTCACTGCCTCTCTCTCTCCCTTTCTCCAGTGGGGAGAGGGTAGGTCAGAAGAGAGGAGGAGAGAGGATAAGAGGAGGAGAGAATGGGTGAGAGAAGAGGAGAGGAGAGGATAGAAGGGGATGGACATAGAGAGGGAAAAAAAGGAGAGGTGAAGACAGGAAAGCAGAGGATCAAAGGTGCTCTTAATGCTGCATTAAGGTCTATTGGGTGAGTGGATTGGATGCATCCACTGTGGTCACAGCAGTCGTTTGGAAACAAAATGGTGCGGCTGACATCTCACCTCAACACATCGTGTGCTATTCCGGGACAGGCCTGCGTGAGAACTTATTTCTAGCACTTCTGCATGGTTTGGTTTGACTCCAACACGGTTCGTGACAACAGTTTCATCTAACCTGCGAGCTTCCTTCTTCACTGGCAGGAACAGCATGTCCTTGAAAAAATTTGTGAGACAAAAAACACGTGACATGTTCTAAAACTATGCAGAGTTGTTATGTATGTAAAAACAAGCCACAGATGTTTCACACTTCCACTCTATGCAAAAAAAACACTCTGTCCGTGTGTGTGTGTGTGTGTGTGTGTGTGTGTGTGTGTGTGTGTGTGTGTGTGTGTGTGTGTGTGTGTGTATAGGCTGACCATGAGTCCCAAGGTAGCCCTCTTGAAATATTCAAGTGCAGATTGCGTGCACAGGTTTTCACACTACCAGCCAGCATGTGTGACCTGCAAGTCGTGGCTGCCGTACACACACAGCATGCCCAGGTCCATGGCGTCCACACACAAAAAGTCACATGAAGGAGACCAAAGCCCACGGAGAGCAATTTGTCCCGGCTCCTTCCTGTGTAAACCAATGTTTTTGTTTGCTTCCGTGGCAGGAGTGCTTCCGTGGAGGGGGGTAGCCTCGTCGGAATCCAGCCAATGAATATTTTCACACAATCATTTTCACTCTCACCCCCTCCAACTCCACGAGAGCGAAGTCATTTGCACTTCCTTCGCTTGTTTACGGAATTTACATAACACTTTATTTTGCCTCTATTGTCTCCCCCTGTCTCCCCACAGAAACCTTTAACTATACAAACTTCTGTAGAATGAATACATTGTTTTCCCTCAAGGGCAGAGGTTGTAATCTACCTCACGTGGACCTCATTACTTTTAATTAGGGCTGCAACTATCGAATATTTTTGGAATCGAGTATTCTACCGAGTATTCCATCGATTAATCGAGTAATCGGATAAAAATGACTTTTGTGTTTTCACAACAATACCAATAGTGCGTCCTGCAACCAGGTTCAAAGCTCAACAGCTGTGTGTATGTGTGTGACCACACTTGCGATAGTGAAATGAAGAGTGCATGACATGAGATCTTGGAGAATTGTTTGCTTACTTGCTACCTAACATGATGCCTAGTCATCACTATCAACTAATAACATAGGCTAAAAATAATCACAGGTAGTGTACGTTCCAACTAGCGCTAGTGTCTACATTAGTTAGCAATCATACATCTGCTAGCTAGCATCAACTTTTACGTTACATTGTAGAGGCTCAGCATGGTGACCTGTTAATGTTTTTTGTAAATGTTGGTTCTAGTCTGTTAAAACACCCACGATACCAAAAGCAGTATTCTTTATCTCCCTTTAATGTGCATTCATCAATTTCCTTTACATGACGATGCATGTGATCGTACAATACAGTATGTGTGTTGTCTGCAATGAGAATACGGACTAATCAGCACTACACTGCACTGAATCACATTAACAGGAGTTATTGCGTCACGATAACAATTACACAACTAATATAACTAAATCTATCTATAAATCCAGGAATCTCTGTGTGTCTGTCTGTCTGTCTGTATCTCCCTGACGGTAGTTCCGTTAGTTATGAGATTTCGCATGTAGCTTACGCATGTCATGAACCTGTGCATCCTTGATTTTGAAGATTTTTGAATTTATAGTTCGCGAGATATTTGTATTTTACCGTTTCCCATAGGAAACAATGGGTTATCGTTTCCCGTCCCGTCGGCACTAAGGGTAGTGACGTCACAATCAAACAATATACGCGTAGTAACTATCCTGCCTTCACTCTAAGTTCAGAATACCGTTGGATACGAGGTCCGCATTCAAATTCTTCTTGGTGAACAGATACAGACTTTTGCTCAGGTAATCTTAAGACAGTGATTGATTTGATCTATTTGTTTATTTTTAAGCTTCTTTATATTAAGTTTCAAAGTAATGCAGCTTACGCATGTCATGAACCTGTGCATCCTTGATTTTGAAGATTTTTGAATCCATAGTTTGCGAGATATTTGTATTTTACCGTTTGCCGTAGCCTACGGTGCAAACCCATGTCACCGTTGTAGTGATGTAGTCTACTCCACTCTTGCGTTGTGATTTTGATTGGCACCCAGCCTTTTAAATACACTCTGACAGGTTTAATGAACACAGAGCAAAGGCGATCACACACAGTATCTTCCGAATGACAGCCTCTCCCAGCCAGGGTAAATGCAGACTGAGGTTTATAATATTGCAATAATGAGAAAACAAAGTACAAACGAATTACAACAGATACATCGGGACACTTTTTTGTGAATGATGTCATAGTCATAGAACAGTCGTCGTCATAGATGTTACCCCCTACGGGCACTGCACTAGTACATATAAAAGTGGACATAACACTAGGCAACATGGATCTCATTCATATCTCATCCAGTCGAAATCTGAACAGGATGAACCCATCCTTATAACGTCGACTCAACATAAGAATCATAACTAAATCTCTGCTTAGCATGCTAAGCGCTCTTAATAGCAATGTGTACTCGCATGAAGCCCAAATGCACGATCATCACAGTAGTAACTTTATGAAAACCCTTACTTTCATGAGGTACGCAAACAATGCCTCACATACATGTTAAACAATGATGAGCACTATGGTCAACTACTCTGCCACTGAATTGGCAACGTACTAAACTCGACACTACAGCATAGTGATGTTGCCTAGCAACGCTATAAACAAATGTATTTCATACAGTTATCATGCGGAAAGGCATTTTACGGCTGGTTTCTTGATTCTCCGCCATCGCGCCATCGTAAATAATATGAATTAAACGAAGCCTCGAGGCAAATCATTTGCCTCGAACATTTTTTGTAATCGAGTTACTCAAGTAACTCGAGTAATCGTTTCAGCCCTACTTTTAATGAAAGCGTCTCCCCAAAGGAATGAAAATACATGTCATGGCATCTTTATTATCTGCAAATTGAAGCGAGATGGGAGGTAAGAGGCAAGGGACGGGAAGGCATGGCAGGCCGGGTGAGGTGCTGTGCCATTCTGTGGTATTCTATTCTGTGGTATTCTATGCTGGGCTATTCTGTGGTATTGTATTCTGTGGTATTCTATGCTGTGCTATTCTATTCTGTGCTATTCTATTATGTGGTATTCTATTTAAGCAATAAGGTTCGAGACGCAGTACTGTAACGTCAATAATGTACTTGTGTTGTTAGGCCCGACGCGCATTACTGAGTAAGCTGCCTTTCAGCACAAAAAAGTTGTAGCCACCAAACATTGTGTATCACATTTCAGTAGCCTAGAGAAAATAGTCCCCCTTTGTGTGACTGTTGCTATGCAACAGACCAACAGCATTGGGAACACCACGTCTGTTAGCCTAGAACCAAAAGTTGGTTGATGATTAGCTAGGAGATCGACATTGATCTCGCACCATTTTATTCATTCACATCGCTCATTTTATAAAGTTGCCATCAAAATAACAAAAACTATGATGGGACACTTTCAACTTTGTTAATATTTGTTTATATTGATTTGGATATCGCCACTAACTCGCGTGTGAGAGCTATGTTATACTTATTAGCAGCGAGGCTAGCTAGCTACTATGTCTTTCAATGGATTTTTTGTCTAAGCGTTAGCAGCCATCTACAAATAATATTCGAGACTTTCAGTTAAGACTTACAATACTCTGCAACATTTGTGTAGCACAGAAACAACTAACCGAGTCAATGTAGATATATACAAAGTCGTGTAGATAGCTTAATTCACATGAAACATTTCAACAGGCTTCCAACACGCCGCCATCTTTTTTTTTTTTGAGTGCGCACTGATATGGAACGCTCAGGTAGATGTAAACAAGTCGTACAGTTACTGTATCGCTGATTAAAGCACACCCCGGAACTCACTGTCAGAATGCTTGATTTCATCTACCCGTGTTATAATCTGTGCTATGCTGTGCTATTCTATTCTGTGGTATTTTATGCTGTGCTTTTCTATGATGGGCTATTCTGAGCCGTGGTGTGCTATTCTATGCTATTACTGTATGTGCTTTGCTGTCCTGTGCTAAACTGTGCTGTGCTGTGGTGGCTCCCTTCGCTGTATTTTCGTACCAGACATGAGTGATGACCTGCTCACCTCTTCTCTGCCTGAGGGCAAAGCAGAATCAACCCCTCCACCCTCCACCCCTCTCCATCTCTCCAGGCCTCCACACTTTCCACAGACAGACGCGGCCCCATCCCTGAGCCTGGGCGTGAGATATATAGATGTCTGTAGGCACTGGCAGGTCCCCTGACAAACGAGGGCTGGTTAAAGTTAAACAGCTTGTTACTCCCCACTACCAAAATGAAAAGCTTCTCCACTCCCAGTCTGAGCAGCGGCCCCCGCCAGAGAGCTGTCAGGCACGGGGGGCCAAGACAGGGTGAAGGGGTGCCCTCAGGCTATGACATCACACATCCTTCAAGGAGCAGCAACCAAGAAGAGGTGAGGGCAGTGGCATGGGGTTGGTGAGAGGGAGGGGTGTTTGCACCCTGCCAGCGCATCCATCAGAGGAGGGGTGTGTGTGTGTGTGTGTATGTGTGGGTGGATGGGTGTTTGTGTGTGTGCATATTGTAACGGTTTGACTAGGACTAGGTGACAAATCAACCATTACACAGGAATCAATTAGTCACAATACATAACATTCAGTGTAGGTCTTAACTGAACCTTTTGTTTTTGTTTAGAACTGAGATGAACTCTTGACTTTTAGGATTCAGCAGAACACAGACTCAAGGTTTCATTGCAGTATTATATTCAAAAGCACAATAAACACACAATATCATTCAGATACACAACACAGTTTTGGTTGGGGCAACAGTCTGTAATGAGGGAGAAAGCATATGAGGGGAATTGATATGTCCAGGGCTTGGTGCAAAAGTTCAGAGTTTTGGTAGTCCATGTCTTTGTCTCTGTATGGGAACAATCACAATCACCCACAATCATCAAAATGAAGCCCACAGCACATACAAACAGGTGGTCACAAAATAAACAAAATAAAGCCCATGGCCCATACAACATGCTCTCACCATGTAATGCAATAAAGCCTCCGGCTCATACAAAACAAAATAACGTCAATGTAACAAAACATTTCATGAAGACACAACCCAATAAAGCCCACGTCTCATACAAACATTTCAATAGAATGTCGGGCAATAAAGACACGCTAGGATCACCAACAAAGAAAGCAGAGGTTACCCAACAACACCACGTTTATCAATTCATTAAAGGGAAAATATCAGTCCAAAGTCAAGTCCAACTATAAGATACTTCGCCGCTCGGCGTAACAAAAGTATTAGCCCCGGGACCGGGTTTCTTGTACTAGTTCAGAAAACTCTCAGAGTTGGGTTACAGTTGGCCACTCGGCGAAACATTCAGGGATCTGCGCCGAGGCACGGAAATGCTTGCTCACAGCGGAGGACACCGCAGTGCAGAGTGAATACCGTACTCGCGTTCTCTGTAGAGGTGTCTTATTAGAGGTGACTGGGTCATACGTTTCCATGAACTGGTCGTGGATATAGGCTACTCGCTTCTCCCTCTGGTCGGGGCAATCGTGTCTCTACCCTCAAAGCGTCACAATATACAGGTGCATCTCAATAAATTAGAATATCATCGAAAAGTTGATTTATTTCAGTAATTCTATTCAAAAAGTGAAACTCATATATTATATAGATTGTTTACACACAGACTGATCTATTTAAAGTGTTTATTTCTTTTAATTTTCATTATTATAACTGCCAGCTAATGAAAACCCAAAATTCAGTATCTCAGAAAATTAGAATATTGTGAAAAAGTTCCATATTGATGACCATTGGTGTCACACTCTAATCAGCTAATTAACTCAAAACAACGGCAAAGGCTTCCTGAGCCTTTAAATGGTCTCTCAGTCTAGTTCAGTAGGCTACACAATCATGGGGAAGACTGCTGACTTGACAGTTGTCCAGAAGACGATCATTGACACCCTGCACAAGAAGGGTAAGACACAAAAGGTCATTGCTAAAGAAGCATGCTGTTCACAGAGTGCTGTATCGACATTAATGGGAAGTTGAATGGAAGGAAACAATTTGGTAGAAAAAGGTGCACAAGCAACAGGGATAACGACATCTTTGAGAGGATTGTGAAACAAAGCCCATTCAAGGGAGATTCACAAGGAGTGGACTGCAGCTGGAGTCAGTGCTTCAAGAGCCTACACGCACAGACGTATCCAGAACATGGACTTCAACTGTCGCATTCCTGTGTCAAGCCACTCTTGAATCAGAGACAACGTCAGAGGCGTCTCACCTGGGCTAAGGACAAAAAGGACTGCACTGTTGCTCAGTGGTCCAAAGTTCTCTTTTCAGATGAAAGTAAATTTTGCATTTCATTTGGAAATCAAGGTCCCGGAGTCTGGAGGAAGAGAGGAGAGGAACAGAATCCAAGTTGCTTGAGGTCCAGTGTAAAGTGTCCACAGTCAGTGATGGTTTGGGGTGCCATGTCATCTGCTGGTGTTAGTCCACTGTGTGGTCCAAGGTCAGCGCAGCCATCTACCAGAAAGTTCTAGAGCACTTTGTGCTTCTCTCTGCTGACCAGCTTTATGGAGATGCAAATTTCATTTTCCATCAGGACTTGGCACCTGCACACACTTCCAAAGGTACCAGTACCTGGTTTAAGGACCTGTGCTTGATTGGCCAGCAAACTCGCCTGACCTAAAACCCATAGAGATTCTATAGGGTATTGTGAAAAGGAAGATGCGAGACAACAGACCCAAACACACAGAAGAGCTGAAGGCCACTATCACGCCCGACTCACATTGCTGCGTTGGAAGGCGTTGATGCGTCAGGGTTAACGCATCCCCATTCACTTTGCATGGGGTGACATCATCCTTTGCCGAACTGAATTGTGGCTCCGTTTGGTTCGCGTGCGTTGCGTTTCATGCTTTGCTCGGCAATGCATGCGTCAGCCAATCATATTGCCTTTCATGCATAACTGACAGCACAGGCACTAGCCAATCATATCCCGTATATGCTCACGTCTACAGAGCGGCAAACTCAAAAAAAAAACATGGCTGCCAAACTCCGTAGATGGTCGTATTTGTACCTACAAGTTAGTTGTTTGACTTTTTTTTGGTTAGATTTTTTAAAAGTTACCGAGAAATAGACAGTGTACAATGTAAAAACCCCTTTATTGTAACTGAGAAATACGTATCATAGGATTTGCGAGGTGTCTGAGCACACTGTCTAATGATGGGTTAGGGTTAGCATGCTACTACTCACAGGGTAAAAGCCTACTAGTGACCTGATTGGTTTGTTGACCTGTCAATCTCACTATAACGTCTCCGTTATCAACAGAACCGCATGCGCCAGACTCCTCCTCCACCGTCCGTTGCATCAACGCCTTCAAACGCAACAATGTGAGTCGGGCGTCAGAGCAACCTGGTCTTCCATAACACCTCAGCAGTGCCACAGACTGATTGCCCTCATGCCACGCCGCATTGCAGCAGCAATTCATGCAAAAGGAGCCCCAACCAAGTATTGAGTGCTACATGTTCATACTTTTCAGTAGTCCAACATTTCTGTGTTAAAAATCCTTTTTTCTATCGGTCTACAGTAATATTCTAATTTTCTGAGATACTGAATTTTGGGTTTTCATAAGCTGTCAGTTATAATCATCAAATTTAAAAGAAATAATCACTTGAAATATATCAGTCTGTGTGAAATTAATCTATATAAATTATGAGTTTCACTTTTTGAATAGAATTACTGAAATAAATCAACTTTTCGATGATATTCTAATATATTGAGATGCACCTGTATATGGTGTCTGTGTGTGTGTGTGTCTTTGTGTGTTTGTGAGTGTGTGTCTGTGTGTCTCTTTGTATGTGTGTTTGTGTGTGTGCAAGCAGTGGAGAGCAGAAGAGAGAAGGAGAGCAGACGCTCTTGGGATAAATGTGCCGGATATCACACTGAAGTACCAGAGGAGTGTGCTGGTCACGAGGAAGGAGAGAGAGAGAGAGAGAGAGAGAGAGAGACAGAGAGAGAGAGAGCAAGAGAGAGAGAGAGAGAGGGGAGAGACAGAGAGAGAGAGAAAGAGAGAGAGAGAGAGAGAGAGGTGGATTATGTGGACAGGGGACTACTATCTTACAGTTTTTCTCCGTTGCTAAAACTCAATTTTTCAAAGCATGCCTCGGTTTCTCTGAACACTAAACCCAAGTGCCAACTTCCTAAACCAATTCTGCTAAACTATAAGCACAATTCTCTGCTTTAGACACAGATTTCAATTGTAAGCCGCACTTTCTTCAAAACACATCACACAATTCTCTCCTTTAGACACAGATCTCATTTGTTAACCACACTTTCTACAAAATACTAAACACCATCCTCTCTACTTTGCACAGTTTATCAATGCCAAAACCTTCCTTGCTTTCAGAATGTTTATGTGTCTTACTTTTAGAAAGTAAAAAAATAAAAATATCAGTTCAATGCAACTATGTTCAATGTTCAGTGTTGACAGTTCAATAAATCAGCCAATGATGGCATAACGCTGTGTTTTACATCTTTTTTTCAAACAAATGCTTTGCGCTGGTTAGGGGGTAGTCTGGGTGCCATCCGTGTGTACGCGTTCCACTGATCTCGCTGAACAAAATTTTAATTTTTTTACTTTGTTAAAGTAAGACACATAAACATAATGTACATAAAATAACCTAAATATCAGACAAACATACATTGGAAATAGGTTAACAGAAATAAATACATTTAAAAAAAAGAAAGGAAAAGAAAGATAGAAATAAATACAAGGGTGAACCTGTGAACTGATTTTTAATCTGAAGCTTTGTCATTCTTGGTGGCAGGGAGGCAACTGCTGTGATTAAGCTCTTCTCCAGGCTCAGTCTGTTTCTCTGCTTTGTTTTAATCACAGACATTGCAGATAAGGTGGCCTCACATAAATATGTGGAGGCAAAGGGCAGTAGCGACTCCAAAGCTTTCTGTCCCAGGTCAGGGTGCTCCTTCTTCACACACACCCAAAACTGTGTGTGTGTGGATGTGTCAAACTTTATCCGGAGGCCACGGTCAGATGACACATCAAGGAGTGTTTCCTGATTAGTGACAGGTAGCTTGTTTGTTCCGGAAAAGAGAAATGGGTTTCTCACCCAATCCAGCTGTTTAGATTTTTCCTTAATGTCAGGAAAGTAGGAATGGAAATTTTCAATCAAGTGATTCAAATGTCCCACAATGAGCAACTTGACTGAAGCTCTGTCCACATCCTCACAGAGAAAAGCATTCACCTGAGGAAAGCAGGTGAAATCCCCCTGTGAAGAGGCTCTTCTCCACAGCTCTGCTTTCTCCAGGAAGCCATCCACCTTATCATATAGGTTCAAAATGCTGTGTGTGTTCCACTCTGTTTTCACAGAGGCGTCAAAACAGGCGTGCGTTACGTGGCCTTGACTTTATAAAGTTGATCACCTTGATGCAGTCGTTCAAAACGTCATGTAGCACAGGGCTCATTCTCTTTGACGCCAATGCTTCCCTGTGTATGACACAGTGAGTCCACTTCATGTCGGGGTTCTCTTTTTTAATACACTCTATGAGTCCTCGCGTGCTGCCCGTCATTGATGCTGCTGCGTCCGTGCAGATGCTGCTGCAGGATTTCCAGCTCATGCCATTTTCACAGAAGAAGGTGTTGACAACATCAAAAATGTCCTCTCCTGTTGTTTTCCCCTCCAATGCTTTGCAGAATAGAATATGCTCATAAATGTCGTCAGTATCGATGTACCTTACAAAAGGAACAAGTTGAGCATTCCCACTGACATCTGTGGATTCATCCAGCTGAAGAGAAAGAGTCGCTAAGTTTTCCCACAACTTGCTCGACAATGTCTGTTCCCATTGTATCTATTCTGCGGCACACAGTGTCATTCAACAAAGGCACAGTCTTTAATTTCTCCACTGCGGTTGTGTCGAGCATTATCTCAGCCAGTTTAACGGCGGCGGGAAGGAGCAGGTCTTCGGCTATGGAGAACGGTTTCTTGGCTTGAGCGATGAGCAAAGACACCTCAAATGAGGCCTCCAGGGCTTTGACTGATGTCGTGGACGTGGAGGCTTTCCGCATCGTGTCTTGAGATGACCTGAACTCAAAAAGCTTCCTCTTAAAAAACTCAGGTGCCTTACCAACATGACCTGCATGTTTAGTGTTGAGATGCTGCTGAAGATGTGCTGGCTTCATGCTGCTGTTGGCTAATCTCTCCCCACAGAAGAAACACAACACCTTGGGTGGATGGCAACTCGTTGACGTAAATCCCATTAAAACATATTCTTCTGAATACTGACAAAATTTTTCCGGCTCTAATTTGGCTTTCTTTGGCACGACTGCCTTCGTGTTTTCAGCAGCATTGCTTTCAAGTTTTCAAGCGGCAAATAGTTATTCACCAGTCATGGGAGGATACAGTGAGGTCAAACTTGGGGGTGTGTTGGAGGTGTGTCTGGTACAGGTGGGAAAAGGGTATGATCTGGATCAGACGATGGCCCCAAATAGTGGATAAGTGTTGTGTATTCCACATTGTGTTTTCCGTGCGTATTCCACCTGTTGTACTCAACATCTGGGACAGGGAGGGAGGTCTGCTGAGGTGGAATGGGACATTGTTTTTATTTTATTTAGCATAGGCCCTGGCCCAGACGATCATGGCTGACACACACACACACACACACGGGGGCAATAGTTATATACATGTATATCAGCGCAAACGCTCACAGGCACGAACGTTAGCCTACGGAAATAAATACGAATATCCCGCTTATCATACAGTGACTTGCCAAAACCAAAGAAGACATTCCTCCAAAATACCTATTTATTTAATGATTTTGTTGCCATTTCGTAATTTCTGCTAAGAAAAAATAGTTCTTCACGCAAATGCGCAGTAACCCACTGTCTGGCTTCAGTTTCAATGACTTTCTGTTATGTTAAATTACCGGACTGCGGAATGATATGAAAGATGTGAATTAGAAGCAAAAAGCCCGTCGCCTATGACACGTTCATAAACTTTTCGCAGCTGTGAATATTAAGAAATTACAGACCCGCAGACATTTAACCCACGTACAGTGCCCTCCGCAATTATTGGCACCCTTAGTCAATGTGACCAAAACAGGCTATGAAAAAATATATCTTTGCTGTTTATCTTCTTATCGTCTTTCCCTCAAAATATTCACAAAAATCTTACCTTTTCATTGAAGTAAAATTCTTGAAAGAATTTATTTTTTTGATATTACATAAAATATTTTTCTACAAAACATGGGTGCCACAATTATTGGCACCCCTAGAAAATCCTATAATTAAAATCTAACTGAAGTATATTAGCAGTCATTTTTTACATTTTTGAGTTCACCTGTTTGATTAGGAACTCTTGTGGTCAAACATGGCTTCCTGCTTCACAGAGGTGTAAATATGAGGTGACACAGGCCAAATACCCTTAGTCATTCATCAAGATGGGAAAGACAAAAGAACCTCAGTGTCAAAGTGCGCCAAAAAGTTGTTGAGCTGCTGGAACCCGGATTTAGGGATATAAGTTGGAAATACCCTCTTCCACAATCAGGGCAATAGCTAAGAAGTTAAAAGCGACAGGAGATGTAAGGAATCAGCCTGGAAGAGGACCTATCTGTAAATTGACCCCACGCGCTGTGAGGAGGATGGTTCGACTGGCAAAAGAATCTCCAAGGATCACAGCTGGATAATTGCAGAGGTTAGTTAAGTCCTAGGGTCGGAAAGTCTCCAGAACTACCATCAGACCGCACCTACATCACCACAAGTTGTTTTTGAGGGTTGTCAGAAAAAAGCCTCTGCTGTCAATCAACAACAAACTAAAGTGCCTACAGTTTGCCAAATGTAAGTCAGACTTTTATATAAGTGTAATATGGTCAGATGAGACCAAAATAAGGCTTCTTGGCAACAAACA
The DNA here is from genome assembly GCF_963457725.1 of Sprattus sprattus. Taxonomy (NCBI): domain Eukaryota; kingdom Metazoa; phylum Chordata; class Actinopteri; order Clupeiformes; family Clupeidae; genus Sprattus; species Sprattus sprattus. Next base: position 26,938,290 of record NC_137921.1, read on the forward strand.
TCAAAGGTGGTTTTGGCGTAGACAGAAAGATAGCCATACAGAAGAGCACCCCATACCCACTTTGAAGTATGGTGGCAGATCTCTGATGTTGGGGGGCTGTTTTTCTTCCAAAGGCCCTCGACATCTTGTTAGGATACCTGGTATCATGGACTCCATCACATACCAGCAGATATTAATTGAAAACCTAACAGCCCCCTCTCGGAAGCTTAAAATGGGCCGTGGTTGGACCTCCCAGCAGGACAATAATCCGAAGCACACCTCAAAATCAACACAAAAATGGTTCACCGCCAGCAGAATAAAGGGTTTACCATGGCCATCACAGTCCCCAGACCTAAACCCCATAGAAATTCTGTGGAAAAAGCTGAAACCTATTGTGCCAGCGTTGACCTAAGAATCTGAAGGATCTGGAGAGATACTGCATGTAGGAATGGTCTCAGATCCGTGCCATGTGTTCACCAACCTCATCACGCATTATAGGAGAAGACTTGGAGCTGTTATCTTGGCAAAGGGAGGCTGCTCAAAACATTAAATTAAGGGGTGCCAATAATTGTGGCACACCTGTTTAGGAGAAAAATATGTATTTAATGTAAAATTAAAATGTTTTCTTTCAATAATTTTATTTCAAGATTTTTGAGAATATTTTGAGTGAAAGACCAAGAGGATAAACAGCAAACAAATATTTTTTCATAGCCTGTTTTGGTCACATTCACTAAGGGTGCCAATAATTGCGGAGGGCACTGTATGTCCTATACAAATCAACGGAACTTTTTGGAACATTCTGAAGAGCCATATAACAACTATTTTTTTGAATGGGTGCTAATTTTAAATAAATCTTTAAAAAAAATCTCACGTACCCCTGGTTGAGAACCACTGGTGTATTCAATCAAATATGCAACAGCTGAGACTAACTCAGGCTCACTCGTCTTTAGCATGTAGGCATGTTCATTAGTGTAAGTGTCCTTGTAAAAGAGAGATGCTTTTATGTATATAGCTACCTCAATTCATTTTATATATAGCTGTCTTAATTCATTTTATATATAACTGCCTTAATTCATTTCGTATCTGGGGTTGTCTGCAGTCCAAAAGAACACACCAGCCAGATACATATTTTGGTATTTAATTTTGTCTGTTGTTTTTTTGTTTTCCAGTGTCCAGTCCAGTAGCAATTTCATTGTTTTGTCACAATGTCCCTTCCAGTAGTCACACTTTACAAAAAAAAGGAAAGCGGGCACATAAGAAAGGTATTTAGTAGTTAACCGTTTAAGCAGTTCTGACAGAGAACAATGATTGGTATGCACCTGGCACTCTGCAGAGGTACTAAAGCATAACTGCAGTATCCACACAACAGCACAGGCCCACTTCACCAGCGCTGATTGGAGGGCTGCTTTACTTAAGTGAGTTAAACCTTGCCCATGTAATGGTCAATTTGTTCTTGTCAACAAAGTCTCCCAGAGGACCAATTCTGTAAGAGGAAACGCAACACAGCTAACACACACACACAGAGAGACACACAGACACACACACACACACACACACACACAAACGCGTGCATAATGAGTAGTGAGATGGTGAGGCTATTCTGGAATGCTGATAACGAGCGGCATGTGGCCCACTGACTGAGCCTCTACATCAAGCCCCAACTCTCCTGGAGGGGCAACTGGGCCTCTACATCCAGCACCAACTCTCCTCTCTCTCTCCATCTTCTCCTCGTCCTACTCATACAGCAGTCAGCCGCCTCTTGTCCTCTGATCAGACCAATCACAGCGCCCGCAGCAGTCTCAGAGTCACACACAGGGAGAGATCTTTACACACAACACCAGCAATGTCAAAGCAGCACCACTGGAAAGACTTAAGCTAGCCACATCTCTAGCGCCTTAACTACAGCGTCTAAACAATTAACACTGGCATAGAAAAACTCTTAGCACAATTCGCTTGCTGAGCAGTACAGACTGTGGCTAAATGGTGAATTAAAATAAAGCAAGACTCAGACCTACGATTTACGATTTACCGTTTGCACACTTCTTCAGGTTCCTCCAGATTAGGAATTACATCAAGACTCATATACCACACTACGAGCATATGCCCAAACACAACACATTGGACAGTCTTCAACTCCTTATACCAGGAAGCAGGTGCACAGTTTCCATTCTATATGATATGCTAAGGGGCCATGAAGTAGTGCCCACTGACATGTTAAAAAACTATTGGGAGCAGGAACTTAACATGGAAATTTCAACCGCTTGGGAGGGAATTACGGATAGAATCCACAGTAGCTCTATTAACTCCAGGCATTCCCTAATTCAATTTAAGGTAGTCCACAGACTGCATTTCTCCAAAGCCAGACTCCATGGCATTTACCCCAACATTTCTCCTTTATGCGATTAATATAAACAACATACTGGTACTCTAACTCATCAGTTTTGGTCTTGTTCTAAGCTAAAATCCTTCTGGTCTCTTATACTGTATTTGACTACATTTCAAAGGCCTTCCGAAAAACTATTACACCAGACCCACTCCTTTCCATCTTTGGTTTAGTGGTGTATGACCCCAACATTACAAGCTATGAAGGGCAAGCCATTTCCCTCTGTACTCTGCTGGGCATGCGCCTCATTTTGCAACAGTGGAAGTCAGACGCTGGCCCCCTATTCCAACAGTGGCTTAGAGAGTTTGGCAATGTATTGCATATGGAAAGACTCCGCTATACAATGAACAACAAACATAGACACTGCCAAAAAACATGGCAACCTCTGCTGGACAAGCCAGTGTATTACTTAATTTTATATATATTTTTTTATTGATTTGTTTTCTTTTCTTTCTTAATTTTTTATTTCCATGAGGGTTGTGGGTTGGAGGGGGGGCTGATGTGAGGTTGGGATTTTTGGCTTTTGTTGTTTATGTTGTTGTAAAAATCTCAGAAAACTTGAAAGATAACGCTATTACCTTTGTAATTACATTTTCTGTATATCCCTAATGTGCCCTTCATTCAATACATATATATATAAAAAAAAATAAAGCAAGACTCCTGTTGGTAAAAGGTCTGGTTGTATGGTGCTGGGTATTACATGAAAGCAGGCCATATTGATTGAGTCCTATTGTCAGTCAGAATAAAAAGTGGAAAAGAAGCCCTCAGTTTGTGTAATAGATTCCAACAGAGAAGCGATACACATAAGCAACATGGTTTGATAGGTTTAATGGTGCCTCAGTCGCCAATAAAGGCAGAAGCAGATCTTCAGAAAGAGGACAGTCCTGCTATCATCCTTACACAACACTACACTGACTTCACTTGAAATGGGTGTTGGGGTACATGAGTAACTGAAACACTGCATTGGCGTGTAGCTGGCTTGTTGGGTACATGAGTAACTGCATCACTGCCGTGGCGTGTAGCTGGAGTGTTGGGGTACATGAGTAACTAAAACACTGCAGTGGCGTGTAGCTGGCGTGTTGGGGTACATGAGTAACTGCAACACTGTGGTGGCGTGTAGGTGTTGGCGTACATGAGTAGCGTGTAGCTGGAGTGTTGGGCTGGCATGTGGAGATGGAGCTTGTGCTTAGACGGGCAAAAAGGGGAATATAATTATATAAACATTGAGCCAGGAGGGGCCAGGCAGGATGGGCTTCCTGATGCTCATCTACACAGTCTGGAGCTGACATGTGCCAGCAGATTGTGTGTGTGTGTGTGTAACTGTGTAAATTAGCGTGTGTGTATGTGCATGTGTGAGTGAGTGTATGCTTGTTTTGTGTTTGTGTGTGTGTGTGTGTTTATGTGTTTGTTTTGTTTGTGTGTGTGTGTGTGTGTGTGTGTGTGTGTGTGTGTGTGTGTGTGTATTAGTGATGAGGCAGAAGTCTGATGGTGAGTGGCGAAGAGTTGACAGCACAGAAGGCAATTGGCTGCACACTGTGCCGGCGCATTGTGTGAGACACATCATTAGAAAAGCCGTTGGGGGGTCCTGGGTGTGGTGGGGACCAGCATAAGACCCCTGGCCCCTAGCCCAAACACGCTCTCCGGGAGCCCCTCCACAGCCACACAACCAGAGGGGCCTGGACCCTGGCACAATGGCCCATCTGAAGCGACTTCATTGAGCAGGCCTGCACCAAATTCACTGGCCAGCTGAGGGCCTTGACTCTAACAACCCGTCCAGATTCATAGGGAACTCACCGTCACACACAACATGGGTTCTGAATCACATGTCAAAATTAACTAGCCCTATCCAAGTCTATGCAACAAACTACTGTGAAGTAATGTGGTTGTGAAATTAAACAACATGAAATTTCAGCAGTCAAAGCGTCCTCCATCTCTGCATCCATCACTACACACACATATTCCTTTAGTTTGATTTACTCAAAAATTCATTATTGTGTAGACGAAGTATGAAACGAGTATCAAATGAAGGAGCGGACATTAGGCTTCACAGTGACCCTGGTAACCTGTTTATGGAACAACACAAGTAGAAATAATCATGTAACAATCATTGACCATATCTTCACCCATTTTCACACCTGTACTTTAAAGCTAAATAAGTCGCAGTGTTTGTAGTTTCTAGTTACTAATCGGTGCAACAAAGTATGGTGGAGTGATCTGGTTTTGAAACCACAGTTAAGTTCAGTTTTGTTACATTTTACTCACGGAATGTCCCACCATCATGGTTCTGATAAACAGATTAGAAAACTTTATTGTCCAAACAAATGTGTCTAAACATATCCTCCCTGACCTCAATATATTTTAAAATAACAATTTAATAGACACAAAAGGCACTTATATGAATCCCATTCAAGTAATATCGGTAAGGCTTCCTTTTACAGTCCCCTAATAACCAAGTAATTACCAGGTAAATACCTGGTAATAAGATGTATTTACTAGGTAATAACCATTTAATTAAATACAATTACCAGGTAATTACCAAGTACATACCAGGTTATTACCAGGTAATTACCCAGTGTTTACAATATATTTTCCTGACTACTACCAGGCATTTACCCAATAATTACCTGGTAGATAAGCAGTAATTGTATATTGTAGATTTTAAACCCGGTAGTTAAAAATATTTACCTTTTATTTATCTGGTAAATAACAACAAGTTACCTGGTATTTACCCATTAATTACTTGGTAGATATCCTGCAATTGCATATTTTAGACTATAAACCCACTGAATGTGTCTATATGTGACTTTGTTAGGGTGATAACATAGATATTTACCTGGTAATTACCAGGTATTTACTGAAAATGATCACGCACTTACCTGCTAACTACCACTTATTTACGTGGTAGTTACCTAATATTTACCTGGTAAATACCACTTATTTACGTGGTAGTTACCTGATAACTACCACTTATTTACATGGTAGTTACCTGATATTTACCTGGTAAATACCAACTAGTTATCTAGTATTTACTAGAAATATACTGAAAACTACCAGATATTTATCCAGGAATTATAGATGATGTATTACCAGCCAACCTGTGTGGTAAGTGACAGTGAGGGTATAACTTCCAACTATTTACAAAGTAATTACTTTCTAATTACCCAGTAGTTACAATTTACATTATCAGGTAAAACCTTGTGAATTACCCTGTAAGGAAGGTGGAACTGTACTGTAAAAGGAAGCGTGGCTTGTTTCAATGATATTACCATGTACTTTCCTGGTAACTATAGATTATAATCCTCTACCACCCATCAGGGTGTGTAGTTTTGAACATGGTACCTGGCAAGAACTCCCATATCTCCATGATAATTATCAGGTAAATATCGGGGTGATATCAGAGTTTTACAGTGTCGTTACCCTGTAAGGAAGGTGGAACTGTACTGTAAAAGGAAGCGTGGTTTGATTCAATGATATTACCATGTACTTTCCAATGCATTTTGTTACACTCCTTCACACAACCTGTGACAAAAATGCAGAAACAGGTGAACTGTCAAAGAGACAAATTTATATCTTCTTAATCTGCAAAACTTGACGAGAGTAACTTCAATACTCAATACATAAAGTGCAAAACAGTGGCATAGCTTTCTAGTGTACTTTTATTGCAAAACAAGTGGGACATGTAAATAAAAAGTGCAAAAGTGCAAATGGAATCTAACACCAAAAAAAGTGTCAGGGTCAGAAGAGGTAGAAATAGGCCTAACGGTTATTGAACATAATTGGTTATTGAATTGATTATTGAATATCCAGGTCACGGCACCATTGTAACGGGATCTTCTGCGTTGTGTTCTAGTTGTCTGCTTTGCTGAACAATTAACCGCCATGAACTGATCTTTTTGGTATTTATTCCTGCACACGTCAACACACACGAGACAGTCATGAACATGCAGTCATTCCATACACTGGACATTAGCCTGCTGTCTTCAGTTCAGAAACCGCAAACTCATTCATTTTACAACAATGAACGTCATGTGAAAGCACATCAAATATAGCATTATCACTTTACACATTCTAACAACAATAGAGGAAACTATACATGACAATTAACATACACTGAATACAACATAGCTGCACACGTCAACACACACGAGACAGTCATGAACATGCAGTCATTCCATACACTGGACATTAGCCTGCTAGCAAAGGAAAACATATGCTAGAGACCTCATGGTATGATACAAAACGGAAAATATTTAATATCACAATATCAGTATGGTAAATTGCATGTTAAGTATTCTCTAGTATTAACCCCCTTATGACAACATTATATCTAATATTTGTTGGTTTATTACTTATAAATATGAGTTAAGTTTGTCTGTCATGGGAACAAGCATACCTGTCTTCAGTTCAGAAACCGCAAACTGAAGACCATACGGGGCTTCGAACGTACTAAACTAATTCTCTTAAAGGGGCAGTACAGTTTTACGTACTCAGTGTGTTCAATTGTCAACCTTTAATATGTACAAGATAGAAAAGAAAAGCATAATTAAATCAGAATATGGTTACATTTCATTAACTAAATGCAAACAAAATAATACACTTTAAACTTCATTACATACATACGGTTATTGAATTACGGTTATGTAGGGGTACACCCAGTCCCAGAGTGTGGACATATTTCTTTATATGCAGCCCCTGCACAGAACTTTGCCAAAGGCCCAGCCAATCAGGGACTGGAGAGTTGGTGCGCTGACCAATGGAGAGAGCGGAGGGGGCGGGACAAGGGGCAGACGGAGAAAGTTAAGAGAGAAGATGGCGGCGCCCGGAGAACCCGCATGTCATTGAGAAAGAGTGACGGTAGGATAAGTCAGCTAATTACAAGTTTAGCTCCAAGTTTGTTAGGTTTGTTCGTGTCCGTGTTACGGATGAATTACGGTAGAGTGGCCGTGTGGAGGAAGCAATAATCTACATCAGTGGTTCTCAACCGGGGGTACGCGTACCCCTGGGGGTACGTGAAGGTAGTCCAGATGGTACGTGAGATTTTTAAAAGATATATTCCAAATTAGCCTCCATTCAAAAATCCTTTAAAAATAGTTATTATACGGCTATTCAGAATGTTCAGTTGATTTGTATGGGCCATAGCTATGTGGGTTAAATGTCTGCGTTCGCAGTTCCTTGATTTTCACTGCTGCGAAAAGTTTATATCCGCTGTCATTGGCAACGGCTTTTGTGCTTCTAATTCACATCTTTCATATCAGTCCGCAAGTAGTCCAGTAATTCAACGTAACGGAAAGTCATTGAAACTTGAAGTAAGAATGTGGGTTGCTACGCATTTGCGTGAAGAACTATTTTTTTCTTAGGGTAATCACTGAGGAATGTCTTCTATTGTTTTGGCAAGTAACTGTAGCCTATAATAAGCGTGATTTGTTCGCGAAAACATGGAAGCTGAACACACACAACTGCTGCTGCACACAGATATGCGATGGCTCTCTCGAGGGAGAATACTTAACCGGCTGTTGGAATTACGATCTGAGTACACACCTTTCTGATTGAGCACAGATCTCCCCATGCATGCCACACAGACTGGCTTGCAAATATGTGCTATCTGGCAGATATATTTAGCAAATTGAACAAACTGAATATGTCTGCAGGGAAAGGACACCAGCATTTTAAACCTGTATGACAAGGAAGAAAGCAGAGCCGTGTTGAAGAGCCAGGGGGATTTAACAGGGGAATTTCACCTGCTTTCCTCAGGTGGATGATTTTCTCTCTAGTGAGGATGTGGACAGAGCTCCTGTCAAGTTAGTCATCGTGGGACATTTGACCAATTTGATTCGAAATTTAAATTTTCGAATGTCTTACTTTCCTGACATGGAGGAGAAATCTACACAGCTGGATTGGGTGAGAACCCTATTTCTCTTGTCCAAAGCATATGGAAGCAAGCTACCTGTCACTAATCAGGAAAGACTCCTGGAAGTGTAATCTGCCTGGCCTCCAGATGAAGTTTGCCAAATCCACACTCACACAGTTTTGGATGTGTGTGAAGCAGGAGCACCCTGACCTGGGAGAGAAAGCTTTGGAGCAGCTACTACCCTTTTACTCCTTATATTTATGTTAGGCCTCCTTCTCTGCAATGACTGTGATCAAAACAATGCAGTGAAACAGACTGTGTCTGGAGAAGAGCTTGATCACAGCAGTTGCCTTCCTGCCACCAAGACTGACAAAGATTTTCAGTGAAGCACAAGCACAAGGTTCTTACTAAAATATAATTGCAAATGCACTCAGTTCAATGCAACAATGTTCAATATTCAGTGTTGACAGTTTAAGAAATCAGACAATGATGGCATAGCGCTGTGAATTTCATATTCTTTTCAATCAAAAATGCTTTGCGCTGGTTAGGGGGTACTTGGCTGAAAAAATATTTCACAGGGGGTACATCACTGAAAAAAGGTTGAGAACCACTGATCTACATCACCAGCTCTGAAGATCGCCCGGTGTTACTGCTAAGAAGTATAGCACGTTGTAGTGTGAGGTGGAATGTCCTCGCTAGTTAGCAGAGTGTATTAATATTTAGAAACTAGCTCGTCGCCAACATCGGAGACTACACCACGCCAGCGAACGAGGACAGCTAGCCGTTTCCACCACTACATCCCCTGATGTGCCTGCTGCACACTTGCTCTCTCTCTCTCCCTCCCTCCCTCTCCCACGCCACTGATTGATGGTGTGGTTTGTAGGTAGTACCCTGCCACATGTGACTCCATGTTGTCAATGAGCTGCAAAGTGTCTGGGACGGTAATATCCATCTTGGGAACATTCCCATACACTTTGATGACCGTAGCTCGACCATTTTGAACTAAACGTCGAACAGAACAGTGAATTGCAACGAACAGCATACTGAATGTGAAAAACATTGAATTTTGATTGTGGAATATGTTTAACGGGCAAAACGATCTTTGTTGCATTTATGTATATACGTTTATTGCATTTATGAATATATGTTGCTAGTGTTATTAACACACAGTGGATTTAGTGCATGTTGATACGGGGCAATGATATTTTGTGTTCCGGTTATTGTGCCTTTTGTTTCAGTTAGAAGAACTCACCAGTGAGTAGGACAGGTATCTGTGTTAAGAATATTGTCATGAACAGGTTGGAAAGTGTTTCAGTTTGAAATCATTGTTTGAAGCTTTAATTAAATAATACATTTAATATAACCTTTTCCTATGGTTGGTTCCACCTGTTACAGTTACATACGGTTATTGAATTGATTCCATTTGCACTTTATTTACATGTCCCACTTGTTTTGCAATAAAAGTACACTAGAAAGCTATGCCACTGTTTTGCACTTTATGTATTGAGTATTGAAGTTACAAGTTTTGTCACAGGTTATGTGAAGGAGTGTACCAAATGCATTGTATCTTTATGTAAAGGAAATTAGATGGTAATATCATTGAATCAAACCACGCTTCCTTTTACAGTACAGTTCCACCTTCCTTACAGGGTAACGACACTGTAAAACTCTGATATCACCCCGATATTTACCTGATCATTTTCATGGAGATATGGGAGTTCTTTCCAGGTACCATGTTCAAAACTACACACCCTGATGGGTGGTAGAGGATTATAATCTATAGTTACCAGGAAAGTACATGGTAATATCATTGAAACAAGCCGTAAATACTAGTAAATACTAGATAACTAATACTAGATAACTAATTGGTATTTACCAGGTAAATATCAGGTAACTACCATGTAAATAAGTGGTAGTTATCAGGTAACTACCACGTAAATAAGTGGTATTTACCAGGTAAATATTAGGTAACTACCACGTAAATAAGCAGGTAAGTGTGTGATCATTTTCAGTAAATACCTGGTAATTACTAGGTAAATATCTATGTTATCACCCTAACAAAGTCACATATATACACATTCAGTGGGTTTATAGTCTACAATATGCAATTGCAGGATATCTACCAAGTAATTAATGGGTAAATACCAGGTAACTTGTTGTTATTTACCAGATAAATAAAGGTAAATATTTTTAACTACCGGGTTTAAAATCTACAATATACAATTACTGCTTATCTACCAGGTAATTATTGGGTAAATGCCTGGTAGTAGTCAGGAAAATATCTTGTAAACACTGGGTAATTACCTGGTAATAACCTGGTATGTACTTGGTAATTACCTGGTAATTGTATTTAATTAAATGGTTATTACCTAGTAAATACATCTCATTACCAGGTATTTAATTCAATTCAATTCAATTTTATTTGTATAGCGCCATAACAATACAATTGCCTCTCGGCGCTTAACAGAGCCCAGAGCCTGTATTTACCTGGTAATTACTTGGTTATTAGTAAAAGGAAGCGTTACCGTAATATCATATCAAATGATAGAAGATCTGGATAGCCCTGAAAGCAGAACATATGGCAGGTATGGATACTTCTGATAATGACCAAGACAGAAGTGTAGAGGTAAAGGTAATCAAATAATGCTGAAAATAGCATAAGGTTGTAAGAGTTTATAGATTTGTCAGACAGAACGCCCTTCTGAAAAAACATGAGTGTGTGTGTGTATGTCTGAGAAAGAGAGAGAGAATGTGTGTAGTAGAGGGGCATCTTTTAATTTAGCAGGTTGCTATGGAAGACAACTATGTATTTTCATTTTGATTGTTTAATTAGTTTGCATCTTTCATTATTTCGTCTCTCTGCTTTGAATATAAGACCCAACAACATAAACTACTGTTTTTAACAGTTTATAACAACATAAACTACTGTTTTTAAGGTCAGGATTCAACCTGAAGATTTCTCTCCTCCGGCTGATGTGGGTGTGTGCTGCGAGGCTGTTTTGGGGAGAGAAAAAGAAGTAAAACAAAGCTAGTCCGATAAGGACAAAATCTGAGACTGATACGTTAAGTCTGTGAGTATGCAGGGGTGTCAGATAAGATTGCACCAAAAAAAAACCCATCTAGGATCCATCTGATTGCAAGATCATGTCATCATCCAGCAATTCATAGTGCCAAATCAACACGTGGAAATTGGACTGCATTGTTGTATGAATTATGGAATCAGTCCTGTTCCCCGCCTCTTTAATCAGCTCTGGAAGTGGTAATTACGTACACATAAGTCTGCGGGAGGAAGGCGCTTCCTCATACACTGCCTTGGCATTGTGAGTGCCGCTGTCAGGCATTAGCCAATGAATGTGTGTGGTATCTGGATATCATTTCCAGCAGAAGTAAACACAACTAAATGAATCGGCAATCTTGAGCTAATGACAAATTCTTGCATATCCATTAGAGAGATATGAATTAACTGGAAGCCTAGGAGCGCACAGTAACTACCCAGAAATCAAGTCCGGCCTGCACAGAGGAGGCTACCAGCCAACCAACGAGCAGCTCCAGGCTAACACAGAAGGTTTTCACCTTTAAATTACCAACAACCATTAACTCCTAATCAATGTTGCAAATCATTCACATTGTGATGAAGTCCTACAGCAACAACATTAGATGAAGAATAACCATGATAAAAGGAATAGGTATAGCTATAAATGTACTATTATTTTCAAATCAGGTTATAGTAAGCCTTGCACATTGGCACACAGTCTGTCTGTGCACTGGCCTGCAGTCATGTTCCCTTCTTCAAGTGTTGGAGAGAGTGCAACTTCTGTCCTCTGGAATCGAGGCAATTTACCTCAGCGGGCGAAAAACAAAGCGACAGTAATAAAAAGGAAAAAGGATTGCTTGTTCATTTCCTGTTCGGGGGGAAATCTGCCGAGAGAAAATAAATGCCATACAATAATACGCTTTAAGAGGGCCCGGCATTCTTCCATTCCCTGTCTAATCCAGCACCAAGATGGGGGTCACCTAAATGTAATACTTATTCGCTTCAGAGTAAGTGCTGGCAGATACTGTAATAATGTTTTGTTTTGGCAAACGGGTGGAGAGGCGGGGGGGAGCGCAGTGACTTTGCCTCGGAGTACCGCAAGACAGCAGGGTGGTCGGAGATGAAACGCTCGACTCTGTGCTCTCGCCGCGTGGCCACTTCCTCCTCAACTTCAGGCGCACCGAGGGAGGGATGTCTTCTCTGGATGTGCCGAGCTTTTTTTTTTTTATTATCCAGAATGTAATAATACACAACACACACACAAACACACACACACACAAAAACACACACACACACACACACACACACACACACACACACAAAAAAATGGCCTATCAAGAGTCCATGCCCAATCAAGAGTCTTCTTCTGAATAGCCATATGTTTGTGTATCTGAAGGATGTGGAAAGTGAGTCAGGTGTCTACTACTGAGAGTGCTTATGTGCAGTAAGTAGCCGTAGTCTTTGCATTGACTGCTCCTGTGCTTGAGGCTGAAGACAGCGTGACATGTTGGTGCCTCTCTCTCTTTCTCCTTCCCTCTGCCCTGTATTCCATGGAGGCTATACAGTGGCCATTGTAGTCGGAGTGATGCTGCACTTACAGATGCCCCCTTTATATTCATGGCACACGTACAGGGGGAGCCATGCTCTACGCAACTACCCCACCACCCCCGGCCAAATGCTGACAAATTCCCCTTCTCATCCACTCCTCTGCCTTTTTCCGTTTCATTACAGCACCCAGATGCTTAGATGCTTACTGAATTACAGACGAGCGTTGCCAACTCAAACCAGATGGGACCCGTCTATATTCAGATTAGCTGTTTCCTGCGATTTCTGCGATGCTGTTGTCCTACAATCTCTGACAAAGCGCTGTAAAGGACGGCTGAAGTGCCCTTGTGCAAGGCGACCTAACCCCCGACTGCTCCCTAGACGCAGGCCCGCTGCTGCTCCTGTGTGTGTGTGTGTGTGTGTGTGTGTGTGCTCACTGCTACTAATGTGTAGGAGGAGTCAAATGCAGAGGTTGAATCTCACTGCTCACTTAAAAGTGTGCGTGGCAAATAAGGAGAAGATAACTTGTTCAGCTGTCTTCCCACCTGGCCCCAGAGTCACAATGCTGGAAGGACAAGCGACTGGATTCCATCCCGTGGTTCTGAATGCTGTTTGGAAAATGGACAGGAGTCCGCAAGTCGTCCCAACTGTAGTGATCAACTACACCCCACCCTGTGAAGAGCAGTAAAGCTCTTTGAAACCAGCGCCTTTGATGGTGTTAAAGCCAGAGCGTCTATCCTCAAGCAGCCTCAGTGGAGAATGGCATCGTTTACAATAAGGCACAGTGCTCGCAGTGCCAACCGTCAAGATGATGTGCTTTTGGGGGATTTCAGAGGACTGGGGACCTGCTCTAATGCAAACTACCACAAGCACTGAAATGGCCTCTGGAATAAATGGGCATGATGGGAGGAGAAGGAACGAGAGAAAAAGAGAGCGAGACAAGGAACGAGAGAAAACGAACGAGACATGGAACAAGAGAAAGTGAAAAGGCATTACCTTGCTCCAAACCACCATCCACCTCGCAATATGAATCACCATAATTTCGTGAGAGTGAAATCTGATTATTTTTCTCTCGCTTACATTAATTAATTTGCAGCCCAGATTTTTTAGACAGTCCACTCCCACGATTCTTCACACTCAGTTTAGTTCCTCTCATCTCTCACACTGGGGGGCAACGAAGCAGGACCAGAAGATCCATTTAAATACAAAACAGTAAACAACACATGATCGAGGCGGGGCACACAAACACACACACACACACACACACACACACACACACACACACACAGAGGGAGAACCAGGCCAAGACAGAGGAAGGCTCTATAAAAACTATTGATTACATATCACGCTGTTTGAGAGCCCGGACCAAATAGATTGCCAGTGACCCCAAAAAGCTCTCAACAATGACAGTTAATTAGAATTGAAGAGCACAAGCCACAGCAAAGGCCTGACATCTGAAGAGGGACACTCTGGTAGATGATGCCACAGGAGAGGAGAGGAAAGGAAAAAGAGACAGACAGAAAGAGATAAAGAGGGGTTGAAGAAATGGGGTGAGTGAGATAGATAGAGAGAGAGAGAGAGAGAGGGAGACAGAGAGAATAAGTGAGAATGCAATTAGGACAAGGAGGATTTCTTCAAGGATGCATCTTCAAACGAGAGTAAAATGGTTCCCAGCCTGCCGTGTGCAGATACTCAGAGGCCTATCAGTGACGCGGCGCTTCAGGCACCAGGCTGTTGACTTAGCAGAGATGTTTGAATTCGCCACGCTCTCCCTAATTCTCTCTCTCTCTTCTTGAGACTGTGGAGAGATGCTCAGGCTCTTCTGCTGAGAGAGAGAGAGAGAAAGAGAGAAGAGAAGAGAAGTATGTAGATGTGGTGACAGTGGCTCCCCGTGAGGGCTCTCAGGGACGCTGTGAGCGAGTGATGAGGGTGCTTTGTGCAATCACCGAGATAGTCCTAATCTCCACGCCTAGGGTCAAAGGTCACTAGACTACTCACACGGCGCCACAGCCAGTACACCAACTGGGACTCAGTCATCTCACTCCTGTCCTGAGAGCCAAGAAACTTCTTGTTTTTTTTCTTCCTCCTCTCCCCCTCTTTTTTTGTTGTCGGATAAAATGCGTCATAGGCTACATTTTGTGAATTTCTTTGACACAGCCTCGCTTTCACATAATGTGCTACTTAATAGATTAGCTAGCAAGGAATAAGTAGCAGGGAGAATAACAGGTCCATGATAGGGGGTTGGGGGAGCGGGGGGGGGGGGGGGGGGGGGGGGGGGGGGGCAGGGCGAGGGGGTTGCTAAATGGGGGAACTGACTTACAGTAATCATGGGACTGTTGGCTGGAGAGACAGCATTGCTCGCATAGTTCATTACAAGATGACACAACCAATTTGTAGCCTAGGCGGTTGCAATCTCGCCCATCTCCCCTGACAAAAGCATTTAGATGAGGCTGCTTTCAGGAGAGGGGGGCTGTGGAGGCACGTGCAGCCCTACAGCAGCAAGCCGGCAAATGAGATCACTTTTAATTCCCCTCCCAGCAAACATAAAACTGTCCAGGTAAGTAATTTATGGCAGAGAATGGAGAGAGAGCAAGAGAGAGATAGAGAGAGGGAGGGGGAAGAGAGAGGGGGGGGGGGACCTGTCTCTCCAGAACACACTCTCTCTTCTATTCCTCTCTTCACCTCCATATCACTGTTTTTTTTCTCCTCTCTCCCTGTGTTTCATTGTCAGACATATATAAATGGCCACACACCCACACACACACACACACACACACACTTACACACACAACTCACACACACAAACACACCAGCTTTATTGGAAGGCTATTAATCTATTTGTTACATTTTCTTCCCATTATTTCTTAAATAATCCTCTTTTACTTCCTCTGCCCGTGAATGCAAATAGGCTCATCTGAACAACAGCACTCCACAGATTATTCAGATTGAAGCCCCCACTCCCTCATTCTCTCTCTATCCCTCTTTCATTTTCTCTCTCACATTCTGTCATACTCATTCTGTTTCTCACACCCTCTCTCGTGTTCTCCATCTCAGTCTATCGTTCCCTCTCTCTTCTCTCATTCTTTCTCTCTCCACTTTTCCTCCTACTCTTCCACTCTCTTGATACCTCCATTCGCTTCCCCTCTCTTTCCACCTCTACCTCTCTCTCCCTCTTCCTCTTCCTCTTCCTTTCCCTCACTCTCTCTCTCTTTGTCTTCCCTCACATTTTTCATGCAAATGTAATACGCATGTGAACGGATCCTCTTAGATGAGACTTGGGGTGGGAGATGAGGTGCGGTGTCATTTTCATCTAATAAATATAATTCAGTAATTACTTTCTCACAAAACCCCAAAGTCGGCTCCAACCAGGTCGCACTGGAATGAATGGCCCCCACTACACGACCAGCACTTCATATTTAAGGAGCCACTAATGAACTTCAATATTTGTCACGTCCAAATGGAATCCTTGTGTTCTCATTCCCCTCCCGTGTTCTTGCGTGCAGATTTGTGAAACACGATTACGGCTGACGGCGGAGCCGGGGATGTGCTTGCGTGTCATTGGACAACGCTGCTCGCGTGCGTCTCTTATCACGCGGTGGTGTGGGTTCTGAAAATCACACCTTTTTCCCCCCCCCTCTCTTTATGGCACTCCTGTGAAATGTCAAATGAAAGGTCCGACGTTAATAGAAGAAAACCGGCGAATATCAATTACAGACCGGAATGCTATCCGTGTCCAAAATCGAAGGAATTAACTGTACAAAAGATTGCATTCAGGCCTTTTTTCAAGGGGAGATAGAATTTTTTTTTTTCACCAGAACATGTTTCTTTTTCACTAACAAGAGAGGTAATCCACTCCACCAATGGTTTCTACGTGTATGAGATATTACCAAGACTTAAAGTGCTCAAGCTCGTTCGGAACGAATGTGAAGCGTAACAACACAGAGCCAACATGGTGAATGTGACATGTGGTTTAAAAGAGATACGCGATACTGTATACATATATTATACATATACAGCCGCGGAAAAAATTAAGAGACCACTTCAAAATTATCAGTTTCTCTGGTTTTACTATTTATTGGTATGTGTTAAAGTAAAATGTACATTTTTGTTTTATTCTATAACCTACTGGCAACATTCCTACCAAATTTAAAATAAAAATATTGTCAATTAGATCATTTATTTGCAGAAAAATGACAATTGGTCAAAATAGCAAAAAAGATGCAGTGTCTTCAGATCTCGAATAATGCAAAGAAAACAAGCTCATATTCATTTTTAAACTACACAATACTAATGCTTTAACTTAGGAAGAGTTCAGAAATCAATATTTGGTGGAATAACCTTGATTTAAAATCACAACTTTCATGTGTCTTGGCATGCTCTCCACCAGTCTTTCACATTGCCGTCGGGTGACTTTATGCTACTCCTGGCGCAAGAATTCAAGCAGCTCGGCTTCTTTTCATGGCTTGTGACCATCCATCTTCCTCTTGATCACATTTCAGAGTTTTTTTTATGGGATTCAGGTCTCGAAATTGGGCTGGCAATGACAGGGTCCTGATCTGGTGGTACTCCATCCACACCTTTACTGGCCTGGCTGTGTGGCATGGAGCATTGCCCTGCTAAAAAAAAACACTTCTCAGAGTTGGGGAACATTGTCAGAACAAAAGGAAGCAAGTTTTTCTTCCGGGACAACGTTGTACTTTGCCTGGCTGAGGTTTGTAAAAGACCATAAGGATTGAACCAAAGCTGACTGGAGGTCCCTAAGTTCGTCTTCTCTGATGAGTCCAATTTCACAGTAGGTGCAAGACTCTGTGGCTTGTAGGCCTCTCCAGGTCTCAGTCTAACCATCAGACGACCATGTGTTGGGCAAAGCTGAAAATTGGACTCATCAGAGAAGACGAACTTAGGGACCTCCAGTCCGCTTTGCTTCAATCCTTATGGTCTTTTACAAACCTCAGCCAGGCAAAGTACAACGTTGTCCCGGAAGAAAAACTTGCTTCCTTTTGCTCTGACAATGTTCCCCAACTCTGAGAAGTGTTTTTTCCAGCAGGGCAATGCTCCATGCCACACAGCCAGGCCAGTAAAGGTGTGGATGGAGTATCACCAGATCAGGACCCTGTCATGGCCAGCCCAATTTCGAGACCTGAATCCCATAAAAAAAACTCTGAAATGTGATCAAGAGGAAGATGGATGGTCACAAGCCATGAAAAGAAGCCGAGCTGCTTGAATTCTTGCGCCAGGAGTAGAATAAAGTCACCCAACGGCAATGTGAAAGACTGGTGGAGAGCATGCCAAGACACATGAAAGTTGTGATTTTAAATCAAGGTTATTCCACCAAATATTGATTTCTGAACTCTTCCTAAGTTAAAGCATTAGTATTGTGTAGTTTAAAAATGAATATGAGCTGGTTTTCTTTGCATTATTCGAGATCTGAAGACACTGCATCTTTTTTGCTATTTTGACCAATTGTCATTTTTCTGCAAATAAATGATCTAAATGACAATATTTTTATTTGAAATTTGGTAGGAATGTTGCCAGTAGGTTATAGAATAAAACTAAAATGTACATTTTACTTTAACACATACCAATAAATAGTAAAACCAGAGAAACTGATAATTTTGAAGTGGTCTCTTAATTTTTTCCGCGGCTGTATATGTATATATATACTTCATACATATATACATACGAGTTCTGCAATACTATACTACAAGACAACATTTTATGTTTTTGATTTGAATTGCCATAATCACTTAGTACACAATAAAACTTCAGTGTACCAGACATTTTGCGTGTGTGTATGTGTGTGTATGTATTTGTGTGTTTTATATAGCCAGATGAAAAATGGGAATGGGACTGGTGTTGGGGAGCAGGGAGGTGGTTGAGGAGTGAGAGTCTATACGTGTCTGTGTCTATGTGTGTGTGTGTGTGTGTGTGTGTG
>NC_137921.1:26959513-26969513 GCF_963457725.1 Sprattus sprattus
GACAATTGCAGACAATGGCTGACTTTGACTGTGACCGTGACCGTGACCGTGACTGGGCCAGATCAGGCTCTGCCCTGGGCCAGATCCACTCCCGCTGGTTATACGTTTTTGAAGTGCGGCTCTGCAAGGAGGCTGAGTATGTAACAGCACATAATGGCTGTGACTACAATGAAGGAGCTGTGATGGACAGAAAGTTCCATCTAGCGAGAAGTTCCGGATGACGCAACAGAGAGGTTCTGATCAGCTGTTTTGCTTTTTCATCTGAATGATGTCACACCGAACATTACTAGGGAGTTACGGCGATAAATACGATCAAATAAGTTAATATCACCGATTCTGTTTATTTAAAACTCGCTTTGGACGTCTCAAACTTAATTTTGATCGCGGACTTCCTTGTTAAAGACTAGTTTGGCTGTGAACTAGGGCTGTCAAAATTGCTCAAAAATGACATTCGAATGTTCGTTTAGAAAAAAATCACGAATTCGAACTATTCGAATATCTGGTTGCCTATTTTACGCAGTTGCCGTCAATACGTCAATAATGCGAAAAAAAGCTGTCTCGGACTTTGCCGAGAACATTGCGTTACAGCAGCTTTCACCAACCAGACTACTAGCTCCCCTGCTCTACTTCGGATGCTTATTGAATGGCATAGCCTGTGTAAGTCCAGCTCAGAACAGTTGTGAATAAGAAAGAATAAATGTCCATGTCTGTTGTCTTGCACAGACAACCAATTGAAATCGCCAGGAACAAAAATGATGAACGTAGGCTATATGCTTTTGTAATGTAGTGCAACCGTGGCTAAACTGCTGGGTTATTCTCAATGAAAAAAAAAACATTAGGCTATAAGAACGATCATCGCAAGCAGCACTGCTTCCTTACTTTAAAATGAGGGACATCGCGAACAGACAGAGGCTCATTCACAAAGCAGATAGGCGCTTGTACCGCGGGAGTGTTTTTGCACATTCGAATATTAATTTTCACGTTCGAATTCGCGTTTTTGGATACCATTCGAACGAATATTCGAACTTCGAATATTCGTTGACAGCCCTACTGTGAACACAAAGCTATCGCGGTTGTTCTTAAACTTTATGTGTTGTAATTAGTTAGCTTAAATTACAGTATGTTACGTGAGCTAATTGACCTAGCTAGCTAGCAATTTAATTACTCTTATGTGTTGGTGTAATATCACTAGCGGTAAATACACAAAAACGGAAATTACTTGAATGACTGATAAAGGATATATGTTACACATCACAAACACACGTAATCGCAACCATCATAGCAACGACGTCAAGATTCTTTGAATCATTTTGAACAGCTGATTGGAACGTCTGTTGCGTCATCCGGAACTTCTCCCTAGCTCAGAGCCTGAGAGGACACTGGGGTTGATCACAGCCCAGTCACAGGTAACCTTTGTGAGTGTGTGGCCCAAACACTGACGTGGTGAGTAAGTAAGTGTGAAGATGCTCTGACTAAATTACACTCGACATACTGCACATGGCCTGTATGTTTCAGGCAATGAAGCACTTAATTACTCAGGAATTATCTTACTAACGAATGCATGTACATTGACAGCTAGTAAGTGAAGCACTGAATTAGTCAGAGTAACCGGTGTGTTTGGTCCTTTACATGACTGTGCAACATCAAAATAAAAATTGTCTGCGTGTGCGTTTCCGTCCAGGGTTTAAAGGTTCTGATCGCAACACCTCCGTGGGGGAAAGAGTAAGCTCTGCTCTGTTTTTGGTGCAATGACAGGTTATAGTTTATGTTTGTCTACATAAAACTATTTTTCAAGCATATAGAATGGTGCAGATTTCAGCTGTGCAGCTAAGTTCTATCTGAACGATTTCAGCTGGGTTCTAGCAAGACCCAAGTACAGGAACTGTACTGTTGTTGGGACTCAGGGAGGTTTCAGGGTGTGTGTGTGGGTGGAGAGGAGGTTTGCGTAGGCAGCAAGCAGAGCTGTGTCCTGTGGGAGAGAGGGGAGGGGGGGGGGGGGGTCATACCTCACTACCCCCCCCCCCCCCCTCCTTTACCCAGGCTCACCTTCCTCCATTACTCTGGGCTTACCAAGTCAGGGAAGCAGCAGGACCTGCCGTGATTGACAGAGCAATTACGGTTAGCATGGAGTCTGACGGCGCCAGAGACATCTCCAAATAGAATTTCACTATTTTGTTGCATCAGACGTTTACAGGAAGGATTTGGTAGCAGGAAAAAAAGCAAGAATTGCTAGACTGACTCCAAGAAGCACTGCTGCTGCTGAAGCATTTGACAGATCCCCCCCTCTCCTTATGAAACATACCCTTGTTCAAGGTTAGCTTTTTATGTCTAACTGGAGTTTTCTCTCTTTCTCTCTCTCTGTCCCTCTATCCCTCTCTCTCCCTCTCTCTCTATTGTAACACCAGGACTGGGCCAGGCGTGATCCTTAGTCAGCAGGTATATGGTTGTCTGTGGCTCCGTATCCCTGGTTGCTGTTATCTATTGGCTTTGCCTTTAGGGATAAGCTCCAACTTCTCCGCTCCCAAAGGGGATGTGACTGAAAATTCTATCTCCCACATCTCACCAGGAAAAAAAAATAACCTTTGGAAGGCATCACAAAATACGGATATCTTTAAATGCAAAAGAAAAACTAAATCGCATACAAAGCAAACTTTGTAAAAACTCTCGATGCATCTATATGTATAATTTGGTTCATGCACCATCATAATTTGCAGTGAGTTACACTGAAGGCCTCATTATTCTTCTCCCTCTCTTGTGAACCAGGGAGCTCTCTTCAACCTCTGTCAACTCTGCCACTCGGCAAAGCCGGACCGCTAAACCTGGATGCCAGGAGCCCGGCACCATCACGCACACTGATTTTTTAATTTGCTCTTCGGAGAGGGGGACGATTAGTAATTCTTTGCTCGATCAGTTTAACAAATAGGCCGACACAAGGGGCCCTTGTGGGTTTGCCTCCCGGTCCGGAAGGTCGCCACCTTCAGCGATCAAACGAAACAGACGAACGCACAAAGGAGCAAAACGGCAAAACACACCAGTGAACAGAAGAGATAAACGAACAACAAAACAAACAGACACATACACAATAGAGCAAACCAACACAAAATAGAAATCAGGTCCACGTATTTGCTGAGAGCAGGTGTGAAATGAACAGATTCTTCTCTCACCTCAACCATGCTGTCGGAGGACATAATACATAAAGCAGAAACTGTAAGGAAGGTGTTACTAAGACCAGACTGAAACTGACACTGAAACTCTGCCATCAATACGGTCCTACCACAGAACAGGGACAATGACAATCTCTGAGACAGGAGGATAGCAGGAATTTGAGACTTGGAAATGAGAAAACGAGACTGAAAACTTGTATTGTAGTGTATTGGAGCTCAGGGGACAAAAGACTACGAGTGTATAGGAGCATAGGGGACAGACTGAAGTCTAAAAGTGTATAGGAGCATAGGGGACAGACTGAAGACTAAGACTGAAGACTGGAGTAGACCAGGAGACTGATTCTAATGACTAGAAAAGATTTAAAGATTGAGATTGAAGAAAGGAGGGAAACAAGAGACTAAAGACTGATAAAGAGCTAAACACTGGGCATGGAGATGGAAGACTGACGACTGAAGCCAAAGACTTTAGACTAAGGGCCTGATTTACTAAGATTGCGACCACTGCTTAATCTGCAGTCGCACATTAACGCACAGTGTTTTTGCGCATTTTCCGTGGTATTTATTTAAAATGAAGGTTCAGCGAAGTGGAGATAGATATATTGGTTCATGTTCGCTCAATCACTGAACCTGATTCAATGTGTGCGCTGCTATATTGTTGTTCTGCCCGCCATCACCTACAGCGAGATGTTTAAAAGAACACGATTATAAAGAATATGCTATTGGAGGCATCAATGCATAAACTGTCTATTATAACAATATAGATGTGTACATGGCGAGATTAATAATTTCTACAGGGGACATGGGTTCACTACAATATATATAGACGTGGGTGCAATCAATGGTTCCAATTACGTTCGAAAAGTCCTGTTTGATGTCTCTAATTTCAGCTATGGCAGTGGGGAAATGTATTGACCAGTGCGCCATAGCAATGCGTCGAGTACCTGGGTGAATATTTGGCTGAGTGAAGGCTGAGATATACCAACTGCTGATGCTATAACTGTTTGAAATGATCCGATGCCAATGTTTGCAATGTTGTCCGGAGTTTAACAACGGATGGAATGGAATGTGATCTCCGGTTGGAGGGTTCGATGTCGTCTCTGATCTGGTTCAGTAATTGAAGTATTGCGTGGCTGGTTAACCTGTACCGTCTAATGATTTGTGGATCGCATAACTGAAAAAGTGTTATACGAGTTGAAAAAAATATTTCTGTGCGCTGTCTCTGTCTATATCTTCGCCTTGCTCTTATAACTGCTGCTATATCAACGTTTTCAGACTCAATGGAAATGCTCTTCCTGGTTAAGACGTGCTTTTATGAGGCGGAGAATTATCCCGCAAATTAGGGACGTGCGCTCGTCAGGCAGTTTTAGTAAATACCACGCAATACATCATTAGGCGCACTTATCTTCTCTCCTCCCATATATTTGCGCTAGACGCTCATGTTTCCACCCACATTTCAGGTGCCCTCCCCGTCCACACCCACAAAGCGTTAATATGCGCTGCGCCCCCTTAGTAAATACCGTTTTATGTTTACGACCGCTATTTTACGCCTGAAATGGGCGCAATGCTGTTAGTAAATCAGGCCCTAGGACTGAAGTTTGGCCCCTCCAAGATATTGAGGTCAGGACACTGAATCTTCTGATGGAGAACTACAGACTGAGAGTGAAGATTGGAGGAGATCTGCCACCTGAAGACGAGGGGAGATCAAGAGGGCTGGAGCATCCTGGCAGGATGGTCGTGATGCTGTCAAGAACCAGGCAAAATTAATTCAAAGGCTCTGGGATTTTCTCTACATATCCGTATGACTTGGCAGACAAACACATCACACATACATACACACACACTCAGGCAAGCACACTGTCAGATGAACTACCTCAGCCTTCAGAGGTGACCTAAGTTCATTAGAGAGACAGAGGACTTATCCAATAACAAAACTAGGGAAATAGAAACTGAACCCTGATGCCCTTCACAAATAACAGCCATAGAAGGCCGTTCCTCGTGTGTTTTTTCCACTTTGATATAGATGAGATCCCAATGCGCTGGGGTGTCAAAATGTGATGTAGCATGCATTCCGAGAGCTATGTCGCCTCACCCCACAGGATACAACCCCCAACACCCCCCCATCACCACCACCACCCCCACCCCATCACCTGGCCCCTCCTGGCTTCCTGTAAGGGGCGGTAAACACAGCTGTCTATCTCCCCTAATGACTGTGGGGTGCTGGGGCGGGGCGGGAGTGGGGCGGGGGCGGGCGGGAGCCCTGCACTTGGCAATGTGCTTTAATCTGATTGCTGTCCCTCATCGAGGGAGCTGAGCCTAGCCCCCAGTCTCAAACGCCAGCGCCCGAGGAAGAATGGCTTTCTGCAGATAGAGATAAAGGTTTCAACTTCTGGGTTAAAAGTGACTTTTCTACTGATAAATACAGCAAAAGCAATCTATTCACCCCCCCCCCCCCCACCCCCAAACACACACATCCCCTACCCTCACACTCACCTCCCTCACCCCCAAGTCCTTGCCCTCCTTCCTAGTACATATAGGGGATGGATCAGACAAAACTGTCGCCATTTGCTTTATTTATTCCATATCTGTGCTTGTCAAAGAGACATACTAGTTTTGTGCCTGCTCCGCTTTGGGCTGATGGTGGAAGGCAAAGGAAGGAGGGCAGAAAAATAGCCCCCCCCCCCCACCAACGAACAGCCTTAGTCTGGGCCTTCCTGGACTGGGCTAATTAGATTGTCCCCTCTCCCTGTATGCAGATTAAAAGCGCCTTTAAAGGAGAGGAGGATTGTATTTCACGCTAGATTAGAACAGGTGCCGCGGCGCTACGGAGAGGTCGTGAACCCTTAAAGGAAATCTTCCAACTTCACAAGAGCTAGTGTTACTCGACGGGTACGGCCACAGGATGACTATTGATTTGCTTGTAGATTTACACAGACAATCTGAGGGATAAGTCAGACTGACTTATTCCCTTGGAGGCAATTTCACATGAAAACTAAACATCAAATACAAAAAAGGGTATATTAACACACGGTATGCAAACGCTGATCATTCTCAGAAGCTCCGGACGCCACTTCCTGCTTATAGGCTTGCTACTGAGTCGTGCTGTCTAGCCCCGGTACGCTGCTTATCTGCTTTGTACTTAAGTATCCAAGTGACTGCGCTCACTATCACTACCTTTCACATTACATCGAATCTGGGAATTCCCTCTCTCCCCCCCTATTTCCTGTCGCTCTCAGCTAACGCTTAGCTGGCCATGGAGTCTCATTCGACCCCTGTCCGCTGCCCGGCATGTAATAGGTTTAGCGACTCCCTAACAACCTTCAATGGCCACAATACTTGCACTAAGTGTAGGCTTATGGCAAGCTTCGAAGAGAGGATATCTCTACTTGAGTCGCGTCTCCTCAGCATAGAATTTATAACTTCGTTAACCCAAACTAGCGAAATTCAGCATGCAGATCTAACATTAACCGACACTACTCTGCCTTCTAGCTCACCCGTGATAACACCGCAACCCAAACCCCACGATAACTAGGTGACTGTAAAACGAGGAGGTAGTAGAAGAAACTGAAAGCCCGTATCACACTCGTATCCCAATCCCATCCCAACTTCACACCGTTTCTCTCCCATTAATACCACTGATGCTGATGATAAAGTTCTCGTTATTGGTGACTCCACCCTGAGGCATATTCAACTTGCAACCCAGTCACAAACAGTGAACTGTATATCGGTAGCTAGAGCAAATTACATCAAATCCCACTTAAAACTAATCGCTTATTGGAGATTCTCTAAAATAATTATTCACACAGGCGTAAACGATGTCCGCCTACGGCAATCGTAAACCACCAAGCTAACCTTTAAATCGTTATTCACTACCGCAACAGAAATGGCAGACTCTGTATTGTGTTCTGGCCCTATGCCTATTAACCGCGGCGACGAAATGTACAGCTATTGGCTATCGGCACTTAATAACTGGCTAGCAGAATGGTGCTCACGCAATAATGTAGATTTCATAACTAACTCGCCAACTTTTTGGGGGAAGCCTGGGCTACTACAGAAGGATGGCATCCACCCCTCCAAATAGGGTGCTAGCCTCCTTTCTCTAAACTTAAAACACCACCTAGCCAAAACGTACTACTGACAACCAATAACTAGAACTGGCTGGCAGACCTATTACCGCACACTAACTTCTGCTGCACCAGTACACTCTCTGCCCATATTAAACAATATACAAACGGTATCTATAACCAAATTACATAAACCCAACGGAAATCACACTAGAAGAAGTATTAATCAGGGTAACCTAATAAAGATAAAAACCTTACAATCACAAAATGAAACTTGCACAATACTAAAACTTATTAACATTCGGTCCCTAAAATCAAAAGGTGCACTTATAAATGAGCTGATAACAGACAACAACATCCAAATACTTTTCCTAACTGAAACCTGGCTAAAACCAGATGAATTCATAGCCTTAAATGAATCTACCCCTCCAAGTCATGTTAACTGCCACATCCCCCGCAGCATTGGACGTGGAGGTGGAGTTGCTACAATTTCCCTCGCTAATCTATGTATTTCCCCAAGACCCAAATTTAAATTTGCATCATTTGAAGTCCTCGTATTTCATCTTATGCATCCAAACTCAAAAGCCACTAACCCGGTCACTCTTGTGACACCATAGACCACCAGGTCCCTATGCTGAATTATTATCCGAATTTTCCGATTTCCTATCCGCCCTGATTGTAAATTCTGATAAAATCCTGATAGTGGGAGATTTTAATATCCACATGGATAATAAAAATAATAGCCTTACAATTGCATTCCAATCACTGATAGATTCTTATCAGGTTCTCACAACATGTAAACACACCAACTCACTACCATAATCACACCATTGACCTTGAATTAACACATGGCCTAGAAATTGACCGCCCTATAGTTCTACCCCAAAATACTACCCTTTCAGATCACCACCTAATTACATTCCACATGAAATTAGAACTCTGTCCAACATCGGAAATAACCCACTTTTACAGCCGTTGTCTATCCAACAGGACTACAGCTGATTTTATATCAAAACTACCCGTCGCCCTCGCCTCAGCTCTTACCGCTGGCAAAGTAAATGGCGTATGCACTCCCCCACCTTATATCGACCTACTAACTGAAGGCGTCATACATGCGCTGCACTCAACCCTTGACGCTGTTGCACCACTAAAAAAGAGAATAAGAAAACTGAAAAAGCTGGCCCCATGGTACACTGATCAGACTTGTGCACTTAAACAAACCACTCGAAAACTAGAAAAAAAATGGTACTCCACCAAACTTGAGGTATTCCTCCTGGCATGGAAGGATAGTCTTCTAAGCTATAAACGAGTGCTCTCTGAGGGGAAATCAGCTTACTATTCTTCATTGATTGATAGTAATAAATACAACCCAAAGTTCCTATTTAACACTATTTCTAGGCTAACAAAAAACCACAACACAATCGAACATTCTGTTCCCATAATCTTTAGTGGTAATGATTTCATGAATAATAAAATCCTTGAAATAAGAGAACAAATTCATAGTCTCCTCCCCCTCTGTGACCCTTCACCCCTTCCAAAATGCGCCTTAGCAGCACCCCCTCAACCGGGTGCTGTCCTTGAATTCTTCGCACCCACCGACCTGAACTAAACTCCTTGATCCTCTCATCTAAATCATCAACGTGCCTACTAGACCCTATCCCCACAAAATGACTTAAACATGCACTTCCCTTATTAAGTGAGACATTACTCAATGTAATGAATAATTCACTAATTTCAGGATACGTCCCATGATCATTCAAAATAGCAGTGATAAAACCATCTCTCAAAAAACCTAACCTTGATCCCGATAATCTCGCTATCTATAGACCCATATCTAATCTCCATTTCTTGTCAAAAATACTTGAAAAACTAGTAGCTAAGCAACTTCCTTTCTACAACAAAACAAAATTGAAGAAACCTTTCAATCTGGTTTTAGGGCCCACCACAGCACTTAAACGGCCTTAGTCAAAGTCTTGAATGACCTACTAATCGCATCTGATCATGGGTGCACCTCAATACTAGTTATCTTAGACCTTAGTGCCGCTTTCGACACTATAGATCATGGGTCGGGAACCTATGGCTCGCGAGCCACCACTGGCTCTTTTGCTGACGGCCGGGGCTCTCGGACGAAATGGGTTGGAGAAAAATACGGAGAAAAAAAACGTGTAATCAAGGGATCAGCCTAGGCCTAGTAGAAGGCTTAAATAACGGTCAATACTAGCTATATTAAAATGACAAGGCTTCGTGGCAAATTCGTAGGTCTATCTGAGTTATTTAATTTAACTTTCCACCTCACTTGACTCCGTAACCATAGCATGCAAAATATTGTTACATTTGCGGCTGGTTGCCATGCCAATATCTAACAAAATCACAGATTTCCCTACATTTCCGTCAACGAGAAAACTTCCATTGTTAAAGTTGATAGGCTAGAGAAAAATATCGAAAGGAAAAAACGTATTGCATTCCTGGTGTTTCTATCGGCGATTTCGAAATAGAAGTTGCCGACCTGACCTCGTCTGGCATCTGGGTGGGCAAGTTCAAATCACTGAACGATCAGCTGGAAGGAATCGCACGTCAGCGAGCACAGCTTGCGAGCGAACACAAGTGGACTGACATGGGAAAGCTTCCATCTCAAGACGAACTGCTTCTAAAAACTTGGAATGAACTGCCATTACATATCACACATTGCAATATGTTAGTATTGCTGTGTTACCCATGTTCGGTTCCACTTATGCATGCGAGAAATCTTTCTCACATATGAAAAATATAAAGACG
>NC_137921.1:26974513-26979513 GCF_963457725.1 Sprattus sprattus
TGCCCTCCATTCTGGGCAATCATCGTCATGGTAACAGAAATTTCCCTGCTAAGACCGGCCGCTCATCCGCAACATCAAACAGAAGGTTTTTCATACAGAAAGAAAAGTGGTGAAGTCTGTTTTTTGAAAATAAATTGAGAACACATTCATACACACTAAAAGAACTCTGCAAAAAATAAACACTCTGAACAAAGTAAAAAAAAGTGAGTATTAAGTAGGAACTCCTTATGAGCTGAGGATGTCTTGAGAATCTTGAAGCCGCTGATGCAAACACTGTATCTATGCTATAAACTCTGTGATACGGGGACTTACCATTTGGGCCGACTTGTTGACTTCACCACGGGGGACATCCCATCTCTATACAGGCTCTTGGTTTTGCTGAAGTTCACAATGTTGAAGATCACCCTCTGAAAGACAAATGCAGCAGTATTAAGCTTTGGGCTAACACCAAACACTAACTTCTGGAGACGTATTTAGCTTTGGGCTAACACCAAACACTAACTTCTGGAGCCGTATTTAGCTTTGGGCTAACAACAAACACTAATTTCTGGAGCAGTATTTAGGTTTGGGCTAACACCAAACACTAACTTCTGGAGCAGTATTTAGCTTTGGGCTAACACCGAACAATAACTTCCGGAGCAGTATTTAGCTTTAGGCTAACACCAAACACTAACTTCCGGAGCAGTATTTAGCTTTGAGCTAACACCAAACACTAACTTCCGGAGCAGTATTTAGCTTTGGGCTAACACCAAACACTAACTTCTGGAGCCGTATTTAGCTTTGGGCTAACACCAAACACTAACTTCTGGAGCAGTATTTAGCTTTGGGCTAACACCAAACACTAACTTCTGGAGCCGTATTTAGCTTTGAGCTAACACCAAACACTAACTTTCGGAGCAGTATTTAGCTTTGCGCTAACACCAAACACTAACTTCTGGAGCAGTATTTAGCTTTGGGCTAACACCAAACACTACCTTCCGGAGCAGTATTTAGCTTTGAGCAAACCCCAAACACTAACTTCAGACTGCATGTCTCATTATTGCAGTAGGAAAAGAAGCACTGGATCTTCAAAGAAAGTAAGTGGGTTTGTACATAAATAACCGGCCAAAATGAGATGTCAGTTTGCCATGGAATTGATATTTGGGGAACTTGAGGTTATTTCCAAAGACCTGTCAATCAACAGTCAGAGTACAATCAGCGGCACAAAGTAACATCACAAGGACGGAGTCAGAGGGGCCTACGAGAGATAACTTCATCTGAGTCGAAACATTTTCTGATAACCTGATGCTTACTGATAGCGTGATGAGACAGAGTCTGATTGGAGGCACACTTAAAAGGAGATACCAAGGGCTACGGGAACAAACGAGGGACAAAAAAAGAAAGAACTGCAAAAGGCTGAGTGAAAATAAAAGTGAGGCGGCCCTCACTTGATTAGCCTCCGCTGAAATGCACATTCCTCTGCAAAGCATCCTCTGTCTCCCACACGCCGGCACTATTAATCTGATTCGCCAGCATGAGGGAGAAGGAGACAGCGAGAGGGAGAGGGAGAGAGGGGTGTGCAGGAAATACAACATGCTGCGGCTAGCAGATAAAAATAAATCCCTCCTGGAATATACATATCTGTGGGCAGATAAAGATGCACCGGCGCCTGGAGAGACTGAGGCCAAACAGATGAGAATGCTGGAGCGGACGCGGCACCGGAGAGCACACACACAAACACACACACACACACATACACACACACAGCCAACAGATGAGAATGCTGGAGTGGACGCGGCACCGGAGAGCCAGCTTGGCGCTCGCAAACCCCCACGCTCACGCCTGGATGAGGAATGCCACATGCTTTCCCAGAAAACTGCAGAAAGCCCCAGTACCAGTCCAGCAGCACCCAACCACCACCCCCCCCCCCCCACACACACACACACACAGACACACAGACACACACACACATACACACACAGACACGATGACACACACACAGACACACACACACATACACACGCACACACACACACACACACACACACACACATGCACAGCCTCCCCCACTAGCCACTACCTCCATCAATCCCACCAACCTTCACTTTCTCCATCCCTCTCTGCTCCCCCCACTTCCAGGATTTTTGATTAGGATCAGGTGAAGAGGAAAAAAGGGGAATACAGAGAGACAGAGAGGACTAAATATATAAATAATGAGGTATAATAATATCACCACAGCAGTAAATGACTCCTATTGCTGGACCATATCAAATTACCAGCTAAGTCCAGGTGGTGAAAGTTAACAGTGTGCTGCTGAAATCTTATTACACTAGCCTCTTCCTCTCCTTCTCGCCCCCTCTCTCTCTTTCTTTCTCTTTCTCTCTCTCTCTCCGTTAGAGGATATGGAGGGGGTTGGGGGGGGGGGGGGGGGGGGGGGGCAGCAGGGCCTGATTCAGACTCAGGTAAAATGACATTTAACTGATGTTCAGACGGGCAGCAAGCTCCTGTACCGTGGAGATAAGACCATTGCTGCTGGCATTTCAATTACTCTCTACTGCCCCGCACATCTGTTGCCAGCCTACTTTCAGCCCCGTCCTCCGGTATACACAAACACACACACACACACACATACACACACACACACACACACACACACACACACACACACACACACACACACACACACACACACACACACACACACACACACACACACACCAACCCACCCAACCTTCCCAGCACACACACACACACACAACCTTCCCAGCACACACACATACACACAAACACACATCTTTCTATCCTCTCTCCTCCATTCCGATATCACTCCTGCCTACTAATTATTATGATTGTTGATGTCCTTATTGTTGTTGTCTTCATTCATCTCTAATCTCTCTGGCCAGGTGAGAGGAGGGGAGAGGAGAGGAGAGGAGAGGAGGTGAGTTTTGGAGAGAGGAGGGGAGAGGAGGTGAGAGAAGGTGAGTTTTGGGGAGAGGAGGTAAGAGGAGAGGAGAGGAGAGAGGAGGAGAGAAGGGGAAAGGAAAGGAGAGGAGAGGAGAGGAGAGAAGGGGAGAGAAGGTGAGGTGAGAGGAGGTGAGAGAAGGTGAGTTTTGGGGAGAGGAGGTGAGTTTTGGGGAGAGGAGGGTGCAGCATTGCCAGGTGGATGCTGCTGATGGTGCCAATGTGGCCTTCCTCCGATACTTGTTCTCCCTCTCCCCTCTCCCTTCATCTCTCCCTTGTCTGTCCGCTCCACACTGGATAACGGAGAGGCTTTAAATGTGGGAGTGGGGGCACAAGGGTGGGGGAAGGGGTATCTATAGCACGAGCCTCGTTAAACGGCGGACCGCAGCCACCTCATCGATCCTATCGTATTTTGTTGGTTACATAAATACTTCAAGCACTGTGTGTGCACTTTTCTGTGCCATCCGCAACTGAAATTCACTTTAAATGCGTTCAAAAGACGCTGCCACTTTTGTTTTTCAGGTAACCATCAGACCCCTGTTCATACTGCATTCACCGAGAAAACTGTTGCAACTCTTGCAGTGTCTGCTCAAAAATCTACAACGACACATAAACTTCCGTTGTGCTCAGCGTAAAAACAAACGACTTTGGCTACATTAAGCACCTGCCACACACAGTCCCTTTAGGTTGAGCATGTCTGTGATTGGCTCTTAAAAATGCCACTACACGCAGTCCCTTTAGGTTGAGCATGTCTGCGATTGGCTCTTAACCATGCCACTACAAGCAGTCCCTTTAGGTTGAGCAGGTCTGTGATTGGCTCTTAACCATGCCACTATACGCAGTCCCTTTAGGTTGAGCAGGTTTGTGATTGGTTCTTAACTATGCCTTCACATAAAGGGGCGCTGCTGAAATACTGAAAGGCCGGCGTGGATATCCCATCGGCTAGCCGCCACGTCATCAGTGCAAATGAGAAATTAGCTGAAGGTGAGAGATGAGAAAGCGGGCGAAATTGGTGGCTCTTTTTTTCTTTTCTTTTCTTTTTTGTTCTGCATCTGCAGCTCATCAACCGTATTGTGTGGCATGTGCTTGGAGCCCCCCCATCTGAGCCCCCCACACCCCACACATCACCCCCACAGCTCCAACCCTCCTCCACTCCCACCCCGTGCTTGTTAAAAACATTGTGTCTACACCAAGGACCAATTTGGGAGCAGTCTTCCAGTGCGAGCAAGACAAGCGCTGTCCTGGAAATTTAATTACAGATAGAGCGGTAAGAACAGATTAACATCCAGGCTGTCTGAGATGTCATTTCGATGCGACGTGTCAACCTCCCTCTCAATCAGCATCGCAGCCAGGGCTTGAGCGCACCAGGTGCTTCTTGTGCAGACAAATCGCCTATGGCAGGGAAAATGGAGGAATCTGTTGGCTGAGCTACGCTTGGTGGAAAAATAAATTACCTAAATAAAAGGGATATCCATTTTGATATCTAGAGTTTTTTTGTACCATTCCTTTACCTACATACATTTTTAGGGAAAAAGATATTAAGACCTGCACTAGTAGTATCTTTTAGCTGAAGCAAGACTACTCTACTTTAGAAGATTGTGTTACTGATTCCGAAATGAATGTTGATTTGTAACGTTTGACTGAATTAGAAAATGCCAAACTGCGTAATTGTTTTATACAGAAAATAACTAAAACAAGGTCTGTATCATGGTCAGGATGTTGTTTTAAATAAGAGAAGGAAGGACCATCTCAATTCGCTTAATTATTTTCTTCTGGGTCTTCGATACCTTAAAATACGTCACATAACGGTCATTTTTCAAGGAACCATCGATGTAGCCTTGATACTGTCTATTACCCACAAACCTGTGCCCCACGACCCTCCGGCAACTGAAAAATGTAAACAAAGATGGCGGACCAACTCAGCTGACGGCCGTGTTTTCTATGTAAATGTATTTTCAGTGTTTTCGTGCTTAGATTTTTCAAAAGTTACCGAGAAATAGACACTGCACTATCCGATAACACCATTATTGTAACCAGCAATAATGGTTGATGTGATTTGC
>NC_137921.1:26984513-27012013 GCF_963457725.1 Sprattus sprattus
TTTGAGGCGTTATGTTAATGAAATTAAACGAATACATTAACATTCCTCCACTTGTAGTTGGGCATATCCTGCAGACCCGCCTAGTTCAGTAAGCAATCCGACATCTAAATACTACGTGGAGGTACAGATCAAAGGCAACACTGAATTCAGAGAAGGGTACGGTAGAGGACCACATCAAACTGCCCGAAAATGTGGGTAAGCTTGATAAAATACATCAGGAAGCTTTAAAAAATAATAATACTTCACTGAGATGAAAAATCACATGGGGAAAAGACAATGCTATTGTTGAGGCGTCATAAAAACAAACACTCTTATATACCCCTTATACTACTGTTATTATATATATATTATTATATGTAGCACATTGATTATCTGGGTGTAACAGCAATTTCGGACCGTATACTTCCATAATCCTAACTATTATCCCATCTCTAAGGCCTAACACCACCTCTAACCACATATCTAGAGGCATCTATACATCTAACCTAATTGATAAGCTATTATTCATGTTTTCCTCTACTCGACAGTGCTCTAGACCAAACTCACTCGCACAGTCGTATCTCCAGACCGTGTCAGCCCAACACCAGGGGTTGAGAGTGCCGTCACCAGGAGCATGTTTAAGCATCTCACCTCACCCCCTGGCCCAGTGCATTCTAATGGAAATATACCGTCTAAATAGCCTGGATACCAGCCCGAACCCCGCCCACAAAAATTTTGGTCAGGGAAGTTCGGTCTGGCTTTGTGCAGTTAGGGAGAGAGTATCAGCGGCCGGATTATGCGGTACCAATCAAATTGTCAGGGCGGGCATTATACGATGATGGACAGATGACCAACCAACGCTTGAGTTGATTAGATAGATAGATTAGAAATCGAACCGAGATGGCGGCCTCTCGGGAGCCTGCTAGTGGGACATATTTTATGTGATTTAAGCTATCTACATGACTTTTTTATGTCTACATTGACTCGGTTACTTGTGTATGTGCAACACGAATGTTGAGGATTGAGGATTATAGGTCTTAACTGAAGCGCTCTAGACCATTATTGATAGGTTATTGCTAGCGCTTAGACAAACAAATCCATTGAAACACATAGAAGCTAGCTAGCCTTGCTGCTAATAAGTACGTGAGCAAAAATATCTCACAGATATTGACAGCGCAGAGAAACGCGATCAAGGCATTTGTCGATCGAAAATATGTTTTTGCCGTCCTTCCTACGGGATCCGGTAAAAGTTTGAATGTATCAGATGGTCATACTATGTTGCTCTGATTGGTTGTAGGTAGGCTATCCAATTGAGCGAAGAGGCATTTTTTTACCTGGTTCTTGAAACACGCCCCATAATCACAGCCCAATGGGTCAGTATCAGACTCATATTCTGACTAGAATTATGAGTATGATATCAGCAGGCTACCGTCTAAATATACCCCCAATGACAAACGTGCTCGCTCGTGTATTTATCTCGTGTTGGTTGGCCTGTTTATTTTTAACACCCATGCACAAGACTGAGTGTGATTATCTACGTGCGTGCGTGCGTGTGTGCGTGCGTGTGTGTTTGAGACGGCTGAAGTGTACCATCAGAAGGGCTTGGAGCAGACACCGACTGAAAAGCCTGGGCTAAGCGATTCAGCAGTGTTGGTTATTTTTATCCACTCTGACTGAATCCACAGACTGTCAGTGGGTTGGGCTCGGCCCAGTTTGTTCAGAAACCTGCCTGGGCTGATAGGATCCTGAGTACCCCCACCACCCCCCAACCCCCCTCAGGAAAAAAACATAAAATCCCCTGCTGACCTGAAGGTGACACAATGCAATAGCAGATTCCCCTGTGCCCCCGTGTTTCTCTCTCTTTCTCCCTCTTTTCCTTCCATCCATCCATACATCTCTCTCTCTCCCTCCCTCAGTCTCTTTATTTCTGTCTTTCCCTCTCTCTCTCACACACACTACCTCTCTATCTCTCTGATTTGCGCTCGCTTAAACTTTTCAGCCTACGGCACGAACTTAAAATCCTGTCGACCTCCGGGCCTGCCGCCAATGATATTATGAGAAAGCAGATGGGCTTCGGAGGGAGCCAATCTGGCCCTGCTCTGCACGCCTGGTCTCGGGTAGCGCAGGTTACGTCAAGCGCCTCTTTCGCTGATCTAGCTACAGGCCGCACACACACACAAACACACAAACACACACACATAGACAGACATCAATGTTAATATGCTACTCCATTTTACCCGTTCATTTACTTTATTTATATATTTATTTATTTTTAACCCTGAATCGTACATTAATTACAAATAGGAGCCTCGGCCGAGCCGGCTGCGCTTGCCAGGAAGCCTGCAGGGGTTTGAGGGTGAGTCACGGAGAGAGATTAATAATGCATCTGGGCAGAGAGAGGGGAAGTACCGGCTCCGAGGGGCCGCCATGGAGTGGCCGCTATAAATACCCAACCAGGACCGAGCACTCTGGAGCAGCCAGCAGGCGCTCTGGCCTCCCCCTCCTCCACCCTCCATCTCTCATCAGATCTCGGCCCTCTACGCTCCAGCCACCGCAGCCCCAGTGGATATGCAGAACTGGCCAGAGAGAGAGGGAGATGTGCGTGTGTGCGTGTGTGTGTGTGTGTGAGTGTGTGACTGTGTGACTGTGAGTGTGTGAGTGTGTGAGTGAGTGAGTGACTGACTGAGTGACTGAGTGACTGAGTGACGTCAGAGAGTGTGTGTGTGTGTGTGTGTGTGTGTGTGTGTGTGTGTGTGTGTGTGTGTGTGTGTTGATTTTCAGTGACGGTAAAAGCTGAGTTTTGGAGTTTGTGGGTGGGTGGGGTGAGTTTTGACCTCTGCAGTTTGTCAGGCCAGAGAGTAACAGTAGTGGTGCCTAATGCTGGGTGCTGGGTCTGGAACAGGAACACTGAAACAGTGCATGTTTACTGGCACTAGTCCTGAGTGAGGGGACCAACTGGAGTCAGAGATAGATAGAGGGAGAGAGAGAGAGAGCATGATAAGCAAGATAGAAAAAGAGAGAGAAAGAGAGGGAGAGGGTTTGAGAGGCAGAGGGATGAGAGGGGTGAGGGAGAGAAGAGAAAGTGAGAGAGAGGGACAGAGACAGAGAAAGAGAGTAAGAGGGAGGGAGAGAGTAAGAGAGTGAGAGAGAGGGAGAGAGACAGAGAGAGAGAGAGAGGGAGGGACAGAGACACAAAGAAAGAGTGAGAGAGAGAGTGAGAGAGAGAGACAGACACAGAGAGAGAGGGATAGGTTAATGAGAGTCCAGTTTGGCTGATGCCTACTCTCTCCCACTGACCACTGTCTGCCAAACAACAGTCACAAAAATAATAAACCAATAAATATCCAGAGAGAAGACGGAAAAGAAGAGAGGCCGAGAGAGAGAGAGACAGAAAAAACTAAAACAACAAAGCAGGGTCAACAGCAACCAACAACACAAGAGGATCCAAGGACATCACCGCCCTGACAGCCGTGCTGTGTTGGCAGGAAGTGATGTCACAGGTCAACATTTTTAATTCGGCGCTGGTCCTCGGGGGACGTCGACCCCCAGCGCCTTGCCGGATCAGCATGGGGCGATAGAGGCTTAGCTCTCTCCCACGAATATCAATCTGGGTCCCTCAAAGCCCTCAATTGCCAGCTAACTGACTCATTAATTAATCAGCAGTTAGTCTCCACTTTTCTTTTCTTTTTTTTTCTCTCCAACCTCCCTTCTCTCATCTCTCTTCTTCTTTCATGCACCTCTGCTCCTCTCACAGACGATCTCCAGTAAGTGTGTGTGTGTGTGTGTGTGTGTGTGTGTGTGTGTGTGTGTGTGTGTGCACGTGTCGTGTGTGTGCGTGTGTGCGTGTGTGCGTGTGTGTGTGTGTGTGTGTGTGTGCACGTGTGTGTGTGTGTGCACGTGTGTGTGTGTGTGTGCACGTGTGTATGTGTGTATAAGTGGTTGTTTATATGTTTGTCAATGTGTGTTTGTGTGTGTGTGCATGTGTGTGTGTGTGCATGTGTGTGTGTCGTGCATGTGTGTTGTAAATGTGAGAGGTAAGCTTCACAGCCGTCGCTGACACAGTGCTGGCAACTCTGAGCTTTTTGATGGAGAGGCTGTAAAAAGGCAATCTTCTACAGCACAAGGCTCATCTGCATGTGTGGGGCGGCACGGCACGGCACAGCACAGCTCAGCTCGGACCCTGCCCCCACTAGCCATGATGCACACACTAAAACATGTCATACCACACAATGTGTTACGCACATGCTAAAATATCCACACGCTTAAATATGCACACGATAAAATATGCACACGATAAAAAATTTGCACATGCTAGAACACATCGTACCACTCAATTTATTCTGCGAAAATATGCACACGTTGCGCACAAATGCTAAAATACACACACTTAAATACACACACACACACACACGAATACGCTGCCCTCTTATCAAGGTGGGGGGGGGGGGGGGGCTATTTGTCCATAGCCTGTCCTAAAGTACGAGACAAAGCGCAAGAAGAGAAGAGGAGAAATGTGCAATTCAGCCATTTCTGCTTCTGTTCAGCCCATTTGAATGGCTTGAAAAACGTGCATGCTCTGCTAATGGCTTCCCTGTGATGCCTTTATAGTTGTGCCTTCCGTGTGATGCATCATGAGTGACAGGAGCCTGTGCCTGCGTATGGGATGCATGATGGCCTTAATGCGTGGAGTAACCTTTGGAAAGTCACGCATAACAAAAAGTGATGGGGCTCCTGCAGCTGACTGATTAGTCTCTGATAACCATGGATAATACCACACCCTCCATCGATCCCCAGGAAAACAAATCAATATGCCCGAGCGCACAAAGAACAAAAAGCCCAAGAAAAAGACAACATGCAGCCAAGACGCTTTTTTTCTGTGACCTGAAGCTGAAACTTCGATGTCTCTTTCTGAACCAAACATGTCCCACAACAATGGATTCTAGTTTGATGATGAGCAAATCATCTATTGTACTACATATTGCAAACTGTTTTGAATAAGTACACATAAGGAGAGGAATAATGGACAGATAGGCAGGCTGTAGGTAGCTAGAAAGCTATACACAGTCGTGGCCAAAAGTTTTGAGAATGACACAAATATGCATTTTCACATAAGGCAAAAGTGATAACTAAGTGGCTCGGGGAACAAAACATTGATACTTTGGGTCCATTGGCCAGGAAACTCCCCAGACCTTAATCCCATTGAGAACTTGTGGTCAATCCTCAAGAGGCGGGTGGACAAACAAAAATAAACTATTTCTGACCAACTCCAAGCATTCATTATGCAAGAATGGGCCGCCATCAGTCAGGATGTGGCCCAGAAGTTACAATGGGGAAAATAAGTATTTGAACCCCTTGCGATTTCACAAGTTTGGCCACTTGCAAAGAAATGTGTGATCTATAATTGTAATGGTAGGTCTATATTAACAGTGAGAAACAGAATATCAACAAAAAAATCTAGAAAAATGCATTTTATAACATTTATGACTTTATTTGCATTTGATGCAAAAAATAAGTATTTGAACCCCCAAAACTGACTGACAAAAATGACCCTGTACTTGGTGGAATAACCCTTATTGGCAAGCACAGACGTCAGACGTTTCTTGCAGTTGGTCACCAGGTTTACAAACATCTCAGGAGGGATTTTGGTCCATTCCTCTTTCCAGATCCTCTCCAAATCTTTAAGGTTGTGTTTTCAATGGGAGGGAATGAGGGAATGAGGTTCAAGCCCAATATTCCACGTTACATGGCCCCATCCATAGTCCCCTTGATGCGGTGGAGTCGTCCTGTACCCTTGGCAGAGAAACAGCCCCAAAGCATAATGTTTCCACCTCCATGCTTGATGGTGGGTATGATGTACTCTTGGGGTCATATTCAGCATCCCCCCCCCCCCTGTCAAACACGGCAAGTCGAGTTGATGCCAAAGAGCTTGATTTTGGTATCATCTGACCACATTCTGTCTCCCAATCCTCCCTAGAATCATTCAAGTGTGCAATGGTAAACTTCAGATGGCCCTGTACATGCACTTCCTTGAGCAGGGGGACCTTGCGAGTGCTGCAGT
The DNA here is from genome assembly GCF_963457725.1 of Sprattus sprattus. Taxonomy (NCBI): domain Eukaryota; kingdom Metazoa; phylum Chordata; class Actinopteri; order Clupeiformes; family Clupeidae; genus Sprattus; species Sprattus sprattus. The sequence continues at coordinate 26,990,551 of NC_137921.1, forward strand.
ACTTCAAAAAATTACAGCGTGGTGTGTTGCCAATGGTTTTCTTGGTGACTCTGTTCCCAGCTGCCTTGAGATCATTCACAAGCTCCCCCTGTGTAGTTCTGGGGTTATTCTGCACCTTTCGAATGATCACTGATTCCGCACGAGGGGATATCTTGCATGGAGCCCCAGACCTAGAGCGATTAACATTTGTTTGGTGTTGCCTCCATTTACGAATAATCGCACCAATAGTTGTCTGCTTCTCACCAAGCTGCTTGCCAATGGTTTTGTAGCCCATTCCAGCCTTGTGCAGGTCTACAATCTTATCTCTGACGTCCTTGGACAACTCTTTGGTCTTGCCCATGGTGTTGCGGTTGAATGTGTGAAGTATGATTCTTTGGACAGGTTTCTTTTATAAACGTCACCAGTTGAGATCAGGTGTACCTTGTTAGACCTAATGAGGACTAATCTGTGTGCTTCTTGGGCACATAACTGGGACATTGTGAGCCAGAATTCTTGCTGTTTGCTTGGGGGTTCAAATACTTATTTTTTGCATCAAATGCAAATAAAGTCATAAATGTTATAAAATGCATGCCAGGGCTTATTGCAGAGGACTTGAAAAAGAAGGGTCAAAACTGCACATATTGACTTTTTGCATTAACTTCATGTAATTACCAATAAAAGCCAGTGACACTAATTAAATGTTTGTAATTATACTTCAGTCTTCCATAGTAACATCTGACAAAAATATCTTAAGACACTGAAGCAGCAAACTTTGTGAAAATGCATATTTGTGTCATTCTCAAAACTTTTGGCCACGACTGTACTTTAACAAGATAAAACTAGTTGAGGAAACACATTAGCACACTCATATGGACTGTAATATCTACAGTTCTTTTTATAATGTAAGATTAATGGAAGCACTTTGTCTAAGAATGAAGAATACTCCAGCCAATTCACTCAAAAGACATAAAACAAAACAAAACAAAAAATGACAATTCCAGCTGAGTGATCTGACAGGCCCAGCAGCTCTTTTTTTTTCTCCCTCTCTCCCTCTCTCTCTCTCTCTCTCTCTCTCTCTCTCTCTCTCTCTCTCTCTTTCTAGGAGCTGGCGCTGCTCATGTTTAAGATTCCTCCTCCTCTCCTCTTACACAAAGATGGGAAAAAACAACTCTTTCCTGGAGGAAACAGCAGATCCCCCACATCGGACCGGGCGTCCCTAATGTGCACGTAAAGGCCTGCCACTCACAGCAAACATGTATCATTATCACACCATTCCATTAGTAAATTGCAAAAAAGGCACATGCATGAAAGCGCTGTCCTCTCTCCTCAGGAGAGACGCATTTGTTCAAGAGCAAACTCAATGCTATGGCACCGTATTGATTTTTCTATAAAAGGAAATATACCATGGACCTGGGCTAGGATCGCCTTCATTTTATGGCACTGTGAGGGGAGCGCATGGCGGGCCTAATGGTAGCAATGGCAGCGGTAGCAGCAGCCTGGGCGGCTGCAGGGAAGGTCACAGAGACGTGTGTTAATACTTCAGCAGAAAAGCCAGAGAGAAGTTAATGATGCCCTCACTCACACACACTCACACAGCCAGAGACTACTAATGCTCCAGCAGTCGTGGGGGTGTGGGTTGAACCAGCAACTCGGGGAGATGAGGACTAACTCCCCACTTTATGAAGCAGAGGAGACATCTGCTTGACGCGAGAGGACATTTTATGAAATCTCTGAGCAAGTTTAAATATACAGAATGCTAAGTATGTATTAAATCAATGTAGCGCAGGTTGTGGAATGGCGGAATACATTCTGACAGATAGACATACTGACAACACTGCAGCAAAGCTTCGCACAAATATATTTCCCCCACCCCCAAAGAACGTTCACTTCCTTTTCTGGGTCAGTTATTGTGCGGTAGGGTTCATAGCCAGAAAGCACATAGTTTCCACCAGGCACCATGTCTCAGTCTCCTTATAGAAACATAAATCTTTTACTTTAAATGTTTAAAGGCCTCGTCCTTGACTAAAAATCTCAATTTAAAAGCAATTTCTAACAGGACGTGTATTAATCCTTGTCTCGGACATTGGCCTGAGGTTTTTAAAAACACTATTTGCAACTGAGAGACAACAGCAGTGCTAAGCGAACCTCCTGAGTCCACACAGACTGCCTCAAAACAGGCCTTTATAAATCAGACTACACAGTTTAGTCATTAGTTAGCTGTAAAACAGAGAGCATCATTTAGATGCAGGGGTAAAGCCCATAAAGATGATAGACAGAATATCATTCCAGGAGATCAAATTAATTAATCCACCACCTGCTACATCACCGATAAAACTGTGTGTGTGAGAAATAGACAGAGAGACAGAGAGAAAGAGAGGAGGGGGCTACTGAGGGGGGAAAAACAGACACACTAAGAAAAAAAAAACAAAGAGAGAAATAAAGGAGAGAAAGAAAGACGTTTGCATGTTAAGCTGAATAAGAGTTGCTATGTACAGGACAGGTGTTGTGTCTGTGGGCTGTGAACAGAGCTGGTCCACATACCTGCCCAAGCAGCACAAACACACAAGGGTTCCAGCTCACGGCAAGCCCAAATCATCATCCACTTCTATTCCCCATTCCTCATGAATAACATTAGGGTTTACAGTAAGCTGCCACAACCAAATCATATATTCATTCAACAGCAGCTTAACCATCCCCTAAGGTGATAGGCAGTGCAGTGGTCACCACTTTGCAAGAGATGGACCCGGGTTAGAGTCCTGATCGCTGCAGGTTGTCTGTGCGCCATTTTGGATAAAAGTGTCTGTTAAATACCTGACCTTTACCCTTAATACTTGAAAAACTAGTTGCAATACTTGAAAAACTAGTTGCTAAGCGACTTACTTCTTTCCTACAACAAAACAAAATTGAAGAAACCCTCCAATCCGGTTTTAGGGCCCACCACAGCACTGAAACGGCCTTAGTCAAAGTCTTAAATGACCTACTAATCGCATCTGATTATGGGTGCACCTCAATACTAGTTCTCCTAGACCTTAGTGCTGCTTTCAACACTATAGATCATATGATCCTGTTACAGAGACTTGAACATCACGTTGGCATCAAAGGCTGTGCCCTATCTTGGTTTAGATCTTACCTCTCTGATCGCCATCAATTTGTTCATGTCCATGAGAAATCGTCAAATCACACCAGAGTAAACTACGGTGTCCCACAAGGCTCTGTCCTTGGACCACTGCTTTTTTCCCTTTATATGCTACCCTTAGGTGCTGTCATAAGGAAACATGGCATTAACTTCCATTGCTATGCTGACGACACCCAACTCTACCTATCAATGAAACCTGATGAAATTTTACATCTAGATAGAAGCTTGCCTCCATGATGTCAAATCTTGGATGACTAACAACTTTCTGCTCCTCAACTCTGATAAAACTGAGGTTATGCTTGTAGGCCCCGATCAACTGAGAACCTCACTATCTACCCTTCTACCCACACTCAATGGCTTCCCAACACCCAACACTAACATCAAAAACCTTGGTGTAACTATCAACCAAGACCTCCTACTTGACTCACACATAAAACAGATCTCAAAGACATAATTTTTCATTTACGCAATATTGCCAAAATTAGAAAGGTCCTATCCCTCCAAGATGCAGAAAAACTAATTCATGCATTTATTACTTCCCGCCTCGATTACTGTAATGCTCTCCTTTCCGGATGCAGCATTAACACAATAAAGAGCCTTCAACTTATACAGAACGCTGCTGCTCGTACACTCACCAGAACTAAAAAATATGAACACATCTCACCGGTACTCGCCTCGTTGCATTGGCTCCCCGTCAAAAGTAGAATCGATTTCAAAGTACTCCTGCTAACATATAAAGCCCTAAACGACCTGGCTCCAAACTACCTCAAGGAATTAATCGTCCCCTATTGCCCTTCAAGGCTGCTCCGTTCCCAGAGTGCAGGCCTCCTGGTAATTCCAAGAATTTCAAAAACCACAATAGGAGGCAGAGCCTTCAGCTACCGAGCACCCCTCCTCTGGAACAACCTCCCTGCCTCCATCCGAGATGCAGACACTGTTCCTATATTCAAATCAAAGCTTAAGACATTCCTCTTTAGTGCATCTTATAGCCAAAAGTAATTGCGTCAACAAACCCATCACCTGCTGCGCTAGCCAAAAGTGTGTCCTGTTTGCTGAGTGGATGCATGTACGGCCCCGGCATAACAGTTCATACTTCAATGTAACGAATTATACAGCCAAAAGTAACTGCGTCAACAAACCCATCACCTGCTGCTAGCTAAAAGTGTATCCTGTTTGCTGAGTGGATGCATGTACGGCCCCGGCATAACAGCTTACACTTCAATGTAACGAACAATACAGCCAAGACATTCCTCTTTAGTGCATCTTATAGCCAAAAGTAATTGCGTCAACAAACCCATCACCTGCTGCGCTAGCCAAAAGTGTGTCCTGTTTGCTGAGTGGATGCATGTACGGCCCTGATATTACAGCTCATACTTCAATGTAACGAATTATACAGCCAAAAGTAACTGCGTCAACAAACCCATCACCTGCTGCGCTAGCTAAAAGTGTATCCTGTTTGCTGAGTGGATGCATGTACGGCCCCGGCATAACAGCTTATACTTCAATTACTTGCAATTAAGTACCGCAACATGTGTTTCCTGTTTGCCGAGTGGATGCATGTACGGAATCCGTGTATCATTCGTTCATTTGTTTTTCCGATTTAGACGAGAATTGAAGAAATGAAAACAACGTTTGATTTCTCGTTTTTCCCTTTTCAAAACCAAAACCAGAAATCGGATTACGGTTCGTTTTCTCGTTTTTTCCATTCTGCACCCCCAAACGGAAAATGGAAAATGAAACATTCGAATAACAAATCCCGGCCGTATTGGTTGTCATATTTCAAAATATTTCTAAGTCCAAACTGGTTAACCATGAGAATAGTACACCATCAGCGGACTGGCCCTGAGCAGCTACACCCCTGGTTCCATCCTCCACAGGCACCAGGATGTGAACATAATGTGTCCGAGGACAGTGCACCTTTAGCGGACTCGCTACGAGGTGTGTGACCCTTGTTATCATCATCCAGAGGCACCAGGATGTGAACATAATGTGCCCGAGGACAGTGCACCATCAACGGACTCTCTACGAGCTTATAGGCCCTTGTTTTCATCCTCCACAGGCACCGGGATGTCAAAAATATGTGACCGAGGACAGTGCACCATCAACGGACTCTCTACGAGCTTCTAGGCCCTTGTTTTCAACCTCTACAGGCACCGGGATGTCAAAAATATGTGACCGAGAAAGATGCACCATCAACGGACTCTCTACGAGCTTCTAGGCCCACCCAGGTCGGACGACCGATTTGCACGTCAGGACCGCTACGGGCCTCCACCAGAGTTTCCTCTGGCATCGCCCTGCCCAGGCATAGTTAACCATCTTTCGGGTCCTATTGCGCGCTCTTGCTCCACCTCCCCGACAGAGCGGGCGAGACGGGCCGGTGGTGCGCCCCCACAAAAAAAGCAGCGTGGATTTGTTATTCGAATGTTTCATTTTCCATTTTCCGTTTGGGGGTGCAGAATGGAAAAAACGAGAAAACGAACTGTAATCCGATTTCTGGTTTTGGTTTTGAAAAGGGGAAAACGAGAAATCAAACGTTGTTTTCATTTGTTCAATTCTCGTCTAAATCGGAAAAACAAATGAACGAATGATACACGGATTGTACGGCCCCGGCTAACAGAACACAACAGAAATCAAAATGCTCAATGCCAGAAAAACTAAACATATCTACCAGCCACCCAGACATATCCGAACCCAAATAATGTTGAATAAAAATCAAAATTAAAATATTACTTGCAATTAAATACCGCAACATCATATGTGTTTCCTGTTTGCCGAGTGGATGCATGTACGGCCCCGGCAAACAGAACACAACAGAAATCAAAATGCTCAATGCCAGCAAAACTAAACATATCTAAGTACCGCAACATGCAACAGGCAAACCGACACTCAGGTGACATGTCCCTGGTTGGTGAAATGTTTCACCTGTGTGTTTGTTTGTGCTGATTCCTGACTGACAGACCTGCAGATTGATTCGTCATTCCCTGTTTGTTAGATGGATCAGGAGGAGCCCCCTGGGCCTGATGACTCCCCTCCTCAGCCTGCCCCGAAACGCCCCTGCAGACCCGCTCTAGAGCAACACCAGCATCGCCCACGCCGCCCTGCTCCCCGTCCTGGGCCCTCAACACAGTCATCATCCCCTCGACGACTTCTCCCGCTGGATGTGACAACCACCACTCTGGTCATCGACAGCCACATGGTCCGAGATGTCCACATCCCCCCTTCAACAAGCGGCCCCTGCAAGGTCCACTGCCTCTCCCGGAGCCAGGCGTGTTCCAATTGCTGATAGAAGTGGAACTATCGCTCCTCACCCCAACCACTCCGCATCTACGCACATGGACAGCTGAACCCTCGGCCAATCGCACCCACCGCCACTGCATTACCGTACATCTACTCTACCCGATACCCTATGCCAGCATTTATATATAATATACATTATTGCCACCACTGAAATGTTTCTTCGTCCCTACATCCCCTACCCCTCTAACAGTAAGCCTATTGGCACAGTAATCTGGTCTTGCCTGTATCATGTATTTACCACCAGATGTCTGTATACTTATTATATCCAGTGACTAAATGCTGGCTGTGTATAACCCCTGTTGCTTCCTTTCCCCTTCTGCCACACAACCCTTCCCCTTCCCCCTTTCCCCCGTCCCACCTTCCTGTCTCCACCCGGCCGACCTCAAGCAGATGGGTCCCCCCTTATGTGCCGTGGTTCTGCTTAAGGTTTCTTCCTGCCAAACAGGGAGTTTTTCCTTGCCCCTGTTGCCGTTGTGCATGCACTAAGGGGGTTTAGGCTCTGGGCTCTGTTAAGCGCCTAGAGGCAATTGTATTGTTATGGCACTATACAAATAAAATTGAATTGAATTGAATGAATTAATTATCTCTTATAACAGCACATTCTGTCACCTTGTCATCTGCACCCACACCTTTCTGCTAATGTCCTGGCTTATGAGAGTACGGCATGTGCCTCTTTGCTTGCAGTGTCTTTGTTCCACAACTGTTCCAATTGTGGCTGCTAGTTTTGGTGGGAGAAATAAACACAATGTTAAACAAATATTTGAAACACCATTGGGGGGCTTGTACCGGCACTCCGTCACACTGCCCTCCCCTTTGGGAAGCGCACCCATGTCCATCAAGCACACAGGCATCCACCAACTGATGCCAACTCATGCATCCACCAACCGTACTTCTCCCATTCCACGGTGCCCCACACACTAGTGCTTCACCCATCTCTGGGGTGCCCCACCAGGGTTTACATACTGGGCACGCCTCCGATGGCCTCGCAACCCAGACCTACAGGGCAACCAAACCTTAACCCTGACAAGCCAGGCTTGTTGGTAAGGCAGTCAGCGAGCATACTCAACCCCAGTGACAGCACTCTGACACACCATCACAACAAAAAAGCGTGAGGAAAAAAGACAACTAAATGCATGTAGATGACTCACAATGTGGGACTAGTTAAGAGTTGCCATCTCAGCAGCAGTGTGCGATGGCATCAGTTTCACTTATTTGCCTCCGTGAATAAAAGGTGTCGAGGGCATCCAAACAAAAGCCTTGAGAACCTGAACTGCTCGAGCAAGTCAGAGAGAGAGAGAGAGAGCAATCAGCTGAAATGAGCCACCACCCCGCACCACAGAGAGAGAGAGAGAACGAAGAGGTGCTGACTTCATGAGATCAGATAGATTTGATTGGATTCGTTCCCTATCTGTCTCTCTCGGCCATTCCCTTTAGGGGATTAGCAGGGCCCAGCTCAGCCACTGCTCCACTCCACTGTACTCCAGGCAACACTGACTGTGTACGTCCAACAACATCAGCTACACAGAAAGAGAGAGAGAGAGAGAGATAGAGAGAGAGAGGAAGAGAAAGATAGATATATATATATATACAGTATATATATATACATGTATATATATATACTGTATATATATATATACAGCTGCAGAAAAAATTAAGAGACCACTTTAAAAAAAATATCAGTTTTTCTTTTTTTACTATTTATTGGTATGTGTTTGAGTATAATTAACACTTTTGTTTCATTGTATAAACTACTGACAACTACTGAATTTCAAATAAAAATACTGTCATTTAGAGCATTATTTGCAGAAAAATGACAATTGGTCAAAATAACAAAAAAGATGCGGTGTTTCCAGATATTGATTTCTGATCTCTTCATAAGTTAAAGCAATAGTATTGTGTAGTTTAAGAATGAATATGAACTTGTTTTCTTTGCATTATTCGAGATCTGAAAACATTCCATTTATTTTGCTATTTTGACGAATTGTAATTTTTCTGCAAATAAATACTCTAAATGACAATATTTTTATTTGAAATTTGGTAGAAATGTTGTCAGTAATGTATAGAATAAAACTAAAATGTTAACTTTACTTTAACTCATACCAATAAATAGTAAAACCAGAGAAACTGATAATTTTGAAGTGGTCTCTTAATTTTTTCCGCGGCTGTATATGGGCCATTCTACCGAATTCGTGTAATATGCAGTCCCTCAACAATAAAATCTATTTACAAAACAATTAGGTATTTAGGCATAGATATTAAATTAGAAAATGTTATGGTCTATATAAACCCAATGCATTACATGAGATAGTGATAAGCTAAATATATACAAAATCATCATTTATAGGGTACTTTCTATTGGGAAGTAGCTGTCCCCAACCCTGACATCTAAATTTCAATGCCTTTAAATAACACTTTTCAATTTTTTTAGATTTTTTTCAATGATTTAATTTCAAAGATCTTTATGATTGGGTTGAAACAGAACTTGGAATATTTAGATTTATTGTGGGTTTAATTTTTAAATCAATTTACTATACTCAAAAAATCATGTCCCTAGTTTTCATGTCACTACCGAAACACAAGAGTTTTAGTCCATAGGCTGAGCCTGTGTTTTAGCCACGACTCTGCATTTTTGACCATGCAGTGACACTGCATCTCTGTCCCTCATGGTTAAATGGTAAGTAGCTAAATCCCATAGTTTTTATATAAATGTGTTCCAAAGTCTGAAAATCGACGTGTAACCTTAAGAATTGTCACTACCGAAACGCATGTTTTCTTCAATTAAGTAAACCTTTTGGGGTTTCATGGAAAATCTTATGTTTGTATGTGTGTACACCTCTTCAAAGATGTGTTTGCAAGCCGTGTGCTTGCTAGAATTCTTTATTTATGCTTAAAGTTAGCTAGAATTGTCACTACCGAAACAGTCACTACCGAAACATATGGTAGTGACCAGATGATTTTGGTAGTGACAAAATTAAATGGCAAGTAGTTCAATCACATAATTTTTAAATAAATGTGTTGTGTGGACTAAAGGGAGGCCCAGAGCACATTTTGGATGATTTTGGGAGAGAAATGAACATCCATCCAACAGTGCAGTCACTACCGAAACAGTGCAGTCACTACCGAAACAGATAAATTTACCTTGAAAATTTGGTAAAAAATTCATTTCTATGGATTTCATTGTGAAAATCTTCAAGAAATATTTTTAAAAATACTCTTCAGAGAAGGGAAGGAAACACAATCTGAACAGGTCAATAATAATACTTTTTTACTATAGTAAATGTGATGTTTCGGTAGTGACAATTTTTGGAAGAGGAAAAACATTCCAACACATTCTGAAAATACAATATAAAACTTGACAGTTCTTTTACTAGATATGTGTACTTTAGATATGGTACAATATACATACGGTCAAAGTTTTGGGGAAAAAACATACAGAAATTCAAAATATATCCGACATGACTTTGCATCAATTCGGTAGAATGGCCCATATATATAAAGAGAGAGAGAGGGGGGGGGGGGGAGAGACAGAGAGAGAGAGAGAGAGACTCACTGTTTTTGATCCAGCAGAAACAAGGCTAATGTGCAAACGGGTTTCTGTTCAAACCTGTGTGATTTTAACTACAGGAATTTAGCTGCGGATAATGTTACCAAGGCCGGGAAAAAGCACTTTGTATTGGTGCATCCTAAACATGGCCATTCAGATGCCACTATATTGTCTGATGAATTAAAAACAGTGTTGGATACATACTTACATGGCTATGAGCAAGAGGGTAATGTATTAAGATGTGACCACTCAGAACAGGCCAATAAATTAGTTATCTAGAACATCATGAGTGGGATCGTGTAACAGATACCAGTAGTGCCTGGTGTCATAATAACTCTGATCTCCTTTGAGGCAGCACAAGACCTCACGCATTGTAAGGCGAGAGAACAAGAGTTTATTGAAGAATACATCAATATTGCTCCAATACTGTTGATTTCTTCTACCAATATAACACTTCCAACACAAAAGGCTTGTTCTTCTGCAACTCAGTAACAAGGTTAACAAAGTCATTAGATAAACAGAAGAGACATAAAGGTATTGACATGGTAAAACTAGATAAAACAGGAGAGGCAGAATGCTTTCCACACAACCTAACAGTGTAGCAGGATACACACTACAGTACGACTTTTACAGATGCTATAAGCATCACGCTACTTTGCATTTCACCGTTCACTGCATCTGCTTTCAAGCAATCCCTTTAATACTTCAATTAGTACCATTTTCTACTAATGAAAGAACAACAAAAACAATGATTTAGATCTTAGCACGGTCCTTTTAATAATATTCACCTAAGTGTGAGCCGTTGGGCTTATTCACCGAAGAACAAAGGCGAGATGATGCACGCACTCCCAGGAGTGGCAACGTAACAGATGGTATGTTGGGGATATTTTGAAAATATAAAAAAAAAATCAATTCTGTGTAATTAATGGTGGGGTTGCAGCACACAAACAAGAAGGAAAAACAAAAACAGCAACTGAATTGTAGAGGTCTATGCAGCCCACGTGCACTTGTTGAAATGTAATAATTCAAGAAGCAGAGGCAGGCATAACACGATTTTTAGCCTCAAAAATGTGTTTAGCAGACTGAGCATGGATTACATCAGCCATACTCCAGCCTAATGGTCCTCCCCTGGCATCATATAAATGGCCATGTTTTTTTGCTTACATATTCTCTCACGTCTAGAGGGTCTTTGTTTTAATGGAAGATGCATGAGTGATTTTCCAACTGTGGGCAGATGCACCTAAAATTAGATTAGTAAGAAACGCAGGAGCAGTTCACTGTGTGATCAGCAGGCCAAATAACAAACAACCACAAAACTTGAGTCACAATTTTACTTTTGTGCACTTTTATGGATAAACTACAGATGGTTGGTCTAGCTTGAACATTTCCATATTGTCATTGTGTCTGAAAAGAAATCTGCCTTTTTACGTTGCACAATTCGATCATGTGAAGAAGATTGACACTGACATCTTAGCCTATTTCCTACATTAAGATAGTAAATCCTTGGATCTTAACACTCTAAGGTCCAAGGCCTTTTAGACTTTTCTAAGTTGTCTGACATGCCTTGATGTTTTTGTACATTTTGCTTAACTAAAAACATTGATGCACAAATGGAATATATGATTCTATTCTAGAAGACCTCAGCAATAATATTAGAAAAGGGTTCAATGTTTCCGTGGTTGTTCTTTTTATGACCCCCTTGAAAACGAGATGTTGCATCTCAAGGGGCTATCCTTAATAAAATTGAAATTGAAATATGTCTCTAAGACGAAAACTCAAAAATAAAAATATCCCGGACGAGGGATATAGACCTTTTAGTGTTAAAATGCTTTTAAGTTATTTTCTTGGTCATAGTGTCATATATGGTATCTTCTGTTCATCATTTGTCAAATAAGCACATGAAATGATGGTCGTAAGATTCTGTGCGAAAAGACACTTCAAATTTCTTGGGGATCGCAACCTGGCCCTCACCAGATCCACACCCATTCTTGGGCACTTCAGAATAAGCCCAGTTTCAGCCATCTCTGTCTAATTAGCTTTTTTTTCCTGGATGGAGGCAGTGTTGTGAGCTCTAAGTGAAGCTTGCTGGACTGAGAAAAGAGGAGCGACTGTCCAGGGACCAGAGAGCAACACAAGTGTAGTGAGGAGAGGTTAGTCACCCACTCAACTTCTAAAGCCCCCAGGAATGGGATTCTTACGTCTGTGTTGACTGAGCTCACCTTCTGCCCGCCGCGGACACAAAGGGAGCGGGCGAGGCCGCCCTGGATGGACTTTAGCTTGATTAAATGGTCACTGAGTCGGAAAACTGCCCCGATGTGATCTCTGACCTCTGGCCAAAATCTCTTTCAGAAAAGATTAAATGAAAACACCTTCAAAGGAAACCTGTGGGACCACACCAGTCCCCCCCCCACCTCGAAACAGCCCTCACCACCATAATTAAATGACACGTCGACTATAAAAATCCACGTCGACCATTTTTCACAATCGACGTCGTCGATTTTGTCGACTTATCGTTGCAGCTCTATGCCGCACAGAGCCTGCGTGCGTGGCTGCTCTAACCTGTTAATGTAAATAATAAAGAAGTTCAAATGAGGTAATTGGTTTGGGCGCAGGCCTCAGATGTTTTATCAGTCACGTTATGACATGTTTTTGTATTGTTCATGTTGCAAATAAATGCTTTGCTACCTGTTAAAGGCCAAATCCTTTCATGTGATGATTTTTACATGTCATTTATATTAGTTCCAGTGGTGTAGTGGTCCCTAGAGAAGTGGGTATAGGCTACTCTTAATTTTTTTTAAGCAGCCCATACAGCACAGGATAAACGTTCTGTTTTGAGAAGTGGGTATACGCTATGCAGTCTGAAAAATAAGTGGGTACACTCCGTATACCTGCGTATACCCTGGACTACACCACTGATTAGTTCACACAAACCCTCCATCCATCTGTTCCTGGCCCGGCCCCTCTGTCAAATTTGAGAACCCATTGTGGCCCGCGAGTTTGTTTGTTCGCTTGTTTCTCTGACCAGGACTCTCCAGTGCTGTAAATGAGAAAATGTGACTCCACTTCATCCTCATTGCTGTTGAGATGTAAAAACCATAACACTCATCCCATTTCGGCATCTTTCAAGTCATTCATTCTTTAATACCAACATACTAACAACACGTGTTTTTTATCTATATATATATAGATATGTACATAATTCACATAACCACAGTGATGCTTTGTCAAAATCAACCCAAAAATAATAGACATAAAAAGTCATCATTGTAATGCAGGCAGTGTCCAGCACAGTATACCACCATTCTGCCAAGACTGCTTGAAATCTTAGCCCAGCAGCAAGTCAGGACAACCAGCCAGCCTGTATCTTCTGAATTGCACATGAAATATGATAACCTTCACCATTTTACCCAATTTTGAGCTACAATTTCCACTGCGGTGCAAAATCACTCTCTCACTGGGGCTGATCTGAAAAGTGTTTGGCATCAGTGTTTGCAGATATTTTGCACAGCCCTTTGATGGGACTCAGTGGGAGAGAAGTGAGAGGGGGGGTGGGATCTCTGAGTGCACTAAGGCTCCTCTGCAAAGACTGGGGAAAAACAGCTTCCCATTTCTCCTCATCAGAACTAACACACTTCTTAAAAGGGGTCCCCACAAAAAGGGGGAGCTCTACTGTTCAACAGCAGGTAGGATGGTCATTTCTGCAATTCAACGTCATTTTAATCAGCCACAATCCAATCACTGGTATTCTGAGAACAATCAGAGGTTGCGGCGAGTGTGTGGACCTCCGAGAGACGGTAGCCACCACTTTTGCAGATCCCCAAAGCCATTTCGAGCAGCGGGAAGCAAAATCAAGTCTCTTTTTAAGGCCTGATTAGAGTGACTCCACCGCGTCAAGCACATAAAGAGCACAAAAACACATAATTTGACGCTTCGTTTTAAGTGCGGAGCACCATGTGAAGATGTCAGTGCTTTGTCGGGGGATTACGTAGGGGAAACTTAAGGCACCGCTAATAATCCATTCTTATCGGGTACTTTCAAAGGAGTACAAATTGGAGGGGAATGCCTGTCAAAGTTGTGCAAGAGTCGTCCACGAGATCTCAGAGCTATGACCACTCGGCAACAAGACACACTAAAGGGTGTTAGTGCTCGCCTGCCACTCAGCTGGGCTAGCGGAGAGCAATGGAGCATCCTCCAGCTAGATGCACATGAACTTCTCTCCCTTGTTAAGGGAAAAACAGCATGCAATGTGACAGCTGGTTGAATGCTTTACTAAGATTATGTACCATACTGCATCTCATATGTGGTGTGTATATCTGACTACATGTTCACTAAGATATGCTGCTTGCTATTTTGTGTTTAATGTATATATACGGAAAGAGGAAGTAGTGCCTCTAACCTCTCTCTGATGCTCTGTGTGTGAGTGTGTGTGTGTGTGTGTGTGTGTGTCTGTGTGTGTGTGTGTGTGTGTGTGTGTCATACCAAGGTTACACCTTTCTGCTGGCTAATTGATCTGCAGTGTTTTAATGCCACTTGGAAGGCACTGTTCTCGTTACGCTAATAGGCCATAATTAATCTGATGGCGACGCCCAGTAGTGAGGCCTGTCATTTGACAAGAATAACGAGCCCACCTTGCTCTGCCCACTACGCCCAGACCCAACGCAGCGCTGCGATGCCACCCCCAGCCTGCCTTTCACCTTATGCCTGACCCACTCTTTCTTTCCCTCACTCTTTCACACACTCTTTTTTCCATCTTCTCTCTCATAGGCACTCTGAGATTCCTTGGAATGAAAAGTGCGTTAAAAATAAAATTATTATTATATTCAGTCTTCCTTTTTCACAGTTTCTCTTTTGTTTTCTCTCTCCTCTCTTTGTTTCTCACCCTGATTTTTTCATGCAATTATCTTTCCTCCTCTAACTCTCTCACTCACTCTTTTTCTTCCTTTCAATCTCACTCACTCTCTCTCACTCTCTCTTACTCTCACTCACTCTCTTTCTCCCTTTCACTCACTCACTCACTTACTCACTCTCTCTGCCTCTAAATCTCCATTTCCTCTCCCTCTCCCCCTATCCCTCTCTCTTCCTCTCCCCCTATCCCTCTATCTTCCTCTCTCCCTATCTATTCCTCTCTCTCCCTCTCTCTCTCTCTCTCTCCCAGTCAGCATGAGTAGTGCAGAGGTGACTTTCATGGAACAGCAGAGGGCTGACTCAAGCAGTCCTGAGCTTAGGCAGGCCACAGGAGCCTATTTCCCATCGCTCTCTCTCCTCTCTCTTCTCCCTTTCTCCCCCACTGCCTCTCTCCTACCTTTTTCTCTCCCTATCTCCCCATCTCTTTCTCTTCCACTCTTTTTCTCTCCCTTTCTCTCTATCTCTCTCTCCATCCCTACCTTACTCTCTTCCTTTCTATCCCCTCCCTTTCTCTCTCTCTCTACCTTACTCTCTTCCTCCTCTCTTCTTTCCCTCTCTTTCTCACAGCTTCTCTATCCCTCCTTTGGTATATCTTTTTACATAGACACACAGTCCACAATGTGCTGCCACCACATATCACCATCTCTCTAACTCAGGATAGTCTAATCTTCCCTTAGTCCAGCTTTGTCGACTTGGATGAATATAATATCTCACTTCGATCCGGCATGGCTTTATATATACGACAAAGGGACTAATGCAGTATCTCTCCAGGTGGCTTCTGATGCTCGTGCAGTTACATTTTTTAAATGTATTTTTCCTTTGAAGTAGATTATTTGCTATGATGGACACTGGGTTAATTAAATCTGCTTATCTGATTGTGGTGGGGGTGTGAGAGGAGAAATGCTCATGTTCCTCTTCAGATCCTATTTGCTGATTTGGTTGACTTTCACAACGCACAACGCTCACAAAAGCCTTCAGAGGAAGCGGCCTAATTATGGTAATTGGTGTAAACACACATATATTTGCGTAAAAACAGACAAAACTAAAAAGTGATTGTCTGCTTAGCATCCTGTGCACAAAAGCATGTACCAGGCAGGCATACCATTTGAGACAGGCCCAACCTCTGCATGTGTGGATCTTGAACACGCCCATGGTGGGTTTGTGGGAGGCTCCAGACCCGTGTGCATGTGAACGCACCCTGCATGCTCTGTTCTTAGTCACCTTGATTCGTCATGCTCCACTGCCAGCCAGGAGAGACCTCTCTCTTTATCTTCCCTCTCCCTCCCTCTCTCCCTTCCTCCCTCTCTCTCTGTGACAGGTAGGGAAATAGATCAGCCAGGCATGACAGTAAACACTGACCCTGCTATCACATGCACACACACTCGGCTGCACACTGACTCTTCCATCCTCTTCAGGGTGGGGCCCGTCCCCAAAGCTGCAGTCATGCCCAACAGGGATACACACACATGCAGTCACCGGACAACCACTCTCTCTTTGTGTGTGTGTGTGTGTGTGTGTGCACGCATGTGTGTGCTGTTTGAGTAATGTACCTGACACTAGTGTGATGTGTGGCACATAGTGTGTGTGTGACTGGCTCAGAGCATGTTTTAAAGGGTAAGGAAACCTCCAATGCTGGCCCATCCCAGCTCATCCCATCCAATCCAAACATCAAATGTGTTTCCTGTTTGCCGAGTGGATGCATGTACGGCCCCGGCAAACAGATCACAACAAAAAACAAATTAAATTACTACCTGTAATTTAGTACCGCAACATCAAATGTGTTTCCTGTTTGCCGAGTGGATGCATGTACGGCCCCGGCAAACAGATCACAACAAAAAACAAAATGCTCAATGCCAGAAAAACTAAACATATCTAAGTACCGCAATATGCAACAGGCAAACCGACACACAGGTGACATGTCCCTGGTTGGTGAAATGATTCATCTGTGTGTTTGTTTGTGCTGATTCCCAACTGACAGACCTGCAGACTGATTCGTCATTTCCTGTTTGTTAGATGGATCAGGAGGAGCCTCCTGGGCCTGATCACTCCCCTCCTCAGCCCGCCCCGAAACGCCCCTGCAGACCGGCTCCAGAGCAACACCAGCATCGCCCACGCCGCCCTGCTCCCCATCCTGGGCCCTCAACACAGTCATCATCCCCTCGACGACTTCTCCCGCTGGATGTGACGACCACCATTCTGGTCATCGGCAGCTCCATGGTCCGAGATGTCCACACCCCCCCCTTCAACAAGCGGCCCCTGCAAGGTCCACTGCCTCCCCGGAGCCAGGCGTGTTCCAATCGCTGATGGAAGTGGAACTATCCCTCCCCACCCCCACCACTCTGCACGTAGTCTCTCTACCTGGTCTACCTAGAGAAACCCTCGGCCAACCGCACCCACCGCCACTGCTTTGCCGTACACCTTCTCTACCCAATACCCTATGCTAGCCTTTATATACAATATACATTATTGCCTCCACCGAACTGTTTCTCTGTCCCTACATCCCTTACACCTGTAACAGTAACCCTATTGGCACAGTAATCTGGTCTTGTCTGTATCATGTATTTACCACCAGATGTATGTATACATATGTCCAGTGACCAAATGCTGGCTGTGTAGTGCCCCTGTTTCTTCCTTTCCCCTTCTGCCACACAACCCTTCCCCTTCCCCCCTTCCCCCCGTCCCACCTTCCTGTCTCCACCCGGCCGACCTCAAGCAGATGGGTCCCCCCTTATGTGCCGTGGTTCTGCTTAAGGTTTCTTCCTGCCTAAACAGGGAGTTTTTCCTTGCCCCTGTTGCCGTTACGCATGCACTAAGGGGGTTCAGGCTCTGGGCTCTGTTAAGCGCAGAGAGGCAATTGTATTGTTATGGCGCTATACAAATAAAATTGATTTGAATTGAAAAAATTGAATTATCCTCTGTGCCCCTGTGCTGTGCTGTGCTGTCCCTGTGCCCCTGTGCTGTGCCCCTTTGCCCCTGAGCCCCTGTGCCATGCTCCTGTGCCCCTGTTCCCTGGTTCTGTGCTGTGCTATGCTGTGCTTGTGTGCCTCTGTTTCCCTGTGATGTGCTGTTCTGTGCTGTGCTGTTTCTATGTGTTGCGTGCTGTAAGGCTAAGGGCTCCGGAGTGCTAAGATGAACCTGTTTAGAGGGATTGCTCGCCCTCTGCACTGGACCTGAAGAGAAGGGAAGAGCACCCTTGAATATCCCAAGGACATGCTGTACCCTCTGCTACTGCTGCTGCTGCAGTCTGGACCGTCTCCTCATACAGCACTGTATCATGCACACATCACTGACAACAACACCAAAACACAACACTAACACAAAAACACACACACACACACACATCACTGAGGATAACAATACCAAAACACAACACTAACACAAAAACACACACACACATCACTGACTAAATACCAGACCTTTACCAAGACCATCAAAACACAACACACACTGAGCACCAACACACCCCAAATCAGCTTTCTGTTGATGGAATTTGCCAATGACTGACGTAAATACCTTTTAGGGATTGTTTCATTCAGGCCTTGTAAGACATTGATGTTTTCTTGCAAATGTATATTATCATTTCATTCCCTAGAAAAGGGAATACAACACCAGCATAGCAGACAATACCAGCTGGCCAGAGGGGGACTCCTCCTCTAGGAGAGCAGCCTCCACTGTCTCTCCATCACTGCCTCCGTGGGTTGCAGGCAAATTAAAAGACTCGGACACGGGAGCAAAAAGTTGGGAACAAATAATAAAATACAATGGAGGAAGTCTATTTTTTAAACGTATCTGTTAATGCGGTGGCATGGTACAAAGAATGCCATTACTGCTTAGCATTTGTTAAATTTTCTAGTGCCAAAACACTGACAGGTCTATTTCTCCCCTGTTAAAGAAGGAGAAACCAGGGCCGCGCGCAGGACACCTAATTACCCTGCATTGTGAGGAGCAACAAAGCCGCCAGATAAGCCATGCTACTTAGAGAAGGAACGCTCTCTCTCCCTCTCTTTCTTTCTCTGTCTCTCTCTCTATCACTCGCTCCCTCATCACTCTTTTCTTCTGTGGCTGTAGCTGTGCCAATGGGCAGTGGGCTTTGGGTCTCTCTCCCTCCCTCCCTTCCTCGCTCTATCTGCTGCTTTCTATCTCTCCATTTACTGGTCCTCTCTTCTATCTCTCTCTCTCTCTCTCTCTCTCTTTCTGTCTGTCGCTGGCGCAGCAGACAGCAATGAAAGTCACTCAAATGACTAATGTCTTCATTGGTGAAAAATTAATGATTTTTCTAGCCAGGGTTAATGGACATGACAAATACAGAAAATGAGTTGTTTGAAAGTAAATAACTGTAATCTATATTTAGTCAACTCTGCAGCCCCCATCACGGCAACAAACCAACACCTCCGCACCGTAACACACACACACACACACACACACACACACACACACACACACACACACACACACACACACACACACACACACACACACACACACACACACACACACACACACACACACACACACACACACACACACACACACACACACACACACACACACACACACACTGACCCCCAGACTCAAAGCTCTGAGATGAGCAGCGGGGCCTCTGCTTTCAGTCGTTGGTTTTTATTTATTTATGCATTCGTTTCTAATTTCCCACAAACCTGTGATATCCCTGCGGTCTGCACTGAAATACCACACTCAGACAGAGCCAGACAGGGGGCTATTTTGTCCGGCAGCTTTTCCTCTGTTCCTGCAAATAAAAGCTCCAATCTGGAGTCTGTCCACTGAGATAGGAAGCCCAATAGGCTGAGAATCGGAAGAAAGCACAATGCATTTGCATCAGCGAGTGTGAGGGACTCAAACTAAAACAACGAGGGAATGATTATGGGATGACAAATCTGGCAGTGTGCTGTTTCTCCGTACCATATGGAAAGAGACAAACGTTTCTGATGAGAATGATCCAGCCATTCTCTGGAATCTGTATTTGCGTGTGTTTGTGTGTGTGTCTTGCATACATATGAAATAATGTGTGATTATATTCAGCATCAGAGGTAAACATGGGCTTCCATGATGCCTGGAAAAATATCCCTCAATAATGAACAGCAACATCATCAAACAACGAGAGAAAAAGAAAGAGAAAGAGAAAGAGAGAGAGAGGGAGAGAACAGATAAAGACAGAGAAAGAAGAGAGAAAAAGAATAAGCACAGAGCGAGATAGATAGAGAGAAAGAAGAGAAAGGAGATAAAGGGAGGGACAGAGAGAGAGGGACGGAGAGAAAGAGAGGGAGGGAGAGCGGGAGAGAGATAGAGAGAGAGGGAGGAAGAGAGAGAGGGAGGGAGAGATAGAGAGAGGGAGAGAGGGGAAGGGAGATACAGAAAGGATTTCAAACATCCACAGGGGGAGCCACTGAAGCCACGACGCTGCTCTTCCACATCGGTGGGATGAGAGTGTATGGATTTAGGCGGGGTGTGTTTTGTGTTTTAACTGTGTAGCCTCAATACGGAGAGAAAGAGAGACTCAGGAGGACACCTCCCAGTCCGCTGACAGCGCAACACACTCCTTTTTCATGATAGAATATCTGTTTATTTCATTTTATGCATCCAGCAGCTATGGTTAAGGCACTGACAACTGACTAATTCAAAGTTATGTTACTCACATGGAATCTCTTTGGACATTTTGAGACTGACCGCACACAAGAAAGGAGGATCACATTCAATGACATACATTCAAACTAATATAGGTCGTTCGCCATAGAAATTCAACTGATATTAATAGGGTTGTTTGAAATGACATTAGTCACAAACTAGTACAAATCTTTATAAGGCTAATTCACAAACCACTTATTACTAGTGGTGATATTAAGTGATAAATTACTAGTGGTGATATTAAGAAATGTATTACTAGTGGTGATATTAAGTGATATATTACAAGTGGTGATATTTAGTGATATATTACTTGTTGTGACATTAAGTTATATATTACTAGTGGTGATATTTAGAAATGTATTACTAGTAGTGATATTAAGTGATATATTCCTAGTAGTGATATGAAGTGATATATAGTCTTGATATTAAGTGATATATAGTTGTGATATTAAGTGATATATAGTCATGATATTAAGTGATATATAGTCGTGATATTAAGTGATATATAGTTGTGATATTAAGTGATATATAGTTGTGATATTAGGTGATATTAATTTGTGCTCACAGGATAAACTCTTTACACAAGTCCAGAACATGTTGAGCCACCACGGGGTCTCGCGTTCTCTTGAGGCAATTTAAGGCTGGCGAGCATGTGGTCAGAGCTGGAGCATCTCTCCCTCTGCCTGTGTGTGTGTGTGTGTGTGTGTGTCTTCCTGTCTGTCTCCATTTCCAGCGTGCTGGCATTGGTCTGCCTCCTCCTTGAGCGCGCTCGTTAAAGCCCCGCCATGCTGGGCCTCTAGTCTTTTGATCTGGAGACACAGAGGAGAGAAGAGGAGAAGAGAGGAGAGGAGAGGAGAGGAGAGGAGAGGAGAGGAGAGGAGATGAGAGGAAAGACGAGGAGAAGAGAAAAGAGGAGAGGAGAGGAGAGGAGAGGCGAGGAGAGGAGAGGAGAAAAGAGG
>NC_137921.1:27014513-27094513 GCF_963457725.1 Sprattus sprattus
GAGAGCAGCAGTGCGCCGGGCCACTACCATTTGCAGTTGGTTTGCACCGGTCACCTCCTGAGTAGCAACCGAGTCCCAAATGACTAAGCCTTCATTATTTCACATATGGCCACAGCTGCCAGGGATTGACATCAACAGTGAAACCAAACCGAACTTCAACTCCCACTAGACAGCACAAGCAGCCCACGAAGCTAACAGTGTATAAATGTAACATCTGGACATGTGACCCTTATGAGATTATGATATGATTTTGGGTTTGACAGCAGGGAAGTCACGCAAAAGAGAGCAGGAGTGGTTATGTTATGTCACAAACAGAGGCGGCCCTTAGTGGCTGCCCCACCCCTTTCCCTGACTCCTGCTCCTGTAGTGCTTTCTCTTTTCTCTTTTCCTCTCGTCTCTTTCCTCTTTTCCTCTGTCTCTTTCCTCTCTGTCTCTTGCTCCCGGTAGTGCTGTCTCTTTCCTCTTTTCCTCTCTGTCTCTTTCCTCTTTCCTCTTTTCCTCTCTGTCTCTTTCCTCTTTTCCTCTCCCGGGCTGCCACAAAGCATCATGCCCTCCAAGGAGAGTTCTGCCGTGCAGACCAGGCTAAAACGCCAGTCACAGCTCCAGCAAGAACAACCACAACAAAAAAAAAAAAAAAAAAAGACGAAAATAGTCACTTCAGCTGAGATGACTGAGAGTGTCTTACGTAAGCGAAAACAGCCCGTCCAGGCTGTGGGGTTTCCAGGAACTCACTGCAGGGGACTGTGTTTGGGAAACATGCAGATCCTTTTTCTTTATTCACAGCTTTATTTAGCAGAAACAAAGGCCTAAGCAAAAGAAAACAAAACAAAATGTATTGGGCTTTTGTAGTTTAGTTTGTGGAGAAGGGAAGCGGGCGCTGTGCTAAGAGAACGGGCGTAAGATAAGAATGCCAATGCGAGATGGGAGGCGGGAGGGCTGCATGGGGAAAGATGAGGCTATCAGCAGGCCAGGGGGAGCCTGTGTGCTCAGCCAGCTGAGACCATGGCAGAAAACAAAAACACATAGAGAAAGAGAGAGAGAGAGGAGAGGTAGGGAGGAAGAGAAAGAGCGAGAGAGTGAGGGATACACGACAGCGCCTTCATCTCGGATGTGTCATGTGGTGTAACGTGGGGGGTCAGCAGGGGGTTCCGATGTGCCAGGGAAGACGGCGGACTTAAACGCACCCCTTTAGACCACCTCATCACCCAACACCACCATTATCAGCCATCCACCGGCCCTCACCGTCCAATTACCATCCATCACTCGCTCCCCATGACATGACACAGGGCGCTGCCATATTACAATCCGCTCAAGACAGCTTTAAGATGGGGGGTGTGTATGTGTGTGTATGTGTGTGTATGTGTGTGTGTGTGTGTGTGGGGGGGGGCTGTCTTCACTTTGACCAACGGCACATGTGTTTGGCTTCAGTCTGCAGACATTTGGAAACATTGGGAGCTGAGCAGGGAGATGTATGTGGTCACCTCTAAAAGCCCACCTCCCCTTCTTTTTATTCATTTTTTTTGCTAGCAGCTACAGCATTTTCTGTTTTTATCCGCTCAATCTAAATAAATCAGGTTCACAGTTGGAAAAGGGTGACCTGTCTGCTAATGAGCCACAAGTGCCACAGTATATTTATAGTCGTCGCTTTATATCCAGACAGTTATCATGCCCCTCTGCAGAACCCAGAGTGCCCAACCATCTCTACCAATGGGAGCTTGGAGTGTGCATATGATGACACACTCACACGCAAACTCAAGCATTGCAAACATACACACTTACCCACACCAGCCAAAACACACACATCCACTCACCTCACATTCACTCACACACAAAGAAAAAAACACCACACACAAATGCATAAACAGAAACAGACAAAAGTACCCACACACATACACAGTTAGGGAATAGTGAACTACATATAATTAAACTAATAGTTTAAACTAGCCACATTTTGCAGTAGCATGCCAGTAGTTCAACTACATTCATATTGTTATTCAAATTAAATTAAATTATTTTTTCCCATTTTTTGTGTAGGTAACTACTAACTAACTAAAAACTAAATTGGGCCATAAAAGTAAAATTACTTTTTTGAATCATTGCCTCTACTATAATTGAACCCCCTTCAACCAGCACTTGCCCAATTTGCTTCCATCCTGACCGCTGTGAAGGCTTTCCCAGGCAGGGCCTTCATCAGGCAGCCACCACCACAAACCTGAACTTTGTGTAGTGCATGTTTTAAAGGGCATGCTTTGCTCACTGCTCACACAGCACCATGGCCAGCTATTTCAGACGCTACCTGGCTAACTGAGCAATCCTGCCGCTTGCAGTACCCCCACCTGGCCTCTAGTTTCAGGAAGCCAGGTGTCTGACTGATGGACATTGGATAACCAAATCTGATATTTATTTTATTTTTCCATGCATAGTAAGTTATTTATTTTTTTGGTATCTATGTATGAATTGTAAAGAAATAGGGACTCAATTGAGTGCCTTTTTTCTATTAAATTTTCATATCACATATACATTGTCAATTTAATCATATAAGTTCTATCCTTTGTGTGTCACTTTGGATAAAACCGTCTGCTAAATGACTAGTTGTAAATGTAAGTTGTTTGAACCACTTCTTGTAGCTTTAGTTGACCAAACTTGGTATCTCCTTAGGGTACCTTTACTGTAGTTTAATTTCTTCTACTGTGAAGTAACTGGCAGCATACAAAGCTATGCTTTCAAAGTAGCTTTTCCAACACTGCTCATGCACTCTTACACATACACTCTCTCTCTCATACACGCACAAGCAAACACACTCACAAGCAAACACACTCACAAGCAAACACACTCACAAACAAGCACACACACACACACACACACAAACATACACAATACACAAAAGTGAGTCATCTCCCACCTCCCCAGCCAGCCATTTTCTTCACCTCTCTGCAGTATAACATTTAACAGCTGAGAAGGTGACCTGACTGTTCCGCCATACACAGAGAGGAAACAGTGGTTGGGCACAAAGACTTTGTGTGTGTGTGTGTGTGTGCTGTCTGCTGTTTCAGCAGAATGTGAGTCCTCTCTCTCTCTCCCTCTATCCCCCCCTAACACTGTGTTGGTGGCAGTATCTGGGGAGTCCAAGGGTGAGCACTCAGCTGTCCTCTCTCACTATCCTTCCCTCTCTCTCTCTCCCTATCTTTCTCTCTCTTCCTCCTATCCCCCTCCGTCTCTCTCCCTCCCCCTCTATCTCTCCTCATATCTGATCACTGCCGCCCAAGCTCTGCGGGCACAGCAACCACTCCTGCCACCTTAGTGGAAGTAGAAGTCCTCCAGCGAAGAGTACGTATACGCCCATTACACCCACCCACCCCCAAATGCACAGATGCCTCACGCCAACAAATCACTGCCTTCACACTAAACTACACCCTTGAGACTGACACGTGTGTGTGTGTGTGTGTGTGTGTGTGTGTGTGTGTGTGTGCGTGATAGAGAGAGAGAGAAAAAGATGGAAACACAAAGAGAGAGAGAGAGAGAAAGAGAGAGAGAGAGAGAGAGAGAGAGAGAGAGAGAGAGAGTGTATGTGAGAGGGCTGATTTTTTTTTCGTTGTTGTTTTTTTCTCTCCCAGTTTTCCACACGGGTCGGCGGAGTGTTACAGAGTTTGGTAGCAGATTTGCCGAGCTCCTCCATTCTTCTGCGTTCCTGTGCATTCCCCGCCATACAGTCGAAACGGCGCCGCCTGACAGCGCCTTTTTATCTCGCTGCATTTTATTACACCTCACACACGAACCTCCACCACAGCAGTCTGCAGCAACACCCGACTGGATGGCTCGGTAGCCGGTGCAGAATCACACACACACCATTTCTCTCCTGCAGACGGCTCTAATGTATAGAACTAATCACTGTAATTCCATACACTGCTCATTATCTTTTACCAATTATAACGGAAGCATTATAAATATTGATGATATTTTGTCCTGCCGAGTTGAGTGGATTGGTTAACAGAGGTACTGCAAGGCAGTTGTAGCTGTAATGGCAGAAACAAAGCAGAAATTGTCAATAAAATAAATGACTGTTTGTGCAGTTTGTCAGGAAAGCGATTAGCCTGGTCCCAGTAAGCAACTCTGACTGTGGTGATAGTGGTAGTAGTCGTGTAGCACTAATCATATGAGGGGCACGTCAGTGCGGGAACTGGGGTTATTATCTGTAACTAGCAGCAGAAGAGGCGGTGGCAGCAGCAGTAGTAGCAGCAATGCCTCCATTAATGACATAATTATATTGTCATTGTGTAATTATATTCCAGGCCGTATACGGACCTAGGGGGAGAGAGGAGCGCTTTAGAGCCTCTGGTACTGATCACCGACAGGACAGAAGGGCTGAGTCACGGGGGAAAAACAGAAACAAGGAAAGGAGGGATAAAAAAAAGCATGAGGAGAGAAGGGACTTTGAGGACGAGGAGAAGTGAAGGCCAGATGAAGGTTGGACGTCTGCTGCAGAAAGCGGACGGACGGCTAACATTGACGCTGGGGCCTTTGGCTCGCCTAATTGGTTAGTAAAATCCGAAAGGGAAAGTGGCTTCTAGGGCAGAAGGAGGAGCAGAGCAGAGCAGGAGAAAGGGAGGGGTTGGGTGGGTCGAGGCCAGTGGGGTACGAGAGAGATGTAATTTCAGAGGACCAAAAACAGCAGCTTAAAATGCTTCTGATCATATTATCTGGCCATTACAAACAGGATTGCTCCAGTGCAACTGCGCCACAGGCCCATTACAAATGACTTAAGCACTGCAGAGTAACTCAATAGGGCCCAAACAGGAAGGAAGATGGATATGTATCAGGAATAATCCATCCCCTTCCTCCTCCACCCCACCATGCCACTCGAGTTTCTCCTTTACTAAAGTAAGCATGTGACATTAATCATTCCCAGATTTCTCAACTCGATAAGATAGTTAACATACACAAGGATAGAGAGGAAGTGAGAGAGAAAGAGAAAGAGAGAGAGAGAGAGAGAGAAAGAGAGAGAGAATGAGAGAGAGAGAGGGGAAAACAACAATGTCAAACAAATCAAAAAAATGAATGATTTAGACGTAGCCAGCGATATCAATGCTAACTTTGACAAGTCACATCTAAATGGCTGCAGACAGCCAGGCAGGGAGGGAGTGTCAATTAGGTGTGTTTGGCGGGCGCCATGTCACTTTTTTCTTCTTCTTTTCTCCTCTCCTGTGAGGAGGAGGAGGAGGGGGGGGGGGGGTGGCAGGAGGAAGGTGAGAGCGAAGGAGGGGAGGAGAGCCTCTGTCTCACCTCCACCATGTGTGATCCATCAAAGCGAGGAGGGGAAAACAGTGAGATTCATCATAAGACTACATTCAGACACGGGGAATCAACATTATGTAAAATTGGCAAAAGTGAGGGGGTGGAATAAAGAGAAAAACAAATAAATCACAGGAGTAAGAACAAGAAGTCAGCCTTTCATCTGTTGGTCTCACTCTGTTTGTGTGTGTGTGGCTTGTGTGTGTGTATGTGTGTGTGGACTATGTATGTTGCTTGTGTGTATGTGTGTGGACGGAGGCGGTATTTTTGCACTGTAGAGTGAGAAAAAGAGAAAAAGGAAGAGTATGTGAAAGAGAGAAAGGAAGAGAAGAACTGATAAAGAGAAGATATACAAAGTTCTGTATAACAGAGATAGGGGTGTCCATGTCTATAAGAGTATGTATTTTCATCCCTCTGTGTGTGTGTTACACTGTGTGATGGGGTGTTTCTGTGTGTGTGTAGGTGCGTGAATGTGTGAGAGAGTGTGTAGCAGAGAGAGGGGCGTGTCTGTGTCTGTAATGTGCATTTTCATTTTCATGTGTGCCCTTTTAACAGAGGGATGGAAAGTGTCTATGTCTGTATGTGTGTGAGTGTGTGTGTGCGTGTGTGTGTGTGTGTGTGTGTGTGTGTTTGCGTTTGTGTGTATACATGTGCAAGCATGTCTGTAAAAGAGAGAGACTCTGGTGTGTCTGTTTGTCTGTATATTTAACAGACAATGATGGAGTGTGTCCTTGTCTGGGGATGTGTGTGTATGTGCATGTCTGTGTAACAGAGAGAAATAGGCTGTGTCCTGAGTGGATGCATGTACGGCCCCGGCATAACAGCTTATACTTCAATGTTACGAACAATACAGCCTCTCGGTTTGTCCACACCATCATCTCACCCTCTCAAACATTCCGGAGTGGATGCATGTACGGCCCCGGCATAAATAAATAAAACTTAAGAAGAACAACAGTGTGCTTGCAAGCACACTAATAACAAATGCCAGCATTACTAAATATATCTTCTCCCTTTCTCTTTCTCTCTCCTTCCATCATATTGCTTTTGCCTATAATAACACTGATAAAATGGCCATATTGCCTACTGTTAAATCTACTACAAATGCATCTCCCTATCTGTTTCTGAAATTGATGTCTACTAACATAAATGTTCTCTCTCCCCTATAGCATGTTCCAATCGCTGATGGAAGTGGAACTATCGCTCCTCACCCCCACCACTCCGCATTTACGCACATGGACAGCTGAACTCTACCCACTCACTTTCTTCCTTCTCTCCCTTTTCTTTCCCTACTAATCAAGACTATCTCCACTATGGGACGCTGCTGTAGTCTTTCCACCTGGTCAACCTGGAGAAACCCTCGGCCAATCGCACCCACCACCACTGCATTGCCGTACATCTACTCTACCCAATACCCTATGCTAGCATTTATATACAATATACATTATTGCCACCACTGAAATGTTTCTTTGTCCCTACATCCCTTACCCCTGTAACAGTAACCATATTGGCACAGTAATCTGGTCTTGCCTGTATCATGTATTTACCACCAGATGTCTGTATACATATTATGTCCAGTGACCAAATGCTGGCTGTGTATAACCCCTGTTGCTTCCTTTCCCCTTCTGCCACACAACCCTTCCCCTTCCCCCTTTCCCCCCGTCCCACCTTCCTGTCTCCACCCGGCCGACCGCAAGCAGATGGGTCCCCCCTTATGTGTTAAGGTTTCTTCCTGCCCAACAGGGAGTTTTTCCTTGCCCCTGTTGCCATTGTGCATGTACTAAGGGGGTTTAGGCTCTGGGCTCTGTTAAGCGCCTAGAGGCAATTGTATTGTTATGGCGCTATACAAATACAATTGAATTGAAATTGTGTGTGTGTGTGTGTGTGTGTGATCCTGTGTGTAACAGAGAGAGATGGGGTGTGTCCTTGTCTAGGAGTGTGTATGTATCCGGTGTGTGTGTGTGTGTGTGTGTGTGTGTGTGTGTGTGTATGTGTGTGTGTGTGTGTGTGTGCGTAAGAGAGAGAGGCAGGCATCTCCCAGGCCCTGTGCTTGCCCGTGGGCCCCAGGGCTCTATATTAGCACTGCTGAGGGGGCCTCTGCACAGCACAGCACAGCACAGCACAGCACACACACACACACACACACTCACACACACACACACACACACACCACAGCAGAGCATCCCCATCCCTCTCTGCCAGTTCCACCTGATTTCATTCGCCTCAGCTGGAACAAATAGGCAGCCAGGAAGAGAGAGAGAGAGAGAGAGAGTGCTGAGAGAGTATGAGGCCTCTCCATCATAGATAAAAAAAGAAAAGAAAAGAGTCGTGTGGGAAAAGAAGAGGAGGAAGAGGAAGAACAAGAAAGAAAAAAAGCAGCGGCATCTGCTACTTCATTAGCTGGTGAGCTTCAAGAACCATCGCTGCAGCCCCGACTGACACAGAATGAAGAAATATACACCTCTCAAATATGCTCCATTTGTCACACAGAAAGGGGGAGAAACAAAGAGAGAGAGAGAGAGAGAGAGAGAGAGTGAGAGAGACAGTGAGAGAGAGAGAGAGAGAGAGAGAGAGAGAGAAAGAGAGAAAGAGAGAGGAGGAGGCAGGAGAACCAGAGGAAGGAAGAGAGGAGTGTCTGGCTGGCTGACACACACAGACACAGACACACAGACACACAGACACACACAGACACACAGACACACACACACACACACACACACACACACACACACACACACACACACACACACACACACACACACACACACACACACACACACACACATACACACATGGGAAGAGGACAAATGGCTGTGGACAGTCTGAATTCAGACAGCAGATCTACTGCCTGAAAGCAGGAAAGCTGTTATTAAAACGTCTGCTGACATGGAAGGAATACAAAGTGGCACAGCCAGCACTACTTTCAAGAGGACCGTGGGCTTAACAGGCATTACATTAAACCGGTTCCACATAAATAAGAGCAGTTTATTGTGGCTTTATGAGTCGGTGAGACGCTGGTGTGGAGAACTCAGATGACGGAACAGTGAGCTAATCCAGGACCTGCCCAACACAGTGGTCTGTGTGTGTGTGTGTGTGTGTGTGTGTGTGTGTGTGTGAGTGTGTGTGTGTGTGTGTGTGTGTGCCAGAGGAGGTTCTTCCATTGAGGAAACGGAGGAAGAACCTCCCCAAACTTTTTGAGAATGTATTTTTGAAATTGAACTGACTAAACTCCTTTAAAAATACAGTTTGATATCAGTATTTAATACTATGCATATTATAATTTGTTTCCCTGAGTTAAAATAACATTAGCACCCCCTATCGTAAGAAGAAATTACTGCACGGAGGACGTCCTCCCTTTGGCTCCCATTGAAATCAATGGAATCTGTCTCTGATACTGGCGGTTCTTGGGGCTCATTGACTTACATTGCCCAGGGGAGGAAAGACCTCCCTAGCGTCTGAGTCTGCGCCAACATCGCTTAACCAATAAACAACGGATTTGGCGTTGGAGGGAGGGGATTCGACATTAATACCGAAAGAAGTTTCCCTCTTCAACCATTCTGCAGAAGGATATTATCGATAACATGTCACCCTTAAAGATTGTTGTAGAAAGATTGCAAATAAAGAGGACGTGCAATGGAGAACCAATATATTGTTCATGTTTTATTGAACAAACCGTTTCCTTCATTGAGCTACAGAGAGAAGGTTAGTATCAAAACAGGGAAACCTGTTCCAAAAATCCATGTCACTAAACGTAAAACCGCTGCCGTATAATGCTAACTGGTAGGCGAAATACTTATAGCTCACTGGTACCATAAAAAACAATCGGCTGTACTGTTTTGTTTAAATCGTTCATACGCCTATTGTTAGTCTGACTGTTCACGTTCAGTTGAAATTCTGAATGGAAATTGTTAATGAATGTTTCAGAACGCGATGTGTTTCGTAATTAGCCTACTTGTAATTTGGGCATTGGCTTCATACTAGGCTACTTTGAGTGATAGCTGTAATAATCTGGCATAATCTGATGTTAATGTTAATAGTTCTGAAATAATGTTCTCTTACTTGTTGCCTTTGTTACTTGTTGTTTTATATTGTTGAAAGGATGTTAGTGAATGAGTCAGAGCATGATGCATTTTAAATGGCATCACTTTTGGTCTTGTGTCTTAATTTTTTTTAAACAATTTCAGCTGAAAATAAAATTTGTCAAATAATAACCTTAATAGCTTTAGTAATTAAGGGGGAAAATAGGCCAAATGGTAGGCCCAACATTTAGAATTTAGTTTTTCAAATCAAGAGTAGGCCTGATTTGACTTATTGGCTTTGCATCCTTTCATCTGGCCTTGTCTAGTCCAAAGACATGCTGCCCACCAGCTTTTTAAGTACAATGGTGCCACACTGGTGGCTTTGGGCCTGATTTACTAACAGGATTGCGCCCATTTCTGGCGTAAAATAGCGGTCGTAAACATAAAACGGTATTTACTAAGGGGCCGCAGCGCATATTAACGCCTGTGGGTGTGAACAGGGTTGGGCACGGAAACGTGGGTGGAAACCTGGGTGGAACGTGGGCATGGAGCGCAATTTAATGGGAGGAGAGAAGGTAAGTGCGCCTAATGATGTATTGCGTGGTATTTACTAAAACTGCCTGTCGAGCGCACGTCTCAATTTGCGGGATAATTCTCCGCCTCCTAAAAGCACGTCTTAACCAGGAAGCGCATTTTCCATTGAGTCTGAAAACGTTGATATTGCACCAGTTATAAGAGCAAGGCGAAGATATATACAGAGACAGCGCAAAGAAATATTTTTTTCAACTGGTATAACACTTTTTCAGTTAAGCGATCCACAAATCATTAGACGGTACAGGTTAACCAGCCACGCAATACTTCTGAACCAGATCAGAGACATCGAAGCCTCCAACCGGAGATCACATTTCATTCCATCAGTTGTTAAACTCAGGACAACATTACAAATTTTGGCATCGGATCATTTCAAACAGTTATAGCATCAGCAGTTGTCATATCTCAGCCTTCACTCAGCCAAATATTCACCCAGGTACTCGACGCATTGCTATGGTGCGCTGGTCAATACATTTCCCCACTGCCATAGCTGAAATTAGAGACATCAAACAGGACTTTTTTTGAAATCGCAAACTTTCCGAACGTAATTGGAACCATTGCTTGCACCCACATGCAAACAGTCCCACCTTCAATCCACGAACACGTTTACCGAAACAGAAAGCACACATATTCAATGAATGTCCAGGTCATATGTGATGCCAACATGACCATTACTTACGTGGTAGTGGTCTGTCCATGACAGTTTTATCTTCCGGAATAGTGCCATCTATTCATGATTGAGCAACGGTGATTTTGGAGAGGCCTGACTACTTGGTAAATGTATTTGTTTCAGTGGGGATATATTGTAGTGAACCCATGTCCCAGAACGTATTAATCTCGCCATGTACACACCTATATTGTTATAATAGACAGTTTATGCATTAATGCCACCAATAGCATATCATTTATAATCGTGTTCTTTTAAACATCTCGCTGTAGGTGATGGCGGGCAAAACAACAATATAACCCATTGAATCAGGTTCAATGATTGAGCAAACGTGAACCAATATATCTCCTCTCCGCTGAACCTTAGTTTTTTCTTCCTCGAATCTCCATGGTGGGCAGTAACTTGCAGGCAATTTCTCCAGTCTCTTAACGGTGCGCTAAATAATGATTGCCCAGGATCTGGCTTGATAAATATCACAGAAAATGCGGGCGTTAATGTGCGCCTGGCAAAGGCGCAGATCAAGCTGCGTTCGCAAATCAATGTTAGTAAATCAGGTCCTTTAAAGGGTGGAGTAAGCAAACAGTGCCCAGCGCAGATGTGGTTTGATAAATACCACGGAAAATGCGCAAAAACACCGTGCGTTAATTTGCGAACGCAGATTAAGCAGCGCTTGCATATTAGTAAATCAGGCCCTTTGTATCAATTGTATCCCTGCCTGCTATTTTGTGGTACTGTAGGCCACAAAAACACCCTGAAACAACTTGTATCTCACATACTTATGCCACCCACGGAATAAGCAGGCCAATGGCAACCAGGCGCACAGTTCTTCCTCCCTCACTTTAAAAACCACCAGCCGCCACTGACACACTGTGTGTGTGTGTGTGTGTGTGTGTGTGTGTGTGTGTGTGTGTGTGTGTGTGTGTGTGTGTGTGTGTGTGTGTGTGTGTGTATGGGGCTAGCTACAGACCAACACTGGGCCTCTCACAGCAGGGAAATTCAATAGGTAGACGACTCCTGCGGAACCTTCATGAAAGGTTTCATTAGTAGCCTTAGGTTTGGAATACGGAGCAGGTCTTCATCAGACCAACTGTGTGAACAGAGCCACATGTAATGGATCAGGTGCTGGAGCCTCTGCTCTGAGTACAGGCCCAGTGATCAGTCCTCTACTCAATCAGACTGACCTAATGGATCAGGTGCTGGAGCCTCTGCTCTGAGTACAGGCCCAGTCATCAGTCCTCTACTCAATCAGACTGACCTCCTGGATCAGGTGCTGGAGCCTCTGATCTGGGTACAGGCCCAGTCATCAGTCCTCTACTCAATCAGACTGACCTACAAGATCAGGTGCTGGAGCCTCTGATCTGAGTGCAGGCCCAGTCATCAGTCCTCTACTCAATCAGACAGACTAACTGGATGTGTGTCTAATCGGCGATGGAAAAGAGTACATTTGCTTGGCCCTATCAGTGAGGACTCTCAGGGGAACGCTGATAAAGTGACACGAGACAGAGCCAGGGCAAACAGGAGCTCCAAATGAAGGCAACACGATACAGCAAGCATCCCACACAGACACAGACACACACGCACACGCACTAGGCACAGGCACACGCACACAGACACGCACACACAGACACACGCACACACACACACACACACAAACACCCTACACATACACACTCGGCGCCACACACACACACGCACACACACACACACACACAGCTTCCTCTTGTTATTAGGAGCGTACCTGTGTGACTAGGCATGGCATAACACGAGCTGCTGTGGCAGTAATGCCCCGCTGTGAGGCAGATGGCTCACATGACTGCATATCAATGATGATCCGGCGTCATTAAGAGCAATCATCATTTCTGAATATTTCAATCACAACAAGACCATCACAGCATGACAGCCGCACTCCTCCAGAAAAGCTCCCCATCAGAACGGCGCAGAGTAAGATGAAAACACAGCACACACTCCGTTTAATTGGGCTGAAGCAGCCAAGGTTAGCCGCTACTCTTTCTGAGTGCGTAAACAGAGGCAGACATCAGCAACAGGCCACACAGTAATAAAGCCAGTCCAGACCTGTGGCCCAACATGAAGAGGGAGTGGGCAGGGGAGGACAGGTGAGTGAGTGAGTGAATGAGTGAGTGAGTGAGTGAGTGAGTGAGTGAGTGAGTGAGCGAGAGAGTGATTGAGTGGGTGGGTGGGTGGATGGGTGAGTGAGTGAGTGAGTGATTGAGTGAGTGAGTGAGTGAGTGAGTGAGTGAGTGAGTGGGTGGGTGGGTGAGTGAGTGAGTGAGTGAGTGGGCGAGTGAGTGAGTGAGTGAGTGGGCGAGTGAGTGAGTGAGGGAGAGAGTGAGTGAGTGAGGGAGAGAGTGAGTGAGTGAGTTAGTGGGCAAGTGAGTGACAAGTGAGGGAGCAAGTGAGTGAGCAAGTGAGTGAGTGAGCGAGTGAGTGGGTGAGTCAGTGAGTGAGTGTGTGAGTGAGTGAGTGGTCTGCGCAGCAAGTGAGTGAGCAAGTGAGTGAGCGAGTGAGTGAGTGAGCGAGTGAGAGGAAGAAAGAGAGTGAGTGTGTGAGCAAGGGAATGCAATATAAACGCCACTCGGGCAAATTTTACTGGGGGAAAACAAAACCCTTTTGACGGCGGGTGCGACAGGCTAGCCGCGGCGGTGTGGTCTCATTAGCCGGAAGCCATGGCGTTTCACACTAGTCTGCCGCCACGGTTCTCCCCGCAGCCACAGCCTCTTTACAGCCTTCTCCTGCAGCCTCACCTCGCCTCGCCTCCGCCACAGACAGCTCCTTTTCATGCGCTGCACAGTAGATTTAGCAAACATGAAAGCACACAGTTCTGGACATGGCTGCCGCTTGTAAGCGAGGGAATACTTGCATAAAGTTAATTAACGACCGTGGGAGACTGAATGGGCTTTGTGTTCGGGGTTCGCTGTGTGCTTCTTTTCTTCCTCATGTCCAAGCATGCTGCTGTGGACGCACGTGTGAGCTTCTTGGTAACCAGAGAAAATCTTTTGTCAGTGTACGAGGGGGAAAAAACACTATTTCCTATCTGTGACTCTATGTTGTATCGGCTTGTTTCTGTTTCATATTTGCCTGTGTTTCTATACATGTGTGCTTTTCTATGTGTTGCTTTTTGTTTGTGTGTTTTCTACAAGTTTTTTTGCCGTGAATTCTGTTAAGAATCTGTGACCCAATATCGTTTTGTACCTCCCTGTGTTATTGTTTGTGTTTTTGTTTATGTTTTTTGGGCATGTTTCGTGTTGTGGTGAGTCCTACACAGTGGTGGTCCGTCAGGGCCTTCAAGGCCTTCTCTGCTGGCCTAAACATCATTAGAAAATAAATGTAATAAAATAAATCTAATTTTAATATTTTCTTTTCATAAATATGTATTAAATTATTCCCCATAGTCCATTATCTTCATTTCATAGCTTCCAGCGTTGTTAATTTATGTTAGAGCTTTCATCCAATCATATTTCAGCTATCATGTGTTGCCATGCTCCAAGAAATCTTCCCCGAGAACAGAAATCTTCCCTGAGGCCTTCAGAATTCACATTGAAGGCCCGTGTACATCTGATTGGTTATCACAACTGACTGTTTCAGTTAATTTAAGTTGAATGAACTGAAACAGACAGTTGTGACAACCAATCAGATTTCTAGTTGGCGACATTGGGCCTTCTAGAAGGCCCGGAAGATTTCTTTCCTCGCGTTGAACGTGACACGTAAACGTGCTTTGATTGGATACTGAGGCAGACCGGTGCAGTGCTTCAGTGCTCAGTTTAGCTGGCTAATGCGAAAACAACGTACATCGGTTTCAATGCTTATTATGCTAGTTGTTTCAATTGGTAAGACTAAATATAATTACATTAACCAACTCAAATAAACTAGTTTACACCAACTTGATAATTCCAGTTTTTGATACAATTACAACGCCATTTTCAAGACGGAACTTTCAAGAAAAACTGGATATCGTGAGGATGGGAAGTTTAATGAAACTGCTTTGCAGGTGGGACAATGCGATGTTTAGTGGACAAACTTGTTAAAGCTCACATAGGCTACTTTCGGTGGACTTAATAAAACTTTGTAGACTAATCCCTGAAAATCGCCTTTTATTTTTAATTTGTGACCGTAATATCCAAGCGATCTTATAACTGATAGTTTACTACTCTTAATGTATTGTTAATACGGGTGTATTGATTTTAAATGCTCCGGAAATATTAATAAAGTCTGTTGTACTCGACTATGTTAAGGTGATGCAATGCTCACTTATACTGCCTTTCTGTATAAATATAATGGTTCGAGAGCCATGGCGTCGTAATGATGGTATTAGGAGGTGGATTCACTCAGTTTAACATCGTGTAGGACATCGCTGAAGGCCTAGTCGTGAAATGCATTTCTTTCCTTCAAAAAAGCATAGCTCAGCCCGCAGGCTGTAAGTGGCAGAGATAGATAGGACACACAGTATAAAATATTTCGAAACACACATAATTGCTTGGCATTCTGTAATTGCTTGGCATTTTAATCAACTCCCTTTTCTATATTTGTCAACTAAATACCATCCTCCGCATTCTCGCCATCAAACTAGCAATTTTGTGTAATCACTAGTTTTTCTGGAAAAGTCTTCCGTTTCTCCTGAAATATCAAATACCTGTACAGCGAAGTCACACTATACTTCACAAAAGATGTTTTAGCATGTGACATTTGGCTACCCTATTAACATAATCACTTTGACAGCAGAGAAATCATATTGACTGCAGCACAATACTGTTGATTACTTCTGTGGAGAAAACAGCAACATTGCAATCAAGCTGGAAAAGTCATGGGCATTTTTCGTTGGCTTATCTGTCCACACAGAGTCCTGTGCCTGACGAGCAAACACCTACAAACAAATGACTGCACGCGATGTTAATGTTACTGAGACCTCAGGTGCTCTGACATACAAACATCATAAATTTAACAGCAAGACAACCCACATTTACATCTGTCACTTATAACGAAGATGGCCACTGTACTCAACAAAAACAGTGTTAAGGATTTAGTGCTTATTACAATGTGTATTCCAGGGTAACTTGTCTTGGAAGTTCTTCCAGTCACAGCAATTATTTGGTCAATTTTATTGATGTCCAACCATGAACACTATGCAGTCAAATATACTTAACAGTGATGTTTTCAGATGGTCTAGTACAGTCTCCATTCAGTGTGTGTGTGTTTTCAGATGGTCTACCGTCTCCATTCAGTCTGCCTCTGATAACCTTCTGCTGGCTGAGGAGGACTTGCAGAATGCACACACACACACACACACACACACACACACACACACACACACACACACACACACACACACACACACACACACACACACACACACACACACACACACACACACACACACACACACACACACACACACACACACACACACACACACACACAAACACACACACACACACACACACACACACACACACACACACACACACACACCTCAGCAAGCAAGTGAGTGGCAACAGGCCTCCCTGCTCCCTACTTCCCAGTCCACAGCATACCACCTTCGTTTGATTGTAAATAAAACATTATTTCAAATGTCCAATTAAGATAAGCAGCTTTAATTTAGGACCTCAGTCCAACGTGCAAGCATCCGTAATGCAGCCTCCAAAGCCTAGGTCTCGGTGAAGCGTCACACAATTACTCCCCAGTGGAGGAGGGGAAAACGAGAGAGAGAAAAATTGCAGTTAATTTCTGAAGCTCTCATTTGCTTAACAGGGAGAAAATAAGGAGGGGGGGAATTAGAGCAGCGCGTCATGGCCAAATCAAGACAGGTGGGGGGTACTGTACTCTGCAAGGACTCGACGAGGATTCAAGTTTTTATTGACAGGCAAAAGCGATTCCATTTCACAGAGATCAAAATACCACATAGAACAAATAACACACAATACATATAAAAATAAGTATTATCTTTGGTGGGGAACTATTGAAGAAACAAAGCCCTCAAGCTGATTTAACCTCCAGAATGGCCTCTGTGTCTCATCAAGTCCTTGACCAAAAAAAAAAAAAAAAGAAAAAGCTTCCCGTCCGAAACCAGGACTTTGTTTGTACTTCGTTACAGCAGCTGATACAAGATTAGATAGACACCACGCTATCTCTGCCACGCATCGGATTTTTTTCTCTCCCTCCACCGCACAAAGTACTCTTTCCATTTCCAGAGATGACCTACCAAAAAGGCTGTCGCAGTCCACTCACAGGGCCCAGGAAGCTGAGGCGAGGTCCTCATTAAAACACCTCAGATAGCGCCATGCAGGCCACTCCTGATTCATTGGTTTCTGTGTTACCCTCAAGAATCAAGTCTGACCTTCCGCAAATAAGGAAGGCGTCTGTTTAAAGAAAACTAGTGCCATCAACGATGTGCTGTGAGTGTGCGGAGAAAGCGAGTCAAATATCGTGCCTTATCCCGGGCTAGATGGGTGAGCATATCGGCCAGGGATAAGCTTCTGCATACCTTCAATGGCCACCATTATCTACATAAATATGTACGTCTCTAAGCTTTCCACTGGGTCACTGTCGGCTCGGACGAAATCTAACTAGCACTATTCAAAAAACGTTTATCTGAGGCCGTTTCAGATATTCCAGCTGAGTGGAATGCTTACTTGTGCAGGTGAACTTTGTTCCCCTTCCCCTATGCTAAAGGGCATGCAAACTAATTACAAAGTATTGGCAGAGGTGATTCAATCAGACAGAGACGGGTGACCTAGGGAGAGAGCCTCAATAGAGCCTGCCCCTCTGTAAGTGTTCAAGTCAATGGACTTTTAATGAGAATTTCATTTTATAGAGACGACAGCACTACTTTTTTTGTCCCCATTCATTTTAAATGAGAGTGTCGAAAATATGACATTACTTTTTAAGTAAACTTGTCCCACTTCTATAGAACATGGTGCAGATTCTGTAGAAGTGGGAGAAGTTTACTTGAACAGTAATGTCATCATATTTCTGTGTGGATACTGTGTTCAATGATGTTTTATTAGATTTGTGGAGGGGGGGGGGGGGTTACCGATAGGGGACAAATGTGCCTCCTGATAAATGTTTGGGGCCCACTGCTGTCTGTCTGTCACAAGTCTCCATAAGTCATTGATCAGTCTGAGGAATTTCATCAGTGTGTTTTCTTACAGGATCGATCAATAACCCAGGAGCCTGACACTGCGTATGACAGGTGAGGGCCAGGCGGGGAGTAGGGTTGTTTAGGGTGTGTGTGTGTGTGTGTTTGTGTGTGTGTGTGTGTGTGTGTGTGTGTGTGTGTGTGTGTGTGTGTGTGTGTGTGTGTGTGTGTGTGTGTGTGTGTGTGTGTGTGTGTGTTGTGGCATGGTTCCATCATCTGCAGCCATCTTAAGTCAAATGACCCGAGAAAACTCTAAAAGCAAACATGACAACGGCAGCACCTCCACAAGAGGAACTCCAGAACTGAGCCCACAGGTTCCTGATCCCCGCGAGAGACACTCCAGAACTGAGCCCACAGGTTCCAGATCCCCGCGAGAGACACTCCAGAACTGAGCCCACAGGTTTCAGATCCCCGCGAGAGGAACTCCAGAACTGAGCCCACAGGTTCCAGATCCCCGCGAGAGGAACTCCAGAACTGAGCCCACAGGTTCCAGATCCCCGCGAGAGGAACTCCAGAACTTAGCCCACAGGTTTCAGATCCCCGCGAGCGAGCAGCTTCCCCGGGGCCGAGCTGAGCTGAGCTGAGCTGAGCTGAGCTGAGCGCTGTGCCGTGGCCTGCAGTTGTGCCTGTTTCTCCATGAGCCAACTAATCGGCACTAAGCTGACAGCTGATAAATCATGAAAACAAGGTCCAATCTCCACAAAAATTGCTACAGAACCATGTGTGACCTCCGGTGCCTTTTACTTTTTTTTTTTGGCCGCCGGCTGCCTATTTCAGGCTTTCCTGCACTGCACTGCACCACGCTGCGGCAATACAGTAACTGAGATTCATTACAAGTCACTTAATCTCGAAAGCTTTCAGTGTCACTGCTTCCTCTACACTGCGAGTGCTCTTATACAGGGAGGGGGGCAGCAGTGAGAGTGGGGGTGGGGGCGTCAACAGGCTGCTCCCGAGAACAAAGCCAAACCCAGTAATAACCACACATCGAGACGGAGCCGAGGAAAAGGAAAAAGGGATACTACCAGCAACAACACAAAGGGTTCACATTACACATACAAAACAACAACAACAACAACAACAACAACGAACATGCACACAAACAACAGGGGGTTAGTGAAGATAATGGAGCTGCTAGGAGCAGCTGGGGTGTCTATAAAGAGCCTGTGAGGAGAAGAGCCTGTGGGCAGGCCAGGGCCCTAATGACTCCTTCTTTAGTCTCGGCCTCACACACACACACACACACATATACACACACACACACTCTTTCACTTCAGCACTCTCTTTCACACACACACACACACACACACACACACACACACACACACACACACACACACACACACACACACACACACACACACACACACACACACACGCACACACTCCTTCACTTCTGCACTCTCTTTCACACACACAGACACACACACACACACACACATACACACACACACACACACACACACACACACACACACACACACACACACACACACACACTCCCTCACTTCTGCACTCTCTTTCACACACACACACACTCCTTCACTTCTGCCCTCTCTTTCAAGGACCTGGAGGTCGGAGCAAGGAGGTGGGCACCATTCATAGAGTCTGAACTGGCAAGTCCTTACCCAGCCAATGGTAAAAGAAACGTTCTGAAGGGCACACTTATTATCCGGGCGCACTCACAAAGGAGAGATACCTGCCACATACTCCGCCAGAGTCTGCGTGTCAATCAGGTCCACACAAGGCAGGCTTTCCAGTCTATAAAGTCCAGCTTGTTAATAAGCAGAGAAGAGGAAGAAAAAAAACTCTCAAATGCTCTTTTTAACTCATGACAATGCTTGACACATAAAAGTGTTCACCTTCAGTGAGCAGTGAGCACTATGTGATGTTATTGTGCAGACCCTGACACTTAATGCCATGTCAACATGCCAGTTGAAGATGGTCTGTGTGGTTCATAGCGGAGGTGTCTCAGGTGCCTATTGGGCTGGAGCATGTGCTACTCGCTGGGTTAAAGCCAATCAGAGCTGGGCCAAAGACAGTCATGGATCAATAAGCCAATCAGAGCTGGGCCAAAGACAGTCATGGATCAATAAACGAATTTCACAAAATCTCCCTCTGGTCTCATTATGGAGCTCCTAGCACCGATAAAGCCATGGTGGTGATTTGGTCCATGGTGTCGGGCAGAGCCCATGCTGTTAACGGCTACAGTTAAACGTCTGGTGAATGTGGGCGGTGGCTACAGTTAAACGTCTGGTGAATGTGGGCGTGGCAACAGTTAAACGTCTGGTGAATGTGGGCGGCGGCTACAGCTAAACGTCTGGTGAATGTGGGCGGCGGCTAAAGTTTAACGTCTGGTGAATGTGGGCGGGGCTACAGTTAAACGTCTGGTGAATGTGGGCGGCTGCTGCTGGCCTCTGATTATCCAAGAAGGGTAACATTTTCTGCACAGCGACAAATGGAGACACCCTCCAAATACACAACGGAGCCACTCGCTAAAAGCACACAGGCGTGTGTGAACCCAACAGTATACCGCACGCACAAACCACACACACACACACACACACTACATAGTGAGCAGTTCTGCTGATGTACCATAGTCACAGCTCGTGAAAACTAACACATTTATTTCTGCTCCCAATCTCTCACCTCCTCTCTTTTATCTGGTGTTAATTAGCATTCCCACTAACAAGAAGTCAAGTGCATTTGCTAAGCACACACATCTCTGCCCATTTTTGAATATGTACACAAGCAGGAAGCACAAAGACTGAAATAATCCATAATTCTGCAAAACTTAGAGAACAAAACTAATTAACTTGGGCATGCTTATAAAATCAAATTAAATATTGCTGTACAGGAAACGCCTGTGTGAAGGAGAGAAAACCTGGGGCACGGAGATACAGTACTTCATCACCACAACACAACACAATGTGAATACACAATATGTGTATCATTTATAGAGCTATGAAAGAAATTCAAAGGAATGGAGTGGTCCGCTATAATGAAGACCATGTGAATGTGGGTGTGTGTGTGTGTGTGTGTGAGTGAGTGAGAGTGTGTGTGTGTGTGTGTGTGTGTGTGTGTGTGTGTGTGTGTTGGCCTCAAGCAGTGGGCTCGGGGGGAAGACAGCATCAGTGCTAACCTGAGTGGCAGGGTCTCTTTCTGCTTGCCCCCTTGTCTATCAGTCAGCTGTCTCCTTAAATTACAATTGCTTCGGTCAATCTCTCTCGCTCTCTATCACATATACACACACACACACAAACACACACTCTCACACACACACCCTCTCTGTCACTCGCCCTCACACATACACACACACACCCTCTCTCACTCACTCTCTATCACACACACACACACAAATTCACAAACACCCTCCCGCTCTCTCTCGATCACTTCCATAATTTCTCACTCTATCTCTCTCTCTCTGTCTCACATACACATATGTACTTCCACACACTCTCTCTCTCCCTCACACAGAGAGGGACACAGAGAGGGACGAGAGAGGGACACAGAGAGAGACACAGAGAGAGGGACAATGAGAGAGGGACACAGAGGGATACAGAGAGGGAAGAGAGAGAGGGATGAGAGAGGGACACAGAGGGACAAGAGAGTCAGAGACACCGATACACACCAAACCTGACTGAGCTTTGCAGGGACTGCCTCAGGCTAGACTGTGGATTTTAAGGACACTCCATTGCCATTTAGTCACTAAAATATGTGTGCGAGACAAATGTAGTGTCAGTATAGAAGAATTTTGAAGAAGGTATGTGGGGAAGATTAAATAGCATTTAATAAACGTAAAGAATATATTGAAATAATCATACGCCATTATCATCACAATCATACACCATACTGAACTGAAGTGAACAAACACAAGGCATTCCTTTGATGAGTTATGAGGATAGGAGCAGGGGACTGGCCCACACACACACCTTTACACACACACACACACACTCACACAAACAGAGTCTCTCACACACACACACACACACACACTCACACACACACACACACACACACACACACACAAACACACACACTCTCTCACACACACACACACACACACACACACACACACCTGGCCTTCCTCCCCGGCCTAAAAATTTCTTCGCGCAGATTACATTATCAAAAGCCAAGGTTAAAGGGCCACACTAATTCAGTGGTTGTGCGCAGTGGTGGCCCTGGAGAACAAAAGGCCAGTGCCGTAACCTGGGAGATCGATTGTCTCGGGCTATGTGATGCTATAGGAC
The DNA here is from genome assembly GCF_963457725.1 of Sprattus sprattus. NCBI lineage: Eukaryota > Metazoa > Chordata > Actinopteri > Clupeiformes > Clupeidae > Sprattus > Sprattus sprattus. The sequence continues at coordinate 27,036,474 of NC_137921.1, forward strand.
AGTCACAGATTTAAAAGGAAGGGAAGCATCTCCTGTAACTCCATTCTAGATACGTCCTTTCATCTCCTACACTGCAAAAATGCTTTTCTAACCTAGTGTTATTACTCTTATATTGAGATGAAAAAATCTAGTTGGTCTTGTTTCTAGCTAAATTGAACTTACCTAGTGCTCTTTGGTAAGGTTATTTTTGCCGATTTCAAGCAAATATTCCTTATTTTAAGAAATCTTAACAAGCCAAATTTGCTTAACGCACTGGCAGCCAAATTTGCTTGTTTTAAGCCAAATTTGCTTAACGCACTGGCAGCCAAATTTGCTTGTTAAGATTTCTTAAAATAAGTAATATTTGCTTGAAATAGGCAAAAATAACCTTACCAAAGAGCACTAGGTAAGTACAATTTAGCTAGAAACAAGACCAACTAGATTTTTTCATCTCAATATAAGAGTAATAACACTAGGTTAGAAAAGCATTTTTGCAGTGTACAGTTAATTTGAGTCTGACTGTGTATGAATGTGTGAATGTGTGTGTGGCTGTATGTGCGGTGTGTGTGTGTGTGGGTTATATACTGTAAGTGTATGTTGAGGGGGTAGGGTATAGAAAGCAATTTTCAAGCTTGCTTCACGAGTCACACAATTCACTCAGTCATTGTGGATACGCACTACATCTTTATCTCTTAATGCATTAATCAACAGAAGCCCCACTCTGGGGCCTAACCCAAACATGGGACCAGCCTTGACAATGCATCATCATCAGGAGAAAATGTATAAATATCCAGGCTATCAATATCAATAAGGTTTAAAATACCTCACGTGAATTCCAATATTATGACCATATTAATTCTGTCAATATCCAAGTCATTTCATTTGAGCAATGCTAGCACGTTGGTACATTTTAAATGGAATTACAATTAGCAGAATGTGTGCACTGGCAGAGGCTTGTGTCCACATCTGATAATAGGGACTATATTTGAAGATCTTGTGGAGTTTTTTATTTAAATGAGAGATAATATTTACTGGGAAACATGAATAAAATATGCTTTCAGGACAACACTATCTGCGTTCCCTCACAGTTTTCATTCAGGACAGCGTCTCAAAGACACACTTCCACATTCATACATATTTTACAGCAACTGGTTACTTATTAGAAGGCAGAGGTTTTATGGGGAGTATGCCAGCGAGTCCACCCTTTCTGCGAAAGCACATTTGAGAAATGCATTGTGAAAACTAAAGCTCGGCCTGAAATTCAGACGACTTTAATCACGGCCACACGCTGGTTTCTTTATTAATGTATTGTCAGGATGAGTCCACCCGCTGCGCATTGTCAAGTGTGTTCATGAATAATCTATGTTTCCCTCTATCTGTCACCTTTTCAAGGAACAAGCAGTGAGTCATAGATGGACCCCCGTGTACAATGTGTCATATCCACTTTGGACGAATAAAACTCACACACGCACGCACGCACACACATGTATACATACATACACACACATAAACACACACACAGTCACAGACACACACACTATTTTTTGCTCTCTCTCTCTCTCTCTCTAACACACACACACACACACACACACACACACACACACACACACAAGGCAGATATTCAATTTAGATAAGCCCTTCCTGCCCGTCAAACACAGATTCCTGGACTATGGAACAATGAGTGAGAAGCCACCCCAGCAGGCGGGAGGTAGGAGGGAGTGAAGGGGAGGCGGGGCGCTACCATGACTGTTATGTAAGAGGAAGGAGAGGCCCCAAATGATGAAGGGAAGAGGAGGCTGAGAAAACGAGACGAGAGGACCGAGGCGGGGAGAACTTCCGCTTACCTCCTCGCGCTGCTTCAAAGTCTGGACTGAAAACAAACGCTTTGTGACAGATGGACAGACAAAGCAGGTGGAAGTATCTCAGAGTGTTTGGAAGTGTGTGTGTGTGTGTGTGTGTGTCTGTGTGTGTGTGTTTGTGTTCGTGTGAAAGAGAGTGCTTGACAGAATGAAAGAAACAAACTGACAGACAAAAATAAATAAAGACAAAAAACAAACAGACAATATGAAAGAGAGAAAGAGATAGAGAGAAGAAGGAAAGAAAGAAAGAGGGAAAGAAATAAAGAGGAGGTAAAGAAATGGACTGCAGGTTGGACACATTTCCTTGTGATTACAGTAATCATCATTAAGCAGGCGTGTTGTCCCTGATGTGTAATTGTTGTGGCATATCGCCATGACCACATCAGGTGGAGAGGAGGAAGGGGAGGAGGAGGAGGAGGAGGAAGAGGAAGAGGAGGAATGCAACATCATTAGTGTGAACTGGCTCAGCACACAGGATGCCAGTTGATGCTGGGGTTATACTGTATCATGGAAAAATCACATACAAAAAAAAACTGGCTTATGGACTTTCCTCCAACATTTTTACAACAAGAAAGGTAGTTCTGCTTCCAAAATCCTTCTTACAACTATCAAGATGATGACAGAGCAAACTCATACGCCAAACTCATAAGAGCAAACTAAAAGATGCATTTCCGCACGAACAGGAGTTTCTGTAGCAGCATTTGGCAGAGGTTGCATACCGTAACCTACGTGGACATTTTGGCCTACGAAAGAAAGGTTTGACGTTCCTATCACCTGTTGGATGAGCAATAAATATCATCTAACTGTGTGTGTGTGTGTGTGTGTGCAGAGATGGGCAGTATTTCAATTACTTGTATTTGAAATACTAGTTAATTTACTTTTGAGTATTTTGTCATTTGTATTTGATAGGGCCGATAAAAAATCGAATGTAATTTGTAACAAAATACTTTAGAGTGGAGTAATTTTGTGTTTAAAATACTCAAAATACTTTCTCCCGTGTTTCGACAAAATGAGATTTTTTTCTGTCGGATTCTACCACTACCATCTGATCTGCCTCTGAATGTCATTGTCAAATCAGGCATCAGTCAATTTGCCAAAAGTGGTGCTTCTTATGGCCCGCCCCTTTTTGGGGCGAAAAGGAAATCACCCCAGATCTCCCTCAGTGACTCTCATGTTAAATCCATTTTTTTTCACAAAACAGGGCTCAGGTCGAAAACTTAGATAGCTGTCTTGATCCTTGTCAATTTATCTTCATTAGTACACCGACTAAAAGGAGGTTCTTTCAAAGAGCGAATCGAGTTGTTGCACTGAACGTTAGCCATCTTGACAGAAAGTGACCTGATCAAAGCCGTATGATGTCCTTATACGCAATTACGTATGACGAAAGCATGGTGGGGATAGCCCTCCCGGAAGCCATAGAGATTGCAATGAGAGCCCTGTTTTGTGAAAACATGAGTCACACAGCTGCTGCCTGCAAAAATATATATACAAAATCAATCAAGTTGTTGTCTTTTAATAGCTTTGCTTAGTTACACTGACATTCTGTGACTGTTCTTCCTTTTTTACTGGGTTCACCAGAGCTTTGTGTACATTATATAGCCCCGTAGCCAGGGCCCATAGACATATTTATGTCAATCTAAATAGTCTGAATAGCCAAGTCACATTGCCAAAAATACTGATGTATACCTATATTCAGCGAAAAAATTACACTGACAGGTGTAATAGGCAGAATATGTGTGCGGCGGCAGGGGCGTGGTGGCGGCGGTTACAAACATGAAAAAAAGGAAACGGATGTTTGGGAACCACTGCCTTACAACACTGACAAGGGCCCGTCATAATAGCCTGCACCTGGGCCCGTGATAACTACGTTAGGCCACTGAATAGCCCAAACCTGAATGTTCTGCTATACCAAATTGAGAGAAACTGAACATTCAGAAAAAGTATTTCCTGTATTTTAAAAATACAAAATACATGAATTTTATTTTGTTACATTTTCTGGCAACAGTATTTTGTATTTTATTGTGATACATTAATTTGATGGGTATTTTGTATCAAAATACATTTTGATGTATTTTTGCCCATCTCTCTGTGTGTGTGTGTGTGTGCAAGAGCACAGGGCAGCAATCCTGTAACACCAATGACCCACTGACATTCTGGCATATATAGGCAGACAGCACACGACCAAGTGATGATAGTCATGGTAGCCCACATTCAAAGAGTATCGCAAACAGTGGGCCCTATCTTGCACCCAGCGCAATTGACATTGTCACCGATGCATGTATCATTCCTATCTTGCACCCCGCGCACAGCGGGATTTTCCCTCCAGAGGCGCGCATCGAAATGAACTTGCATCGACATGGGCGGGCCGGAACAGAGAAGGCGTTTCTAGGGCGCAAGTCTTCCTTTGTGGTATCTTGCAGTTTCAAAACGACAGTGCGCCATTAACCAGAATAAACCTAGTCTAATGTCAGAGGCGCATTGTCTAGAGTCTGTAGCGGGTTTTCAGACGCTATTTTAACGGCGCGTGCTTGGCCGTACAATATAGGACCTATAGGCTACACTTTACTTCTGTCGTCTACACGAGAGATTTACACCAATTTTTTGGCAAGCCATATATAATTACAAGGAACATAAAGTATTTACCACATGAGGAAATCATTGTGATATCCGTATCCAAGATATTTTTTTAAAAAATTCCGCCGTTATAATAGCAACTGCGCCATAGAGCTGCCCACACAGCTACTTGCGTTTGCCGCTGTCCTACTTGCATTTCTGATCGTTAAAATAGGGCCCAGTGTGTGTATCAGTGTGTGTGTGTGTATGTATATATGTATGTATGTGTGTGTGTGTGTGTGTGTGTGTGTGATGATAGTCATGGTAGCCCACATTCAAAGAGTATCGCAAACAGTTTAGAGACTCATCTCATCAGAGCTCATCTGTCATTCCAATGTATTTGTTACAAGTCATACAGTGTTTGTTTTGTAGGTCACTTTGGTGGTCAGCAAGGCGTCCGCTAAACAAGGCACAGCTGATATGAGTTAAATAATGCACGTATTTTATGAAAGCTTGAGGGCTATCTATTGGTGTACTGTTGTGGATTGTGTTAACCACACACTGTGAGTTTTTGTATATTCTGGAGAAGACCGCAATATTAGGAAACAGCGTGCCAGTTGAATTGGTTTGACACGTGAGTTAACTAACATTACTGTGATGAACAGCAATTCTAATTGAAAATTGATTTGGCCCCTGAAAAACATCCCTCTCTACCCTTTTGAAGTTCAACATTGTACCTCTAAAATTACCATGATACACGAATACAATTTCATATCAGAGTTATGCTGTTATCAGTTACGAAAAATATGGTTTAAATTAGAAGCTACATTAGCAATGGTTATTTTTGCAAAGGTGCAAAATGTTAAGTGGTCACAATTAGCCTACCTTGTGACTTGAATGAACAGAAGCAGAACATCTGCTGAAGCTAGTCTGTCAAGTGTCTGTACATTTAATCCAATTCTCATCTCAAGCTTGGGTTTACTGCAAACTCAGCTGCCACTTGCACAATCATATAACATCTCAAGCTTGGGTTTACTGCAAACTCAGTGCCACTTGCACAATCAAAAAACATCTCAAGCTTGGGTTTACTGCAAACCCAGTGCCACTTGCACAATCATATAACAACCATGAAAACATTTAAAGAGTGTGTTACAAACAAACCTCAACAAACGCATCCATACACTTTCATTACTTTACTATACACTACAATAGACAGAAAGCCTACCTTCGGCAAACTTTAGAACGAAGGCCGCCCCATGGCAGCTGCCCCATGTTAGCATCCTCACGTTAGCTGCCCCACGTTAGCTTCCCCATGTTAGCTGCCTCATGTTAGCTTCCAATGGCATTAGCATACAAAAGGAATCGATAATTCTAGCAAAAGACTCAGACTACTTATGACTGATTAAAGCTGAATGATTCTGTCTGTCCTCGAGCCTGTGTTGAGTCATCAGTGATTCAGATCCTGTCTGTAATTCCCTGATTAAAGAGGGAGCCCTGTGTGGATACTTGCTGAACCTGCTTCGAAGAGGAACTTCCTCTCTTTCTCTCTCTCTCTCTCTCTCCCTCTTTCTCCCTCTCTCTCTCTCTCCCTCTTTCTCTCTCTCTCTCTCTTTCATTGACACCTGCAAGCTCTCTTCGTCTTCATCACCATGATGGAAGTATAAACCCCCCAGTCCTTTCAGCCATGCTAAACATGAGGCTCCATTGACAGGCCAGGGAATCACAGGAAGCCTAGGAGCTGAGTTGAGCTGAGCTTAGTTGGCGTATGGCTGGAAAGTTCCACATGTAGAAGTACAGTGCATTCATGTTTTTTTTCCCCACTTTCTTTCCTCTCCCACTCACTGAGGGAAAAAAGGCGAGAGAGAGAACATCAGGTAAATATGTGGGCGAGAGCATAAAGCGGAGCTCTTGAAACCTGTGCACCAGTGGATGGCTCAGGAGCTGATGTATAAACCCTGTCTGTGTCCACAGCCTCACAAGCTGCCAGCTTGTATTATTCCTACTGGGGGCTCGTTGAAGAGTCTTCTAAATGATCTCTATTTCTCTCCGTTTTACAGGCAGACGCCATGTGAAGCTTCTCACTGGTGGTGTTCACACAAAACAGGGATTCAGAACCATGGACAACTCATCTCTGCACACTATACACACTGTGTGTGCTGCAGCATGTCAACCTCAGCAGGCATTTCCCACAGCTGCATATTATTTATCTCATCGAAGAAGGTCCCCTCATTATGTTGGTAAGACTTTAAACCAAATCTAAATTACTAGGGATGTATCCATGACTGTGTGTGTGCATGCACTGTGAAATAATCATGCTACTCACTAACTGGTCTCCATTTAGCCCTGCTTTACAAGCTGCCCTGTAAAGCACATCACTGCACAACACGTGAAAGTGAAAGTGACTCTATGGCAGAGGTGGTGTAGACACACACACTCTGAATTCCACCTCTGCATTTGACCCATCCAGGGTAGTGACACACACAGCACCCAGTGAATACACACACAGTGAAGTGAAGTTACACTAACCCGGAGCAGCACCATGGACAGGTCATATCTTTGCATGGGCTCTGTGCACCCTGGACTTGTGAGGACTGCTGTAAAAAAAACATCAGCATGCATTTCTCCTACAGATGTATCTCTACTTTTACCATCAACCTTGTTTTTTCCTCATTTATAATCTTAAACAACATTTGAAACTACTCGTAGATACTGGGGAAGTCCTCTAAATGGTTCGCAAAATTGCCTGCATTTATAGAGAAGAAGCTGCTTCTAAAATCACTGGCTGTTTTCTACAGGACTACCCTTCAGCACCATGGACAGGAACACCTCTCCCCATAGGACTCCATGGGCCCTATTTTAACGATCAGAAACGCAAGTAGGACAGCGCCAAAGGCAAGTGTCCGCATTTGCTATTATAACGGCGGAAAAAACACACTTGCGTCCGGCGCAAATGTCAAATGGGTTGGTCTAAAGGAGGTTACTCAGCCATAGGTGTGGTTTGGGCGTAATATGCAATAAACCAATCAGAGCGTCATCTCACATTCCCTTTAAGAGCGAGGAGCGCATATTCCATAGTGGCTTGTTATTATAATGGCGGAATTACCTGGAGTGAGACCGGAAAGGTTCACATATCACTTTTCTATGCAATATTCGTTAATTTAGCCAACTCTGGTTTTGAATATAGGGTACCTTTCGTGCGAAGGAAATCACCGGCAGATTGTCGCAGGACATTTCAAGCACTGATAAAGCATGCATGCGTTGGCTATCATAAAAGTATTTTATCATCGCGATGCAAATGCCATGTGCGTTCCTGTTCTTAAGTAACATATCTATGTATCTGTACTTAACTCAAGTATTTATATTTGGTGAGACTTTATACTTTCACTCCACTACATTTCAAAGTGAAACTTCGTACTTTTTACTCCATTACATTAAGTAAAACCTCTCGTTCCTTTTTACCAAAGCGAATCAAATAATGAAAGGTCAAAGTGAGTTCACAATCGCAATTTTTCTTCACGTTTGGTAGCACGTCTGGTAGCACGCGCCCTTAAAATAGCGTCTGAATACGCGCCATAGACTCTACACAATGCGCCTCTGACATCACTGCATGAAATGTGGGATTTACGACAGTCTTCGACCCTGTGTATTGCCGTAGAAGCCCACATTGGTGTGAAAGCCCATCCACCCCTTCCCTTGGCCAGGCCTTGGTTTTGTTATGTTAATTGAATTGACCTGGATTGAAAACAACATTAAGGTGAAATAATAATATATAAGTTAGGAGCATTACACATAGCCTAAGTTAAAAATTTTAAACACATACCACCATAAACATGTGAGATAATTCGACAAGAGACATTGAAAGACAGCTAACTCACTGCTTCGTCAAATAAGAGAGATCAACCATATATATATCTGGAAACCACTTACAGATTCCGATTAGCTAAATTTGCGTCTGGATGGAAAGGTGTTATCTTTCCCCATACCACCCATGCTAAGCCATTTCTAGCATAACATGCGATCTACCGTGGAAAACAGAAGGCAGGCGATTTTTTCAGTTCTCACCACACAACGAGGTCTCATCTTTGCTCCTTGAATGTCCAGTGGTGTAGTCCAGTGTATACGCAGGTATACGGAGTATACCCACTTATTTTTCAGTCAGCATTGGGTATACCCACTTCTCAAAACAGGGTGTTTATCCTGTGCTGTATAAATAAATAAAGAGTATACCCACTTCTCCAGGGACCACTACACCACTGTGAATGTCGATGGTGTCGATGGTCGAATGGTATGGTGTTATTGAAACTTACTACGTGTAAAAAAGACTAGAAATTGAACGTTTATTATTCGAGTCTAAAGTTTCTAATGTTGCCTCGGGCGCCTTTACGTAAACATAATTAAAACGTCACATAAGTCCACAAAAAAATTCCCAATTCGCTTGCTCCCAATTCGCTTGCTCCAGAGAAATACCCCAGAGGGGGGAGGAATGATAAACCAGGTACTTAGTCGCACCGACTAGCTAAATCCTTACCAGAAAAGGTGGCTAAGCGGTTAGTAACAGCACCATTAGGTACATCGTACCACTAACCTGAAGAGCGCAGGTTCAAATCTCACGAAGCTCGCGTAAAATCTACCTGAAAAGACACAGGTTAGATATGTACGAGTGGCAAACGTGTCCCAAGTTGCGAAATGACTATCTCAATATCAGAGTAAGCCCGACTCTGTATAATTACATGCCAAAAGTGAATCTCAAGAACATTACAGAGAGGAAGCTCCGGAATATGAGTGGAACAGCCTCGAAAGTACATTGCAACCCTCGAACTCTGAAAATGAAAGGCAAAGCAAGAATCGTGATATCCCCGAAATCAAAACCCTAAAAACAGAAGTCTGAAAACGGAAGGTGAATCAAGAAATGTGATAACCCCGGAGCAAAACCCTAAAGACAGAATATTAATTAAATTATTATTGTGTACATTTTAATTTCGTTTTTATGGGGCAATAGCTGTAAATGGGAGGGGATACGTTTTGTCAGTTGAAAGCTGACCTATAGACAGAATCTCATTCCGTCTCATCACAAGACGTTTTAATTCAATTCCTTGTCGTTTTCAACCAATGGCTGCAGCAGGGTGTGTGTGGCTAGACTGCTGACAGTCAATATGCTAATAAGAGCATTTCGCACCTCTGTCAGCGGGAGGTGAGAATGCTAAACACATCGGCCCCCCTCCCCTCGCAGGTTCCTTCCCGGGAAATTCCGTCCGTATGCGGCAGACGGATATTTCGGGGGAATGTCCACGATCATCCAGGAATGGTGATCATTCGCGGCTGTATCACAGCGTATACGGGCCCGATAATCTTGCTTTTCGTGCAGTGCATTAGACTAGGTTTTTTCTGTTCTACGGGGCACTGTTGTTTTGAAACTGCAAAATACCACTTGGGAAGACTTGCGCCTGAGCAACGCCTTCTCTGTTCCGCCCCGCCCATTTCGGCGTAAGTTCATTTCGACGCGCGCCTCTGGAGGGAAAATCCCACTGTGCGCCGGGTGCAAAATAGGAATGATACATGCGTCGGTGACAATGTTAATTGCGCTGGGTGCAAGATAGGGCCCCATGTCTGCTGGGAGGACTACAGCAGTGGTTCTCAAACTGTGGTACGTGTACTACTAGTGGTGCGCGGCTCCCTCTTTTCCCATTTTTTATGAATAGGATTTTAATCATTAAATATATTTGAAAATCATTAAAACAACTAGATCCCTATAATTTAGGTTTGTTATTTATCTGAGCCATGCTCATTCTCCTGATCAGGCAGTGAGGTAATAACACTTATGGCCTGATTTACTAACATTGCGACCGCAGCTTAATCTGCGGTCGCACATTAACGCACTGTGTTTTTGCGCATTTTCCGTGGTATTTATCAAACCAGATCCACGCTGGGCAATCATTATTTAGCGCACCGTTAAAATACGGGAGAAATCGCCTGCAAGTTACTGCCACCATGGAGATTCGAGGAAGAAAAACTAAGGTTCAGCGAAGAGGAGATAGATATATTGGTTCACTTTCGCTCAATCACTGAACCTGATTCAATGGGTTATATTGTTGTTCTGCCCGCCATCACCTACAGCGAGATGTTTAAAAGAACACGATTATAAATAATATGCTATTGGTGGCATTAATGCATACACTGTCTATTATAACAATATAGATGTGTACATGGCGAGATTAATAAGTTCTACAAGGGACATGGGTTCACTACAATATATCCCCACTGAAACAAATACATTTACCAAGTAGCCAGGCCTCTCCAAAATCACTGTTGCTCAATCATGGATAGATGGCACTATTCCGGAAGATAAAACTGTCATGGACAGATCCAGGGTATTTGGCTACCACCTAAGTAATGGTCATGTTGGCATCACATATGACCTGGACATTAGGGATGGGTATCGTTTTTATTTTTTTTTGACACCGGTACTTAACCGATACTTTTCAAACGATACCGGTGCCTAAACGGTGCTTGAACCGATACTTTAAAAAAAAAAAAAAAAAAAGCACAAAACGAGGATTGACGACAATAAAGAAAGGCTTTTTTTATTGCTGAGGCCAATTTTTTTCTTCAAATTGAACAATATATTAACTGTTTAAAGTATACTATGAATATAAATACATACAAAACACTTGGCTTCAATCTACCGCTTCAAACTATGAATATTATATTAACTGTTAACAACAGTTTATAGTATGCTTAAATAAATACACACTCTTTACAGACTACAGCTTCAAACTTATGAGCATATTTGCCTATGTAGTCAAACATGTATTATTGAGTTTGCATTTATTTCATGAAATTTCACAATTTTCTGATTTGTTTATACCTAGCTATCTTTTCTATCTTGTTTATAGTTAATCTTGTTATCTTAACACACCGAGTGCGTGAAAGTGTACTGCCCCTTTAAGAGACTATGGTACCGGTTGATATAGCTCCGGTACCTACCGTTTTAATTTGCGGTTGCAGAACTGCCCAAGACTCTTGCCTTCTCTCCCCTCTTTACACGCAATTGTTTTGTTGCATTTGCTGCACGCCGCAGGGTTTGATTCATTTTGCGCGAAATACAGCCACACTTTTGACCGTTTTCTCTGTTAAAAGGTTGATGGCGAGCTCTGTTTGTGCTTGCACTGTTAAATGCTGCCTGCTTCACTGTCATAAGACTGTTGCTATGAAAACACCAATGAGCGTGAGTGCCACAGGACAAAGTTAACATTGTGAGATGGGGTAGTTTTAAATGTGACCCACGAAATATGCCTGGCACAAAATAAAAAATAATTCATACAGATCATACTCATACATACATACATACGCCACTCACGTTACTGCTAGCTAGCTATCGCTAGTTTTCTACTGTTTTGGAACCAGCCTCTGTGTTTCATGTTGCAGCCTGAAATATTTCCTGTTTATAAGACAACATTTTACGTACGTTTTGTTCATTTAGCTGCATGATTTGTTGCGGTTATTCATTTCAATCGGCTCAGGAACCAAAAGGAAGCACCGAAATCTGAGTGACATTTCGGTCGGGTTTGTTCATTTAGCTGCATGATTTGTTGCTGTCATTCATTTCAATCGGCTCAGGCACCGAAAGGAAGCACCGAAATCTGCATGAAATTTCGGTCCGGGTAGGTACGGGTGGTATAGTCCCGGTGCCATATTGGTTCCCAACCCTACTGGACATTAATTGAATATGTGTGCTTTCTGTTTCGGTAAATGTGTTTGTGGATTGAAGGTGGGACTGTTTGCATGTGGGTGCGATCAATGGCTCAAATTACGTTCGGAAAGTTTAATTTCAGCTATCGTAGTGGGGAAATGTATATTGACCAGTGCGCCGTAGCAATGCCTCGAGTACCTGGGTGAATATTTGGCTGAGTGAAGGCTGAGATATACCAACTGCATATATGTAACTGTTTGAAATTATCCGGAGGCCAATATTTGCAAATGTTGCCAGGAGTTTAACAACTGATGGAATGGAATGTGATCGCCGGGTGGAGGGTTCAATGTCGTCTCTGATCTGGTCCAGTAATTGAAGTATTGCGTGGCTGGTTAACCTGTACCGTCTAATGATTTGTGGTTCGCTTAACTGAAAAAGTGTTATACGAGTTGAAAAAATAATTTCTGTGCGCTGTCTCTGTCTGCTTTCTTCGCCTTGCTCTTATAACTGCTGCCATATCAACGTTTTCAGACTCAATGGAAATGCGCTTCCTGGTTAAGACGTGCTTTTATGAAGCGGAGAATTAGCCCACAAATCAGAGACGTGCGCTCACCAGACAGTTTTAGTAAATACCACACAATACATCATTGTATGTTTGTATTGCATTGAGGAGTGGGGAATCAAACTAGCAACCTTCCAACCTTCCAATCACTAAACGACTCCTTTACCTCCTGTACCACTGAACCCAGTATGGAAACCTCAGCAGCCAATGTTGCTGTAGCTGCATCTGTTCTTTACATTGTCATATAAATCTTTATTTGAAAAACAAAACTTGTAGATACTTTGGCCGTATCTATGTAAGTGTGAATGTATGCTATTTTGACCCTGTGAAATAACTTGTATGGCACGGTTTGTTGAGAAGCACCAGACAGAGAGACGTGAGAAGTGATCCTGCAGGAGATGTGATACTGCAAAACAAATGTGTTGCAGAGCTGGGGTTCCCATTTAGAGGCCATACATACATGAATAAAAACGTCAAAGTGGGATTTTGAGAAGGCCAGCTCCATGCAAACGCTATTGAAAGTGAAGGAGACGGGGGGGGGGGCTGAGGAGGAGTGAGTGCGACCTCGTACGCTCTCCTCAGTCGGACGAGCGCTCAATCACACGTGTAACAGGTCTCGCTTGGCGCTTGATATGACGAGAGGTGGGATTGATGGGCATGCCGTTTCTAGAGGTAAGAAACGAGCTTGGGGCGGATTTCACAACATGCAGCGGAGGACGCTTACTTCATCATCTGACAGAGTAGGGCCAACTACAAGAGAGGGAGCCAGGACACACCTGCGTATAACAGCCCATTCCAGCAAACACCGCACCTCAGATCATAATGTGTGTGTGTGTGTGTGTGTGTGTGTGTGTGTGTGTGTGTGTGTGTGTGTGTGTGTGTGTGTGTGTGTGTGTGTAGACTGGGGTAGTGTAACAGCTGATAAAGGTATGCATTCCACATATGTTCATGTGTGTGTGTGAGGGGGGGGGGGGGGGGGGGGGTTATGTGCATATTAGTGGCACGTAGGTCTATGTGGAGAGACGTTATAATGATAATGAAAGAGAAATGGTCCATGCCTATTTGGTTTCTACAACCACAGAAAAACTCCCAGTCCTCATAGCCCTGTGTTTGCATACATTTTCTTTTCCATTAGAGAGCGAGAATTAGCCAATGATACAGAATCCACTCCAAAAAAAAATGCGAGAAAGCTCTGAATTACACATTTGATTTCTGTCATCCCAGGGCTGTGTGTGTGTGTGTGTGTGTGTGCGTGTGCGTACTGCTGGGACCTCATGGCTTGAGGGGGTAATGTCTTTTTAATGGAAAGAGACAGAGTGCACACTGGTCTTGCTGAAGAGGTCTGGGCGCTGCCCTGTGTCTGTCCTGGCATGACCCACCCTCCGCCTCCCTTCCTGGCTGCCCACTCGCGTGTCCCCCTGCCTGCCCGCCCGGCCGCCTGGCCAGCCGCATGCCCAACGCTCAAGTGCCACTGCTGGCTGCTGGCACTAATGCAAGCTGGTGCATTACCTCTTGCTCGCTCTGCCCACTGGCACGACATGGGATTCCCTCCCTCCCCCTCCACTCCTCCACACCTCCCTCCTCTGTGCTTTCTTTCTTCCTACCCCTCGCTCTCTCTCTTCTTCCCGACCCAGCCAGGTCGCCCAAGCATGCAGGGCTTAATAACTGCCAATGATGGGCTGTGCTGTCAAAGCTGAGGATAAACCTGTGCCACGATGCCCAGGGTGTCACTTCCACTCTCATCAACTACACTGGAGTGATGGAGAGAGGAGAGGAGAGGAGAGGAGAGGAGAGGAGAGGAGAGGAGAGAAGAGGAGAGGAGAGGAGGGGAGGGGAGGGGAGGGCAGAGGAGGGGAGAGGAGAGGAGGGGATAGGAAAGAAGGGGAGAGGAGGGGAGAGGAGAGGAGAAGAGCAGGAGGAGAGGAGAGGAGCAGAGAGGAGAGGAGCAGAGAGGAGAGAAGCAGAGAGGAGAGGAACAGAAGGAGAGGAGAGGAACAGAGAGGATAGGTAAGGAGAGGAGAGGAGAGAATAAGAGAAGAGAATAAAAGAGAAGAGAAGAGAAGAGAGGAGAGGAAGAGCAGAGAGGAGAGGAGTGGAAAGGAGAGGAGAGGAGCAGAGAGGAGCAGTGAGGAGAGGAGCAGAGAGAAGCAGAGAGGAGAGGAGGAGCAGAGAGGAGAGAAGAGGAGCAAAGAGGAGAGGAGCAGAGAGAAGAGGAGAGGAGAGGAAAGGAGCAGAGGGGAGCAGAGAGGAGAGGAGGAGCTGAGAGGAGAGGAGGAGCAGAGAGGAGATGGGAGGAGCAGAGAGGAATCCAGTGCTCCTTCCTCACCAGGCCCAGGAGAGTTCAGCGGTCACCTCTTCTAATCTTAAATTAATCGTAATGTTTTACTTTCATCATAGATTTAATAAAGTTAAGGTGAAATCATAATGATTAATTATTAATAATTACAGTGCATGAAATGCCCTGTATTGTTATTCCTAGGCTTCTTCTTCTTCTTCTTATTCTTGTTACCTTTTTCTGCGATTAATTCAGCCCGAACCGCTTAACGTAGAAACTTCATTCAAACTTTGTCGCGTAGGTCTTGTAAAGGACACTTATGCTATGTATTTTTCACTTTTCTAAACTTTATACTTTTTAAGATATTAAAGAAAAACGAATATAAATTTCTCCCATTGACTTACATTGGGCCATTATGACATCATAATAGGGTCTTTAAACTGGCTTGCACCTGTGCTTTACTGACACCTGTGCCAAATCAAAGGAACCTCTTCTCTCTCTGTCCCTATCAATTTAACTGTAACTAGGAACATTAAGACACCATCCATTCTCTATTTTTTTTCTCCATCTCTCCATCTTTCTCTCTCAGTCAACTTTCTCTCACACTCAATCTCTCTTCTTCACTCCATTTTTATCTCCTTTTTTCAATATTTTCACTCTCTCTTTATCTCTTCATCCAGAGTCACTCTTCTTTCCTTTCTTATTTTCTTCTTCCATTTTTCTTTCCTTCTTCCACTCTTCTTGCCTTTCTTTTTTCCTTCATCCACTCTTCTTTCCTTCTTCCACTTTTCTTTCCTTTCTTCACTCTTCTTTCCTTCTTACACTCTTCTTTCCTTTATTCTTTCCTTCTTTCACTCTTCTTTCTTTTCTTATTTCCTTCTTCCACTCTTCTTTCCTTTCTTCTTTCATTATTTCACTCTTCTTTCTTTTTTTCTTTCCTTTCTTCACTCTTCTTTCTTTTCTTCTTTCCTTCTTCCACTCTTCTCTCCTTTCTTCACTCTTCTTTCCTTTTGTCTTTCCTTCTTCCACTCTCCTTTCCTTCTTTCACTCTTCTTTCTTTTCTTCTTCCTTTCTTAACCTTTGCATTTCATGCACTGGTATTTCCTTCAGGAAATGCATTTTCTAGTTTCACTTTAATATTCTCTAATAAATAATCCTCTTATATTTGTTAGCTTATTTATGTATTATCTCTTCACTTTTCTGTGTTGTGCTAGGCGATATGTTCATCGTATAACAAGCCACCGAGTTGATCTCCCCTCTAATAAAAATAAATGTGTTTGTGTGATTGATTGATTCAGCGTAGAGTAGACACAGCCTGTCAATAAAGCAACTTCAGTCCAAGTCTAGCCAGCACAGTAGCTGTTCTTTCAGAGAGGCTGAAAAAGCATTATTCCCTTAACAGCGAAACTTGGGCTTTTATGAAAAGTCAGAACTTTTAGTGCCTCCCAAAGGTCCAAATGTGTTTCTGGTGTTAAAAGTCCAAAGTTCCAAAGGGTGGGGGTCAGAAGACCTCTATAAAAAGCATAACACAGAAAATATGCTTGCAGAGACAAGCAGAGAAACAGCCAAACAAACCTGTGTGTCCTGCTGGACTAAAGTCTAGTTTAAGGAGACATTGACTCTGCAGAATAAAACACAGAAAACGTGTTAACGGTCTCCTTTCCCCCAGAGAGAGTTTAGCCCAATAACTCAAGACCTGGCCCTCTGACCAGTCACTGAACTACTAGGACTAGAGTCCCATGTGTATTTCCACTGAGGCAGTCTTTCCCCTGACTGAAAACCTCAGTATAGCTGCGTATGTGAGAATGGCTATTTGGTGATGTGGTCAGACTGCATAGCTACAAGTCCATAGGTCAGCAGTGGAGTCTGCTCTCTCGTTTTGGCAACAGTCTCCGCGCTCGAACCCACACACACTAGGAACACAAAAAAAGCCCCATTATGAAAGTACCAGACGTTACAGATTTGTCCCAGAACCAGACTTGCAGGAAAGTTCAGTTCCAGTTGCAAGCCTTAGCCAAAGTCAAAGTGTGTTTATTATTGCATGTACCAAATTGCTTCAGCACAGCAAAATTCTTACGACTTGGCAAGCATCATTCATCTACGCAGTAGACGTCATACATATAACATATACCAAAAAATAACATAAAACTCTATAACACTATGACAATAAAACATATAAAATGTAACATTAACATACAACAATTTAAAGAACAACATATATCTCTGTAACACTATGACATTATAACAATATAACATATAACATATAACATTAACATTCAACAATTAGAGTACAGTAGAAGGGCTAGCAGCAGTTTAAGTGTGAATTGAGAATAAGTAAAAAAGAAATGTTAAGATAAGTTAAAAGTTTTTAAAATTGTGCAAATATATCTATTAAGTGAATTGTATGAGTGGGGGAGCAGGGAGTAGGTGGAGGTGGCAACTGTTCAGTGGGTCAGTGTTTCTGATTCAGAAGCCTTACAGCCAGGGGGAAAAAGCTATTTGTGAGTCTGGTAGTCCGTGTTCGGATGCTCCGGTAGCGTCTACCAGACGGCAGCAATGAGAACAGTCCATAGCCTGGGTGGCTGTTGTCCTTCAAAATCTTTTTAGCTTTCCTCAGGCATCTACTGTTGTAGATGCCTTGCACGGAGGGGAGATGGCTGCCGGTGATACGCTCCGCTGTCTTCACCACCCTCTGCAGGGCCTTGCGGTCGGC
This sequence comes from Sprattus sprattus, assembly GCF_963457725.1. Taxonomy (NCBI): domain Eukaryota; kingdom Metazoa; phylum Chordata; class Actinopteri; order Clupeiformes; family Clupeidae; genus Sprattus; species Sprattus sprattus. The sequence continues at coordinate 27,054,105 of NC_137921.1, forward strand.
AGCAGAGCAGCTACCATACCGGGCAGTGATGCAGCCTGAGAGGATGCTCTCAATGGTGCATCTGTAAAAGTTTGTTAATGTTTTTGAAGACATGCCAAACTTCTTGAGTCTCCTCAAGAAGTATAGCCGCTTCTGTGCAGTTTTGACTGCTGAGCCTGCCTGCATGGACCAGGTTAGGTCATCCTTGATGTACACACCGAGGAATTTGAAGTTGGAGACTCTCTCCACTTCAGCTCCCTCGATGTGTATGGGGTCCTGACCCCCCCTCTGCAGCTTCCTGAAATCCACGATCATCTCCTTGGTTTTGCAGACGTTGAGAGACAGGTTGTTGTCTTGGCACCATTCTGCCAAGACCCTTACCTCATCTCTATAGGCGGTCTCATCGTTGTTAGAGATGAGACCCAGGATGGTAGTGTCGTCTGCAAACTTCAGGATGATGTTGGAACTGTGTGTTGCCACACAGTCATGCGTGTACAGGGAGTACAGGAGGGGACTGAGTACGCAGCCCTGGGGGGCCCCGGTACTCAGGGTCAGTGAGGAGGAGGTGTGGTTGCCCATTCTCACCACCTGGGGTCTGCTCGTCAGTAAGTCCAGGATCCAGTTGCACAGGGGTGTTTTAAGACCCAGGCCCCTGAGCTTCGGGACGAGCTTGGCAGGCACAATAGTGTTGAATGCTGAGCTGTAGTCCACAAACAGCATCCTCACATATGTGTTGCTCTTTTCCAGGTGGGAGAGGGTGGTGTGTGTAGCTAGGGCAATGGCATCGTCTGTTGATCTGGACGGTATGCAGACTGAAAGGGGTCCAGGGTGTTGGGAAGGGTAGAGCAGATGTGGGTTCAGACCAGCCGCTCAAAGCACTTCATAATTGTGGAGGTCAGTGCTACAGGGCGGTAGTCATTCAAGCAGGTTACTGATGTTTTCTTTGGTATGGGGATGATGGTGGCCTGCTTGAAGCAGGTGGGGACTTCAGACAGATGCAGTGATAAGTTGAATATGGAGGTGAATACCTCCGCAAGCTGGTCAGCGCACCCCCTGAGGACGCGGCCTGGGACTCCATCGGGCCCCGATGACTTCCGGGGGTTTACCCTTTGGAGCTCTCGCCTCACGTCAGCCACGGTCAGGGACAGAGTGTAGTCGTCCTGGTCCTCGGCCAGTCTTGCTGAAGGAAGGGGGTTGGTTGCCTCAAACCTTCCGTAAAAGGTGTTGAGGTCGTCAGGGAGAGAGGCGGCAGGCTGATCATCACTGCTATTTCTCCCTTTATAGCCAGTGATGTGTCGCAGGCCACCCCACAGGCGTCGGGGGTCAGAGCTGAGGTAGGTGGACTCCAGCTTGTCCCTATATTCTCTCTTTGCATCTCTGATGGCCGTCCGCAGGTCACATCTGGACTTTCCCAAAGCCTCCTGGTCACCAGAGTTAAAGGCAGAGGACCGTGCTTTGAGCTTAGCACGGACATTACCATTTACCCAGGGCTTTTGGTTTGGGAAGGTCTTAACACTGACCCTAGGTACGACATCATCAATGCATTTGGAGTCTGTGTATTCATTGATGTCCCCATCAGCTGCAACAAAGAACATCTGCCAGTCTGTTGTGTCAAAGCAGTCCTGCAGAGTGCTAATGGCTTCAGCACTCCAGCGTTGAACTGCCCTAGAAACCGTTTTTTTCCTGTTTTAGGCGCTGTCTGTAGGTAGGGATTAGCATAATGGAGGTGTGATCCGATTTTTTTGGATGAGGAGAAGGGGGAGGAGAGGATGGAGAAGTGGAGGAGATGGAGGTGGAAGAAAAAGAGGAGGAAAGGATGGAGAAAAAGAGGATATGGAGGAGGAAGAGAAAGAGGAGGAGGAGTAGAGGATGGGGATGTGGAGGAGAGATAAAAAAGACAGCTATCAGGGTAAGTAGCGGTGTGAGCTGAGCCGGGGTGAGGGCAGGGCAGGGCAGGCACTCATGCCAAAGAGTGTCAGTGTGTGTGGAAGGAGCTGTCAACTGACACCCACACACGCACGTGCACACGCGCACACACACACACACACACACACACACACACACACGCGCGCATACACACACACACACACGCACATACACGCACACACACTTTCTCATACACTTATGCAAGCCCACACATACACTTTCAACCCTGTGCAGATGGGTCTGGCAATAGACCCTCATGCATCATGGAAACACACACTTCAAACCAGCACAACATCACTGACATGAATATACACTTCACAAACATATGACAACACACACTCAAAACACAGCCCTGCCAGGCTGTACCTGAGGGACATGGAGTGACATGTAGAGAGACACAAACAAACTCGTCATGGTGGACAGGGTTATCATACCACTCTCCAGAATGCTGCAGAGTGTTCCACTGATTTGTGGCCACTTCAATGTTCTGAGGGACCATATTTCTCTATAATAACCTCCGCAAAAAATGAAAAGGTTTGTGCTTCTCATTAAAATCTTTTAAATAATTCCCCCAAAGAGATCGTTTCCTTTTTGAAATGGAAATTTGCTTTGCGTTTTAGCAAGTAACCGTATAATTAGTGGGATAATGTATAGTCCACTGGTCATTTAGAAAGTACCGATAAATACTTTCAGGACAATACAGGACTCCTCCGCTGCGCATCGGGGTCCTATACTATACATTATCCCTTGCATAGCCTTGCTAAGGAGGCTCTCTTGAGTTGACTTGAACTGAATCTAATTAAAAGTCCGGGACAGAGAGAGACAGAAAGACTGGGAAAGAGAGGGAGAGAGAGAGAAGGACTGTGACAGAGAAACAGAGACAGACAGAGAGAGAGAGAGAGAGAGAGAGAGAGAGAGAGAGAAAGGAGGGCATTTGTACACAAATGCAAGTACAGATTTGGTTATTCTGCCTCTCTTTCTCTCTCTCACACTCTCACACACACACACACACACACACACACACACACACACACACACACACACACACACACACTTACAGAGGCTGAAAGGAAGCTCTTCAGAAACACTAAGTCACTAATGGCTCTCCCACGGCACCCCACCCATCCAGCCATCTTCTCCTACGTTACCATGCCAGGATAGGACATCCATCTTCATATCAGCATCTATTACAGTAACCAAACAGGCAGCTGAGGACCTCACCTAACCTGGGAGGCCCTGGAGCTGGGATGCTCTTACCCTCGCTATGAACCGGGGGGAGGGGCAGGGTGGGTACCTAACAAGAGATATCGTGATATCTGTTCAGGCAGGATCCACAACCTCCACCCCCCCCCCTCCAATCTTTAGAGATGGTCTGAACAAAATACGAAATACACACACAATCCAACTGGGGGATTAGACAAGGCCTGTATTGATCAAATCTGGCGGTACACTTACAGAAAGGAGTTTATGATAGAGAGCGTGAAGGTCTAGACTCTTAATACGTGGAGAGTGTTCCGGCTGAAGATTGACTGTGACCCTGACTCTGTTACGCCTGCACCGGGCAACCTCACCTGGGGGGAGTGGGGGGATTGTGGGACTCCTGCCTCGCTCCCTACGAGAGGCTCACACACTCATAATCAAGGGAGTAGATTCCCCTAGAGGACCAGGACATTTCTATATATGTATATTAAATGGTGTTTAGGGTTTGTGTGTGTGTGTGTGTGTGTGTGTGTGTGTGTGTGGATATGGGAGGCTCAAATGGGTCAACCAGCTGCTCTCTCTGCCATTTTCACTTGCATATCAGCCTCTTGCAGTCACTTTCTCTGCCTGAAAGCGTGAAAGCACACACACACACACCGTCGCACACATACACACACACAGACACAAACTAATACGGATACATACTCAGAGCTGCACATTCCTACACACAGACGCAAGTCCATAAATCACCTGCTGCAAGTTCCTCCATCAGTCGCCCTAAGCCCCACCCACACACACACACACACACCCACACACACACACACACCCCCACACACACACACACACACACTCACACACACACGGACAATTACACACTCACACTCACGCTCACGCTCACACACACAGACACAGACACAGACACAGACACACACACACACACACACAAACACACATACACACACGCACACTCACACACACACAAAACCACATTCCTACACACACACACACATCCCCACATATGGGCCCCATTGGAGAAGCTGTGCCACAGATGGATACTTATAGCATCCGGCAGCATCGCCAAAACCGCAGATTACCGTCCTGGTGCCACGTGCTGCATGTTTCACAGGAGAGAGGGAAAGCAGATGTTTTGTCTTAAGTTTAGCAGGCACTATTTAGACATCAGCAGTGCCTAAAGCAGCATATTCTTGTGCACACACAGCAGCACAGATTGCCAATATTAATGTCCCAATTTGTGTAATTGAGTGAAGGTGGTGGTCATCTCGGGCCAATATCCACACCGCCCCAAAAGGCCCTTCTTCCACGCCAATTAAAGTGAATGTGGCATTGGCGCAGTGCAGAGCAGAGCTGGTGGGATGGGAGGCTTGTGGAGATGTGATGTAGGGAGTCACACAGGCCACTGGGTCTGTGCACTGTGCTTTCACAGGCCAAACAAGAAGAGAGAAAGAGAGAGAGAGAGAGAGAAGGAGGGAGGGGGAGAGAGAAAGAGAGGGAGGGAGGGGGAGGGGGAGAGAGAGAAAGAGGGAGAGAGAGAGGGGGAGAGAGAGAGCAAGGAGGGTGAGAAGGGGGAATGACAGAGGAGACAGAGAGAGGGGGCAAGAAAAAGAGAGAGCGAAAGAGGAAGGGAGGGAGGGAAAGAAAGACAGAGAGGGGGAATGAGAAGTAGAGGTATGATATGAGAGAGTAGACAGAGAGAGGGAAGCAAGAAAAGGAGAGAGAGAGATAGAGGGAGGGAGGAAAACAGGCAGAGAGAAGGAGTGGAGACACAGAGACAAAGGGAGAGAAACAGAGAGAGAGAGAAAAACCCAAAGTGAGGGAGAGAGTGTACCACCGATGACAGGAAATGAAATCTGTTCGTCCTGGGTGACACTCGCCTGCTCATCACAATGATGGGGATGTGTCTTCCAATGTGCACTCTGTGAGAGGAACCATAGGGGGTAGACACACACACACACACACACACACACTCTCTCTCACACTCATACAAACTAGGAGCACTCATAAATGCTGATACATACACACACACACACAAACACATCCACACACAAACACATCCGCAGACAAACCTCATCCACACTGTACAAACATGAACATTCAATCGAAAAAAAAAAACGAACTTGCAGGAGACACTCAATTCCGTGTCCCTAAAAGGCAGCCGTGTCAGTAAGGAAAGCGCTGACAGACAGAGGACACGAATCCTTAGGCCTGGAGGGATGAGCTTCTGCCATCTTCATCTGACCCACCGAGCGAGCGACCTCACGCAAGCCAGTGGATTAGAGATGTGTGAAGAGACAAACTGAGGTGTGACTGAGGGGGATGTAGAAGCAGGAGCTTCTGTGTGTGTGTGTGTGTGTGTGTGTGTGTGTGTGCTGAGGGGGATGTAGAAGCAGGAGCAGCCACTCCAGCTGTAAATACATCTCTCACACTAACCCTCTCGGTGATGAGGCCTCCATGTTCTTTCACGGAAACTTCTAGAGACAGCCAGGCACTTTGGTCTCGGAGGAATCATGCCAAGGTGGGCTGTGCCCAAGAACCCTATCTTCATCCGCCTCCGTGAGGAGCCTTATGGGGATGAGGGGCTATCTGCTGCTGAAATGGGCTCTGGTACTCACGGCTGAAAAATTGAGTTTTTGTTGAATTTTACGTTGGCACGTGGACTCGCGAGACTCAGCATGGAGGCGAGTGCCCCGAGAGAGGCGATTGTGTGTGTGTGTGTGTGTGTGTGTGTGTGTGTGTGTGTGTGTGTGTTAATGTAATGCACTTCAGTGGTCCGTCATCATCAGAGGTTTCCATTAAATAGAACCCCCCCCCCCTTCCAGGCATACACACAGACACACACACAGACACACACAGATTAGGTGCAGATACACAGACACTCACACACAAAAGAAAAAGAGGGGGAATAAAATCCCTCATATGCCACTTAGTTGCGTTTTGTTCCGACAGAACAGCAGGACACTGGACATTTTCCATTGTCGTTTTAACAGCGTCTGAGGGGTTTTGTATGTTTTTCAACTTTCTCTTCCTACTCCTCACATTTTTTTCTTCATCCCTCTCTCTCTCTCCCTCCTCTGAGAATAGAGAGCTGTGGAGGAAGCCAACAGCGTTTACAGTCATCCATCCGTCTCCAAGGAATATTGCCGTCTTGTAGGAATCTCATTATCAACAAATGTTGGCAGATCAGAAACAAGGGATGGTGGGCAGAAAAAAGGGAAGAGGAAAGGGAGTAGGAGGAGGAGGAGGACGGGGGGAACGAGAGAATACATTTTTTGCTAATAGAAGAAGAGAAAGAGAAAGCGCCGCGTTTTAAAGGACGAGCAGTTCCAGCCTCCGCAGCCGTCGTCTAACCGAGCGATTACTGGCCTACCAGGCTTGCCGGGAGATGTCAGGCTGCTGTCTCTCGCTGGACGCTGGGAGGGTGGGAACATGGCGGAGAGAAGCCGCGGCCGTGTTTTACAAACCCAATAAGACACATGCTATACAGGGGGAGGGCCCTGCCTGACAGGCCCATGCACTGGGAATTACATGGAACAGAGGCACACAGCTTCAGCAGGAAAAGAGAATGAAAGAAAAGAAAAGAAAAGGAGCATAAAGGAAATAAATGCAGAAAAGGGAAGTAACAAGGGAAGTAAAAAGAAAAGGATAGAGCTGACATGAGAAAAAGGAAATGGTAGTAAAATAAAGGGATATAAAGGAAAGGAAGGAAAAAATAGAAAGGGGGGTCTGGCTGCAGCCAATGAATGCAAGGATAATTACGTGGAGATGTTTTGTTGCGTTAAACCTTCTAGGCAGTCTGGACAGATCTTAGACGTTTTAGGAGTCCAGACGAGGATTAGCAGAATGTGAGAGAGACACAGACACAGACACTCACACACACACTCACAAAGAGAGATCCAAGCACGCTCCTCAGGGTGTCCACAGGTATTGTTCTTCTTTTTTTTGTAATTCAAGATTATTTTTTATTTAGCAGTTGGTGCTTGTCATAACAACATTATACACTTTACATTGTACATTATGAGACATTTACAAAAAATGAAATAAAAATACATTACAAATAAGACCAGTACATGTTGATAAAAAACTAGGAATACTATTCGTACGACAATTGTTATTACAGTGCATGAAATGCCCTGTATTGTTATTCCTAGGCTTCTTCTTCTTATTCTTGTTACCTTTTTCTGTGATTAATTCAGCTCGAACCGCTTAACTTAGAAACTTCGTTCAAACTTTGTCGCGTAGGTCTTGGAAAGGACACTTATGCTATGTATTTTTCACTTTTCTTAACTTTATACTTTTTAAAATATTAAAGAAAAACGAATATAAATTTCTCCCATTGACTTACATTGGGCCATTATGACATCATAATAGGGTCTTTAAACTGGCTTGCACCTGTGCTTCACTGACACCTGCACCAAATCCAAGGAACCTCTTCTCTCTGTCCCTCTCAATTTAACTGTAACTAGGAACATTAAGACACCTTCCATTCTCTACTTTTTTTTCACTCCATCTCTCCATCTTTCTCTCTATCCCTCTCAGTCTACTTTCTCTCACACTCAATCTTTCTACTTCACTCCATTTTTATCTCCTTTTTTCAATATTTTCACTCTCTCTTTATCCAGGGCCACTCTTGTTCACTCTTCTTTCCTTCTTCCACTCTTCTTGCCTTTCTTCTTTCCTTCTTTCACTTTTCTTTCCTTCTTCCACTCTTCTTCCCTTCTTCACTCTTCTTTCCTTTCTTTTTTCCTTCTTCCACTCTTTCCTTCTTCCATTCTTCTTTCCTTCTTTTACTCTTCTGTCCTTTCTTCTTTCCTTCTTTCCTTTTTTCTTTCCTTCTTCCACTCTTCTTTCCTTTCTTCGTTCCTTCTTTCTTTTCTTTCTTAACTTTTGCATTTCATGCACTGGTATTTCCTTCAGGAAATGCATTTTCTAGTTATTTATTTATTATTAATTTATGTATGTATGTATTTATTTATTCATTTATTATTAGGCTACATTCTCATCAGGTAGTGTAATGTGATTATTATTGTCCACCCTGTTGAGCATAAGCTCGTATGAGGCTGTTTTTGTCATTATATTAAACCCACTCTTTTATGTCGGGAGGTTTGGGTGTCTTCCATAGTTTGAGAATAGTCCTGGCAGCTGTTGTACTCCCTGCCATGATAACGGAAAATGCTGTGCTGGAGAGTTTAGGTATTTGTCTTCTGTCCCCTAATAGGCATAATCTGGGAGATAGAGGTACAGTATGTCACTTCCAAACCAGTTGCTCAAATTGTCTCCACTAATTTCCAGAATGGTTGAATAACAGGGCACTCCCAGATGCAGTGAAGCAGAGTACCTATGTCTTTCTGACATTTCCAGCACAAATTATTGTTTATTATACCTGCTGTTAAGTCTTTGTGGTAATATGACATATTCCATTAAGGTGCCATGCCATTCCTACTGATGCCTTGCCAATGCGGATCATGGGGTTATGCCACAGAGAAGAATACATTTGTTTGCAGTGTGATCATTTGTGCATTTTATGTATTTTGGTCCAGACCTCTTTTCAGTGAGACATAATAGGATTCAATACATTATGTGAAGACTGGGATAATTTATCAATAGGAGTAAAATGGCATGACAGCTTGTTTTCAATAGTAGTCCACTCTAGCTGGTTGTCTTTGTTCCAGTGTTTGGCTAATTTGGCCATTTCAAAGGAGACATACTATAGTCTCGGGTCTGGCAGTCCCAAGCCCCCTCTGTCCCTAGGAGAGCACATTTTGCTGAGTTTGATTCTGGGTCTTTTCCTGTCCCATAAGAATTTTCTAATTATTGAATCCTACTGTTTAAAGATCTGAGGGGATATAGTTATTGGCAACATCATAAGCACATAATTAAGCTGCGGTGCAACCACCATTTTTACCACATTGATCTTTCCCCATAATGTAAGCCTGAGTTTCCCCCATTTATCCAAATTTGTTTTTATTTTAGCGGTTCTAAATTTAATGTAGGCATTTCCTCCACTTCGCTGCTTAGTTTGATTCCCAGGTATTTCATCCATTTTGATACCCATTTAAAGCCAAAATGTGTCAGTAAACTTGCGTTGCATAATCCAGATATAGGCATAGCTTCAGATTTTGTCCAATTAATTTTGTATCCTGATAATCTGGAGTAAGATTGTACTGTGTTCATCAAGTGTGGTATTGAATGTAATGGGTATTTTATCAGCATCAAAATTTCATCTGCATATAATAATAATTTGTGCTCTCTTCCTCCTCCTTCCACCCCCCTAATAGCTGCATTAGCACTGATGGCAATAGCAAATGGTTCCAGTACAATTTTAAATAGTAGTGGCGACAGGGGACAGCCCTGTTGAGTACCTCTGGTGAGGTTAAAAGGAGGTGAGATTACACCATTTGTTATCACCGCTGCCTTAGGGCTTTTGTATATAGTCCTAATCCATTTAATAAAAGTTGTCCCAAATCCAAAATGTGATAAGGCTGCAAATAAAAATTCCCATTGAACTCGGTCGAATGCCTTCTCAGCATCCAGCGATAGGGGCAACGACTGGGTCTTTTCATGTCTGATTCAGCCAGATTAGGTGTAGTAATCTTCTCATGTTGTCGGTGGAAGACCTATTTTTTATGAATCCGACTTGGTCAGTGTGTATAATGTTCGGCATAGCCTTCTCCAGGCGTGTAGCCAAGATCTTAGTTAGGATCTTGCAGTCTACATTGATCAGACTTAGAGGCCGGTAGTTAGCGGTGTTCGTGGTATCTCTGTCCTTTTTAGGTATCACTGATATTAAGGCTTCAGTAAATGTCGAGGGAAGGGTACCTAATTTAAAAGCTTCATTGAATATATCTGGCAATATTGGTGCCAAGATATCTATATACTGCTTAAAATACTCCCGGGGATCCCGTCCCCGCCTGGCGACCTTGCTGATCTCATGCATGAAACTGCATTCCTGATTTCATTCTGTGTTATTGAGTTGTCTAAGAATTCCACCTGTTCAGGTGCCAATCTAGGCAAGTCAGTCAAATTAGAGAAAAAGTCTGTCAATTCTTCTGGTTTGGGATTGATGTCTGATGTATATAGCTCTTTGTAGTACTGTTGAAAGACCTAATTTATTTCCTTTGTGGAGGAGACTATTTTATCACCTTTCTTGATTGCTGGTATTACACTATAGGAATTTTGTTGTTTTAGTTGTCTAGCAAGCAACTTGCCAGTCTTCTCTCCCCCTTCATAGAAATTTGTCCCCAGTCTAAATAAAGCATATTCCACTTTTTTATTAAAAATGTCCTGCAGTTGAAACTTAAGCTTACATGTATCTTGATATAATGTATCTGAGAATTTCTTTGATAGTTCTATTTCCTGATTTTTAATTCTAGATTCAAATTCCTTTATTCTCCTCATATCCTCTTTTTTCTTTTTAGACGAATGTGCTATAATTTCCCCCCTAATGTACGCTTTAGATGCTTCCCATTCCATCGCTCGTGTGCTTGCACTGCCAGCATTAACTTCAAAAAAAGATACAAGGTCGTCCTTCAGCGACAGACTGAAGGATTCATCCTGCAGTAATGACGTGTTCATTCTCCATCTACCTTTTTTCTCAGTGTCAGCATTTATGTCAATACTAAGCTCCACTGCTGCATTATCAGAGAGAGCCATTGCGTTAATTTTACAATCAACGACTTGCTTTATTATAGTGTTTGATATCAAAAACATATCAATCCTGGAATAGGATTGGTGGCAGTGTGAATAAAAGGTATATTCCCTGTCACTGTGATTTATCAAGTGCCATATGTCCACCAGTCCCATATCCTCAATGATCATTTGAATAGCAGCTCTGTCCTTAGACATTATTGGGCCACTCAGTTTGCTCCTGTCCAAAAGGGGATCTGAACTTGATTAAAGTCTCCTGCGAGTATTATCTGGCCCTCCATTTCACCCAGTGTCTTATTTACTTCATGGAAAAAATTAGGATCTCCCTTGTTCGGTGCGTAAATGCGAGTGTCATCATAATCCCATTTATCAGTGCCTGTATGCATACCATTCTGCCCTCTTCATCTTTAACCTCCTTAAGTAAAATAAAGTTCAAGTTTTTGACCAGTATAATAACCCCGTTCCGTTTGCTAGAGAAAGAGCAATGAAAAACATGTCCGACCCAACCCCGTTTCAGTTTGACTGCTTCTTCGTTTACAAAGTGTGTTTCTTGTATGAAAGCGATATCAGTCTTATTATGCTTCAAATAAGTTAGTACCTTCCCTCTTTTTGCAGGATTCCCACATCCATTGATGTTCAAGCTTATGCATGAAACATAGTTCCTAGTCATATTTTAAGTATGAAAGAAAAGTTGCCTTGTGAAAATTCAGTTTAAATCAAAATTGGCTATGCCTCTTTTTAGTGCTTCATATAATCTCAACATCTCGCTGCTAGTTTTGTTTGTCATCACCAAAAACAACTATACACAAACCTGCTTGTAAACTGCGGTATAAACTTTAACACTTTTGTAAAAACACAAACACAAAATGCTAAACTTAAACAAGCCCCACAAAAAGTTAACTGGGGCCCCTGGCTTTTCTCCAGCCATACTAATACAATACATACTAATAAATACTAATAAAAAAATAGAGAAAAGAAAGAAAAATAACGGACGTTTTGGTCCGTGGGGTAATGCACCTCCAGCCATTTCTCTCTGGCTTTTCGCTCAGGCAATACAGGTTCAAACCCAACCCCCCACCAATGTACAGTACTGTGCAAAAGTTTTAGGCAGGTGTGAAAAAATGCTATGAACTAAGAATGCTTTGAAAAATGTAAACAATAAATGTTTATTTTTTATCCATTTACATGGTAAGACTGAGCACAGCAACAAGACACAACGTAGTTATACTGCATCAGCAGGGTCTCTCCCAGACAAAGATTTCAAAGCAGACAGGGGTTTCAAAATGTGCAGTTCCAGCTGTTTTGAAGAAGACGTTGAGGATCGTAGATGCAGTGTTCAGCCAAGGAAACTTAATGCAGCTGATGAAAAACACATCAAGCTTATTTACCTTCGAAATCGGAAGATTTCAAGCAGTGGCATCAGCTCAGAACTGGCAGAAACCAGTGGTACCCAGGTACAGACATTTACTGTCCGGGGAAGTCTGGCCAGAAGTGGTCTTCATGGAAGAGTTGCAGCCAAAAAGCTCTACCCCGACAAGGAAACAAGGCCAAGTGACTGAACTAAGCACGTAAACATAGAAACTAGGGTGCAGAAACATGGCAGAAGGTGCTCTGGACTGATGAGTCAAAATTAGAAATATTTGGCTGTAGAAGAAGGCAGTTTGTTCGCTGGAGGCTGGAGAGAGGTACAATAATGAGAGTCTGCAGGCAACAGTGAAGCATGGTAGAGGTTCCTTTCCAGTTTGGGGCTGCATTTCTGCAAGTGGAGTTGGAGATTTGGTCAGGATAAATGGTGTCCTCAATGCTGAGAAATACAGGCAGATACTAATCCATCATGCAATACCATCAGGGAGGCGTATGATTGGCACCAAATGTATTCTGCAGCAGGAACATAACCCCAAACATACAGCCAATGTCATTAACAACTATCTTCAGCTTAAAGAAGAACAAAAAGTCCTGCAAGTGATGGTATGACCCCCACAGAGCCCTAATCTCTACATCATCGAGTCTGTCTGGGTTTACATGAAGAGACAGAAGAATTTTAGGAAGCCTACATCCACAGAAGATCTGTGGTTAGTTCTCTAAGATGTTTGGAACAATTTACCAGCCGTGTTCCTTCAAAAACTGCGCAAGTGTATCTGGAAGAATTGATGCTATTTTGAAGGCAAAGGGTGGTCACACCAAATATTGATTTAATTTAGAATTTTCTTCTGTTCCTTCACTGCATTTTGTTAATTTATGAAGAATTGATGAAAATAAACTGTTAACACTTCCATTTTTGAAAGCATTCTTAGTTTACAGCATTTTTTCACACCTGCCTAAAACTTTTGCACAGTACTGTATGTTTCACATTGTCCACTTTTAAATCAGTCTATTCCTCATTGTCCATGTCACCCTTTACATTACAATGCTTCTGCTTTGAAACGTAACGTTCATGCTCACCCATCTGCATCGCGGTTCATTTTGATGAATTTTTCAGCCTTCTTGGCGCTTGTGAAGCTCAGATTTTTCCCCTAGTAAATCGCAAAGTTGCCGGGTGAGCCAGTGTGTATCTCAGGTTAAGATGCTGCAGAGTTTTCCTCGCGTCCGTGAAAGTTGTGACCCGGCACGCGAAAAGGGGGAACAAGTCGGCCGAGACGATTTCGAGAAAAACACAATTGAACGTTTTTTTTTTCAAAATTAGTGATCTTCGTTTTTTGCAGAATGTGCAAGTTGAAGTCATGAAGAAGCCACTCCATGTTTCAGATAACAGTATTGGTTACCTTAAAAGTATACATTTTGCCGTTGAAGTTGGTACAGTTTGGTTAAATTCAGCTTCGCTCTCCTGGCGCTCGGGGGGGTGTTACCTAATTTCCATATGAACAGCTGAATCGCGTTTGTTATTTTTTTCGACCAATCAGCTGCACGTTACAAGCGATACACATGGCTACTTATACAGCATCATACTCCACTACTCTTATCCAGATTGCTATCTGACTTCTGAATCTGAAGATGAGTGCAAAGATGATGAACGCGATTTCATCAAACTGGAGAACATCCCTAGTCTACAGCTGACCTTAGCCGACGAGGAAGAATCTTTCGGCCTTGCAGCAGAGGAGCTGGAACGTGACATACCAGAAGCTATCTCTACGGTAACTTTGACTGCAAATGCAACGCAAGAAGAAAGGAGAACTCTCTCCTCGGGAGACATTCGTGTAGCAACAATCTTTCTCCAGAGCTTATGTACAACATACTAAGTGATTCTCTAGCAGCCGAGAGAGAGTGGCAGGACATGCGAATCATGCAAATTAACCCCGAAGTTAAAAACATGTAATCTACTTCTTAAACGTTAACCATCATGTCACTGGCTTTAATTTGAGAATGGCATGTTAGTAGTACATTTAGTTGTACATTTAACATCAGTACACTTGATTCATTACTGCTGATGTGTTACTTATATGTTACTTATTAGCAGCTAGCTACCTAGCCACTATGTGTTCCCATGCGTTTTCAGTGCCTGTTAGCATGACCAATGATGTGAAACTTTTTGTTTCCCTTTTCAGAATTGGCAAAAACAACCTGACTGATATTATCAAACACTTTTTAAAACATTTTTAATAGTATCTTTATTCTTATTGTCTAGTGTATTGGATTCATATTGACTTCCATTTTGCAGTCCTGGTTTATACCTTGGATTATGGGATTGTAACATTTTATCCTGTGTATTAATGCATGCTATTCAAGGCCTTTTGTAATAAAAGCATTTCCATTTTAGTACCTTCTAATTCTGATTCATGTCCAGTTCAAGTCCTAATGAAAATAACACTACATCATTAACAAGACTACAATGCTTGAGTCTTCAGTGACACCTGTAGGGGGAAGGGCTACAGATACCAGATGTCAGTGTGACATCTGTGAGGAGGGTTAATCCCAATGAGATGCAAATGAGCACAACTGTCTTCCCTTTGTCCCAGGTGAGGTGACTATTCAGACAATCTTAGAGGTGCCTTTTCTCAACAAAAGCTTTTCAGAGGTGTACACATTCAAATGATCACATCTTATACAAATATTATCAGATTTACATGAGTGGGACATCATTGCATAGCTTTACACTTACACTTTCAGAATCTGTGAATAACTCAAAATGTCTCCGGGGAGACTTGTGGCTGGTTTAGCCATGCCTGGTCACAGTTTTCTTCTTCTCAGCCAATTCCCTCGACATATCCGGAAACACGGAGAGTTTCATTCCTTCCCACTCAAGTCCTCGTCTTTCTCTTACAGCTTTCAAAACTTTCTCCCTTGCTGCTTGCCGTAAGAATCTCACCACTACAGGCCTAGGTGGCTGGTTCTCGTTGGGTATAGGAGCCATTGCACGGTGCGCCCGCTCTTTTTCAAATTCACCTGCAGCGTCAACCCTCAGCCCGACACTCAACATTTTCTTCACACATTCCTCCATTGTGCCGTTCTTCGACGTGGTCGTCATTTGGGTCCAAAAAAGTGTGTCGGTTTACTCAGGTGCAAGTTGTGAGGGTCAAGGATTATGAATTTGTTAAAAGTTGTGGATTTTCAATCAGTATTACATTGTAATTATTGGTGGGTGAGCGGAGCTCGTCTACTGTGCTGCCATCTTGCTCAGAATACCCACGTGACTCCAGGTATTGTTCTTCTCACTTCTCACCGTCCAAATCAACGTGGATAAATTAGTGAATATGGATTCAGAGCTCCATAAACGACCAGTATCCTGTTCCAGTGATGTCAGAGAGATATCGGTTAAACCAATGTTGTAGCTCAATAACCAACACTGTTTTCCCTTTCATATAAAAGGATTATTGAGAATTGAATCGATAGTAAGCAGATTAGTGCAGGCTTTGGGTTGCCAGACACCATTGGAAGAGAAATCATCTTTAATCCCACCACAGCACAACAGCATCCTGGCAAAGGAAACACACCAGCAGAGGGTTTCAAACGCCAAGCGGAGGGAGAGAGAAAAAGAGAGAGAGAGAGGGGGAAGACGTCGGGACTCACAGGAGGAAGCGCACCTTAGCACCGTATCGCACCAAGCAACAGGGAATCAGAGCAAAGCCGAGCAGCCAATAAAATAAAGGCTCACGTCAGTTAGCGTCAAACCATGAAGATGAACCCCACACAACCTGTCTGCAACAGGAGACCTCAGAGAAGTGTATACAGTCCTTATCACAAACGTTTGCTTTTTTTTAACGTGAGCAAATCTCAGAGGAGGAGGCGGAGGAGGAAGATGAGGAGGAGGAGGAGGCGGGAGATTGGTCAGTCCTGCCGTAGCCGTGTAATCAGAGGGTTTAAGCCTGGGAACGCTCCACCAGAGAGCCATTGTGCTCTAAAATTGCATTGGCCGGCTTGCATTACAAGGCAACAGAGGTAATTTCTCAGCAAATTACCCTCCCTGTTACTGCGGCGACTGTAATGTTCTCTGAAATATAGCAACACTGATGGTTTCACTCCAGGCTGGGTAAAATGAACCTGGTTATAATTGATGAATTTATTAAAATGACCTGCATATCCAACACCATTATGTTCGTAACACCCACACGTACGTGCAGCCTAGGTGAAGCCTGAATGTGTTTCTGACTGTACCAATTCCAAGGTGAGATATTCAATACGTAAGTTATTGGCAGCAGAACTATAACCGCCCTTCTATAAACTGAACTGGCCATCTTTTTCACCATCTAGGAAAAACATGGACTCTTTACAGTCAAAAATGGAAGAACATTAAAAACAAAAAAATAAATAGTTTTTGTCTTTCTGCCTCTCTCAACTTGCTATCCCAACGCATTGGAACTGAAAGACAGCAGGCATTTTCCCCTCCCCTGTATCATAAACCTATTAAGTTGCTATCGGCTCTGCAGCAGACGGGTGAGCCTGTGATATATAAATACATTTCTTCCTCCCAGGTACGCTTCCCTGGCTATGAGAGAGCAGAGCAGGACTCCAGCGGCCGCAGCTTATCAGGCAGAGCTTATCACTCTCTGACAGTTAGCAGCCAGTGTCGACTGAGGGGGAGAGAGTGCAGAGCAGCCACAGGTTAGCCGTCCGCCCTGAAATCCCGGCCGTGTTCAGGGGGGTGGGGGTGGGGTGGGGGGGTGCAGCTCAGAGAGCAAATCCTATCAGCTATCAGAACTGAAGGTGAAGGCAACTCACCTTGATGGAGAGAGTCAACTGCAACTTCTTTCCCTGCCTCTCTCTCTCTCTCTCTCAAATCTCACTGTCTCTCACCATGTCTCTCTCTTTCTCTAAAGAGTCCCTCTGTCTCTCTCTCTCAGGGCCTGATTAACTAATATGCGAGCGCTGCTTAATCTGCGTTCGCATATTAACGCACAGTGTTTTTGCGCATTTTCCGTGGTATTTATCAAGCCAGATCTGCGCTGGGCAAACTGTGCTTACTCCGCCCTTTAAAGAGCCTGATTTACTAAGATTGATTTGCGAACGCATCTTAATCTGCGCCTTTGCCAGGCGCACATTAACGCACGGTGATTCCCCGCATTTTCCGTGATATTTATCAAGCCAGATACGCGCTGGGCAATCATTATTTAGCGCATCGTTAAAAGACTGGAGAACTTGCCAGCAAGTTACTGCCACCATGGAGATTCGAGGAAGAAAAAACTAAGGTTCAGCGAATAGATAGCGAGATAGATATATTGGTTCACGTTCGCTCAATCACTGAACCTGATTCAATGGGTTATATTGTTGTTTTGCCCGCCATCACCTACAGCGAGATGTTTAAAAGAACACGATTATAAATAATATGCTATTGGTGGCATTAATGCATAAACTGTCTATTATAACAATATAGATGTGTACATGGCGAGATTAATACGTTCTACAAGGGACATGGGTTCACTACAATATATCCCCACTGAAACAAATACATTTACCAAGTAGCCAGGCCTCTCCAAAATCACCGTTGCTCAATCATGGCTAGATGGCACTATTCCGGAAGATAAAACTGTCATGGACAGACCACTACCACGTAAGTAATGGTCATGTTGGCATCACATATGACCTGGACATTCATTGAATATGTGTGCTTTCTGTTTCGGTAAACGTGTTCGTGGATTGAAGGTGGGACTGTTTGCATGTGGGTGCGATCAATTTCTCCAATTACGTTCGGAAAGTTTAATTTCATATATAGGAATATATGACTTATACGAGTCGAAAAAAATATTTCTGTTCGCTGTCTCTGTCTATGTCTTTGCCTTGCTGATGCCATATCAACGTTTTCAGACTCAGTGGAAATGCGCTTCCTGGTTAAGATGTGCTTTTATGAGGCGGAGAATTAGCCTGCAAATCAGAGATGTGCGCTCGCCGGGCAGTTTAGTAAATACCACGCAGTTCATCATTAGGCGCACTACTCCCATTAAATAGCGCTTCACGCCTACGTTACCACCCACGTTTCCGAACCATCCCATCTGTTTGCAGATACACACCCTCAAAGCATTAATATGCGACTCTACTCAAATGCGCCCCCTTAGTAAATACCGTTTTATGTTTACGACCGCTATTTTACGCCAGAAATGGGCGCAACCCTGTTAGTAAATCAGGCCCTCAGTCTCTTAAAAAGGACATTGCTTCTTTCTCTGTGTTTAGTGTTTAGTCTCTCTCTCTCTGCCTCGGTTTAAAAAGAGAATTAGCTTCTTCCTCTCTGTTGAGTTGGTGGCTAAGCACAAGCTAATTTCCCCTCATCTGCTGGTGCCAAGGGCGTAGGTTTGCATAGGGTTGGTAGGGACTAGCAACGACCAAAGTTTGGGAAAGACCAAAAAGTCCCCACCAATATTTTGCTAATTTGAGGGGGAAAATGTGCACAATATATTTGCAAACTCATTCGTATTATTATCAATACTATGTTCGTCGCCCAAAAGATTGAAAAATACATTTCCAAGTTTTCTAATTCCCTCGAGCCTGCGAGACAAAATGCTGTCATTTAATTGGCTGAAGTGGCAGAGTCAGAAACACGTTGTGAAAGCTGACTTGCAGAAAAGAGCTGCTACTGGCAGTAGTCTGTCACGGTAAGCTACTAAATACGCCAGGAAATAATAAAGCCTCATATCAGTATTTCATTTGGTCTCAGCATTATTTTTCTGACCATTTTGTGCTTTGTAGATAGGAAAAAGCCATCTAAAAAGAAGAGAGATGCCAGAAGTTTTTTTTCTACCCAGAGAGACAGGCGCTACCAAGAAGCCCATGTCGTCGTTAGCTAGCTAGTAGGAACACTACCCACACAGTGCGACCCTGCTAGCCTTACTTCGCCACCCATTCTACAATGGAAACATGTTTTAAAAGTTGTTAGTGTGTAGAGTATTAAATCTATCCCTATCGTGTGCAATCTTTCGACCAGTGTGTTAGCAGTAGCTGGTCTTGTTGAAGGCAAAAGTAATCAGCAGTCAACTTAGCATGGTTAGTGATTATATTGAATTGATGAATTGCTATGCAGGATAAAATTCAGCCTGAAGCTACAGATGAAAAGCAGGGTGATGATTAATCAGGTAAAGATTGCATTCAAAGACTGTTTTTTAAGGGATGTTTAGACAATGTGACCCATGAATGTTATCATTCACACTGGCTATTTTGAGAATAAATGTTATACATTGTAGGTAGTAAAAATGTGCAATAAATTGGGATGCCCAAATTTATGCAGCATATAATTAATCAATACAATATAACATTGCACTGCAATCCAGTAGTGGAGAGTGGGGTGAGTTGTGCCAGTTTTTTTTTTTTTAAGTGACTTTTAAGCGAGGCCATGACAGTAATGCTTCCAACTTAAATATGTACATATATTTCAGGATGTGGTGCATCCTTGGGAATTAGTATTTAAGAAATATAGCTTTCTGAAAAAAGTGTTCGGGGGCAAGTTGTGCCATTAAAGAGAATACATTGGGGGTAAATTGTGCCATTGATTATTGAAGTAAAACAGTATATTTGCATCTCAGAAACTGTGATGCTATATAAAAGCTAGACAAATTCAATGTAAAATTACTCATTTAAGGTTTATTTAAAGTTATTTTACAACATCAAAGGCCGATTTTCTACAAGCCTATTATAGTGTAGCTTACCAAAGCACTTAAACATGTGTGAAATGTTTTCAAACTTGTCTATAACTGTTTAGACACAACAATCAATGATCATAGAAATTTTACTTTGAAAGGCAAAAAACAGTTTTTTGAACTTAAACGTGCTTATCTCTCATGCAAAGAGGCTCTCTTCTTTGCAGGATGAGTTAAATGGCTGACTCTTCAAAAATGTGTGGTCACTTGACCATTTTTTTCTATGGTTACCTAGAAATAAGGGGTGGCACAACTTCCCTGCTGGCACAAATTACCCCACTCTCCCTTACAGATGATGTAGGCTTAGTACAGCTCCATAAAACCTGAACCAATTACCTACATATTACAAATTAATTTCAGAACAAACAAATGCAATTCATGTACATCTCAGTTATGTAATTTGTTCATTAAGGCAATATTTTGACATGCATTCAGGAAACTTAGAAATCCAGTGCAGATGTAGTGCAGGTTGAGGAAGCAGCAGCTGGACCATAAGGGCTTCAGATGAGGTGGAGAACGTTTTGTTTTTTATTTAAACTAAGGTTTTGTTATTCTTATTATGTTTAAATCAGTTCCAAGTTAGTACACAAATGTTAATACATTTAAATAAAGTTTGCCTGTTCAATATAACATCAACTATGTTTTTTTTTTATATGGGGGGGCTGAGACCAAACCTACGCCCTTGGCTGGTGCGGTAAACTCCTGAGCATAATACACAGGCAACACAACACCATACGGCCCCCTATAAACATAAGGAGGCCCTTGAAATCAAAGCCTGCCAAAACAAAGAAGGACGATCTGCCGCAACAAAAACACACCATAATCCGATTCCAGCATATAAAATAAAATAACACAGAATAAAATGAAGAAGAAGAACAAACCCTGCGACATCTCTGAGTAAATGCTTTACTGACGAGCAGTTCATTAGATAAAGCAGGAGACACTTTTGTACTTTGGGCTTTTTTCAATTCAGTCTCTGTTCCTGTATTTTCCTCAGTCACTGGTACACAGCCAAGTCATTTATGAGCACACCGTTGTGTCAAATTAATTACAACCTGGGGTGCATATACACATGTACAAACTTGACAACAAACTTTAGCGCCTCGTGTTTAGGGAGGGAAATCATGAGAAAGGGTCAGGCCTATTGAACGCATCAGGGCGATGTTTCCCCTCTGGTGACGGTGGGCTGTTTTACCCTGACCTTCACAAAAATGGTGTCTGTGTTTGCGAGGGAAAAGGTGGCGGTCTTCAGCATGGTGCCCATGTGTGTGTGTGTGTGTGGGGGGGGGGGGGGGGGGGGGGGGGGGGGGGGGTGGTAAGAAAGAGAGAGAGAGAGGGGAGGGAGGGGAGAGGTTTATATATATAGAGAGGGGCAGGATGAGTGTGTGCATGTGTGTGAGAGAGCGAAAGAATGATGGAGAAAGATGGGAAGAGAGTAAAACCTAGTGAGAATGTAAGAGAGAGAGGGAGGGAAGGAGAAGAAGAGTGAGAAGAAAGTGAATGTGTGAGAGAGAAGTGAGGGAGTGAGAGAAAGAGAGAGAGAGGTGTGAAGACAGCATGGCAGTAGGGGAGGGGGATGTGGAGTACGGCCGGGGGGGGGTGGGGGTGATGGGTGTTGGCAGGCCTCGCTGCAAAGGGCTGATTTATTTTGTGCATATCTGTAAAGAACCTTCCATCTGGCAGAGCACAAAACCATCACCGCTGTAATTAAAACACAATTACCAGCTCTCTACTCCCTAGTAACGCACTAATCCCAGAGAAGTCATTCCATCTGTGTCATATATACACACACACACTGCCTTCTTCCCCACACCACATCACACCTCCACACACACACTCTCCTGCTCTCACTGTCTCTCTATGCTTCCCCTGTTCTCTCGCTTTCGTCTCTTCTTTCCTTTTTTCCGTGCTGTCGTAATAGCCCTGTATCATACCCCTTTGCTCTGACAGCCATCAAAAACCAGAGAGAGAGAGAGAGGGAGGGCGAGAGAGCGAGGGAGTGGGATAGCAAAAGAGAGAATGAGAGGGGGTGGGGGGTGAGGGGGGTGTTTTGCTTTTGATGTATAAGAAGAGGTAAACACAATGCATCAAACCTGCAATGTCGAGGCATTTGCACCCCCCCACCCAGCTGGGGCTAACATGCTGCTATTCCTACATGATAGCTGGTACGCTATCTCTCCTCTCTCTCTCTCTCTCTCTCTCTGTCTCTCACCCCCTCTCTTTCTCTCTTTCAGCAACAATGTTAAACATGGTTATTATATTCCCCGTGAAAAAACAGACCTCTCCGTCCATGTCATACAACACTAAGTACTGTAATTGATCATTTTGCCGCGCACCGCGAGGGCTACGCAGGCCCAGGTGTTGCTATGCAAACACGAGGTTGAAATGGGAATCCATTGAAGTGTCATTAAATGCAAATAGCGTGCGGCTTTCAGCATATGCACTCATGCACTCAGAGGGAGCCACACGAGAGAGGCCACCCGACAAAGCCTCTGCCATTAGCTAAATGCAGCTAGCGCTGGTCGAGGCTGCCAAGAACTCAGCCCTTTCTCCATCGCAGCAAGTCTTCACCTGTGGAGGGGGGGGGGAGCCTTTCCTGAGCCAGAGGACAGAGTGACACCATCACGCGATAAGAGGAGTTGAAATTGTAACATGAGGAGTCCTTGAGAAGGTAGAAGAGGCTTTTCTCTCTTTCTGTGTGTGTGTGTGTGTGTGTGTGTGTGTGTGTGTGTGTGTGTGTGTGTGTGTGTGTGTGTGTGTGTGTGCTTGCGTGTGCGTGTGCGTGTGTGTGTGTGTGCGTGTGTGTATCTGTGCGTTATTGTGTGTGGAAGTCCATGTGCAAGTGTATGTATAAGTGTGTGTGTGTGCATCTGCATGTGTCTGCCTGCGTGTGTATGTATAAGTGTGTGTGTGTGCGTCTGCATGTGTCTGCCTGTGTGTGTATGTCTGTGTGTGTTTGACAGAGGGGGGGCGCTGAGCTGTCCCTTCAGATGTAAAACCTTAATTACTTCTGACTAAATCTGTAATTAAAATATATCACAGCTGCAGACTTACCTGTGTGTGTGTGTGTGTGTGTGTGTGTGTGTGTGTGTGTGTGTGTGTGTGTGTGTGTGGTGGGGGGACAGCACTGGGACCTAAATGACTGTCACAGATAAATCACTTCCACACACATTTTCACACACCAGAGACAGGGGAGAACGGAGAAGAGATTTGAGAGAAATGGGGGCGGCGAGAGTGAGGAGGAGGGGGGGAGATTGAAGGAGAGAGAGTGAGGAGGGGGAGAGAGATTGAAGGAGAGAGAGTGAGGAAAGGGGAGAGAGAGTGAGGAAAGGGGAGAGAGAGATTGAAGGAGAAAGTGAGGAGGGGAGAGAGATTGAAGGAGAGAGAGTGAGGAAAGGGGAGAGAGAGGTGGAGAGGAATTCAGAGGGATTGAAGGGAAGAACAAGACATGGCAGGTAAACTGAGATCGGACGGAACGGAAAGAAACAAAGAAAGCGACTAAGAATCTAGTTGGCATTGGATCAGGTGGAGGATATTTGAAATTAATCATTCAAGAAATAGAAGTAGTCATTTGAGAGGCAAAAGGAAAAGGGAACATTCATTTTCACGTTCAGACACACACTTGTGTCTTCAACAACAGCCTTTCCCAGCGATCCCTGGTAAATGTGATTAAAGAGACGTTTACAGATGACTCTGGTCTCCCATGAACCTCCATCAGTGGGCTACCAAACGGCCACATTCTCCTCTCTCTCCCGTGGAGAGCGAGCACCGAGCCAATCTAATTTGAAATCTTCAATTTAGCACCGGCGCCATGTAAAAAAGATGGGCTTCTCAGCCACATTAAACACGCAGATGCGAACACTGTGTGTTGTGTGTTCTGTGTATGTTGTTGTGTGTTGTGTGTTGTGTGTTGTGTAGTTGTGTGTTGTGAGTTGGGTGGAGTCGTTTCCTGTTCGGCTGCTACGAGGCGACGGCTGAAAATTATCTGTGGTTTCTCGCCAGGCAACAAATGAAACGGGCATTCGAGGGTAAGGCCTCGCTGCTATCACTGACACCAGATGAGACGTTTGGAATGTGTGTGTGTGTGTGTGTGTGTGTGTGTGTGTGTGTGTGTGTGTGTGTGTGTGCGTGCAGTGTAGGGGTTGGGGGTGTGGGGGTAGAAGGGTATGAAAAATGGAGAATGGCCAGAGCCACTGGGGTTAAGCACAATTGTTGTTGCAGAAAAAAGGACATTACTGGAAATGGCTTTGGTACCGTGGGCGGCCCTGTTGAATGGCTGGCGCTTCTCTGAGGCTGTCGGTGATTTCCTCTCCCTCCCTGCCAAAGCACTCCATCATAAAGCACAGGCAAGAAGGGGGGGGGGGTGCTGGTGGTGGACATATACCTGCACATGGCTCTACACTATGAAGGAGGAATCAGGAGTGAAGTGAGGTGCCTGTTTAGGAAAATCAAGTGTGATGCTGACAGAAGACTCCAACCAGGGTCCCTCTGTGTAGAAAATGTGAGGGACTTTACATATTGTAGCTTTGCAGTACCTGATGCTGATATTGTGTTCATCTCCAGGCACTCTGAAGGAAGCAGTAAGCTCTGACTGGTGGTATCACAGTCAACGTTGGGATATTTGAAGCCTCAATCAAGAGTAAAGAAGAACAGCGCTGTCTTTGTGCAGATCACTTTCAAGATCATATGCAGACTGCATGACAACTTGTAGACACTATTGCTGGGGCCACTAGAATCCCAATACTCTATTTCATTCAATTACAAAGGACAAAAACCTTGTGTACACACAATCTGGACTGACAAAAATGGTTCAAATATTCCTCAGGTTTTCAACTGCCTTATCAGAGGAGATGAAGTCTGCATCAGTGAGAGTAAGGAAAAGTCAACCACATGCTGATTAAAACAAATACCAAGTTCTTGCTTTGATTAATCTAGGGTTAGGGTTAGGGTTACACACACACACACATGTAACTCTTCAGCAGATCAGGAAAAAAGGACAGAAAGTTGGCTGATTTCTCAAGATCATCTCCCCTTGAAAATAATCATACTCCTTCACCCAGATTTGATTACAATACTGATTAGGAGAAATGGGTGTGTGCCTAATGCCATTTCATAGCTTGTGATCAGAAGTGACAATCCTTCATCGTACAAGACTCGCATTATAAAAGAACACACCAGTGAGATTCAGTTGACAAAACACTAGCGCCGTATCTTCCAGGAGATCTGGTGCAAATGTAAAGGCTTCTATGTCTTCCAGCACCTGTGCACGGTGTAAATAATTTAGTGGCGATTAAATGACTGACAAAGAGACAAAGTAAAGAGAAGATGAAGCTGATGTGGGAGTGTGTGTGGGAGCGGCGGGGCCGGTGAGCCTGGAGTAGGCAATCTGTCTGCTGCCTGCTCCTGCTCCGCCCTCCCCGACCCCATCCATCAGCTTCCTCTGTTGTTCCGCCAGACACTAAAAGAGAAGACAGTTTTCCCCGCAGGTCAAAGTGCTCATCACCCAACTGCGCTCAAAAGAAAAATCTTCCTAGAAACGGAGCAAGGAGCCACTGCGCTACGCTAGACTGCAAGATCAGAGAGCCACTGCGCTACGCTAGACTCCAACAGCAGAGAGCCACTGCGCCACGCTAGACTCCAGGAGCAGAGAGCCACTGCGCTACGCTAGACTCCAGGAGCAGAGAGCCACTGCGCTACGCTAGACTCCAGGAGCAGAGAGCCACTGCGCTACGCTAGACTCCAGGAGCAGAGAGCCACTGCGTTACGCTAGACTCCAAGAACTATCTGAAGAACTCTCTAAAATAAATGGAGTGTACAGCACCATCTCAAATATCTTGTAGCAGTTTTCTTTTGTATTCTCTAATGTTCAAACTTTGCTAGAATGTCCTGTCGGAGAAGACAATCACATGAATGAAGTGCACATACAACATAGCACCATCCCAAATGTCCTGTAGTAGTTCGATTATTTTGCCAGAATGTGCTGTCAGAAACGAGATTTGGCTGTTTTTCATTAAAAAAAAAAAATCATGTTACAATATGCTGAGAGTTCAAAATGTTAGTCTCATAATTTAACGATGGTCTAATCATCACACAGCATTACAGAAACACCACCCTGGCCATTTCAATGAGCTGATAATGGGTAGGAGTGCACTGCCATTTGGAAGCACAGAAGATGTGTACAGCAATTATAAACGCTTTTACACACTGTACTGTAGTGTCTAAATGCTTTACACAGATGCTGTAATTCACTTCCATTGATCACAAACAATGCTTTTCTTTCTCATTTCATAAAGGGCTGACGGCTCACTCTAAATATATTTTAACTCGATATGAGCCTTGAAAACGTTTCTGCCCGAAACAACAAAGACAGGGCAGTACGATCAGCATGAACTGACCCAGGGCTGAGGCTGCTCCATCGATTTGTTTGCTAATAGCTAGTAGAAACAGCAGACTGCTTCTTGACTTTCACTTCAGCCAGGGGTATTGAGTAATCAATAACATTTTTGTTCTTAAAGAGATGACGGAGTCTGATGTGGTGGACACTGAAGACATAAGAAAGCAAATCTTCTAGCCAGACCCGGACCTCTGGGAACACAGAGACGGATATCAAGAATGTCCTGATGGACGCTGAATGGGAACCGATAGGTTTGCCTTAGGTGACCTTGAAAAGCAGATATTTGGTGTAATTGCATGCAGAGAAGAACTACATGAATCCTCTCCAATGTGACCTGCGTGCAACACTGAAGCTAACAAGGCTGACCATATCTGAAGGGTAAATATAGCCTAGTGAAAGCTAGCTGAAGCTTTACAAAGTCATAAAAGCATGACATAAATAACTATATACCACAGCCAGATCTTCTGACTGTGTGGCAATGCTGTGTATGTATGCAAAGGAAGTATTAAAGCGTGATCCGATAATTCAAAGCAAACTAGGAATACCCCAGAAGACATGTTGATGAACGTCATACAGTGAGTCCCAATGGCAGAGACACCTTCAAAAACTGACACCTTATTGTGTGATAGGAAGTCCCCCCTGAGACACCGCCCTGTGGACTCCTACTTATAAAAAAACACCTGAAGCAGCTCTGGGGAAAATACTTTTTTAAGAACCCTGTTTAGTATAAGTGACAATGGAAGCACTTCCAAAATTGAAGACAATGGAAACACTTAAAAAAGCCACTTAATTTAGACCCTGAACAACAGCCCAGATAACCCTTTACCGCAGTGAAACTACCTGCATGCACCAACACTCACAAACAAACTCTGGGTGCAGACACACGGAGACAGGCACAGACAGTGTTGTGGACAGAAGGCCTTGAGACATGCTTTCAGTAAGGTTATGTGGCAGAGGAGAGAGAGGAGAGAGACACACACACACACACACACACACACACACAAACACACACACATACTCACACACACACACACACACACACACACACACACACACACACACACACACAGCCGAGAGAGGGCAGATGGGCCGATAGAGACGTTGATCTAATTGAGTCTGACTTCCTTCGCCACCTACCCCACCATCCATCTGTACACAGCCTTGGACCCAGCGCGCACATCCCAAACAACACGCCGCACTGTTCTGCTCCGCCCTGTATAAATCTCCGCTCCGCGTGCACGCCTGTCGGCAGGAGAACATCTGGACAGGTTTCATACAAGCCAACACGGTGCCAACCTGCCTAATAGCCTATAGAGTCAATTATAAAAAGGAAAATGCACAGGCTTAATTGTTAATGGTGCCATCTGGAAAATGGTGATTTTCAGAAGGAGAGGAGACTTCTTATCCGGTCTCCTGGGACATTGCTGTCCTAACATACTCTATAGAACAGCGCTAGAGTATTATCACAGCACAAACTGTTTGTGTATATTTGTGTTCTTGCGTGTGTGTGTGTGTGTGTGTTTCTGTGGGAGTGCATGAGTGTGTGCGTCTGTGTGGGTTTGTTTGTTCTTCGCAAGGGTACAGAGTCCTTCTCAACCTTCATTTCTATGCAAAACTTAACTGAGGCACTCAGCAAATGAAATGCTGTATTCTATTTAGTGCTAGATAAATAGAATACCCCCCCCCCCCCCCCCCCCCCCAGCCCCTGAGGCTGCCGCATCTGCCCTCGGGGGAAACACAACAGCAGCATAAATGCCCCTCCGCTCGGCAGGTGATGCTCCAGCAAATGTGATGAGGCCAGGCTGGTGGGGGTGTGTGGGGGTGCAGGGTTATTTATCGAGGCCCACGAGGAGCAAAGGCACAGGACAGTGACAATAGGGCTGGGTGGGTTGGGGCGGGGGGGGCAGACAGAGAGGACTGAAGACCAAGGAAGGAGCCTGCCTGTATCCAAGAAGTAAAGGGGTGAAGAGGATTGGGGGTGGGGGGCAGGAGAGGAGTCTTGCTGGTTGGATCGGGGGGGGGGGGGGGAGTGTTGATGATAGATTGAAAAACCCATTTACTCAGAGTTTGGACTCCAGCTCACAAATGAAGGCATGAAGGACAATTTGGAGAGAGAAAGAACACACACACACACACACAAACACACACACACAGCACTCCACAGCAAGGACACAGGAGAGTAAAGCAGAGGGGAGAGTTGGAGAGTAAGTAGGGTGGTGAAGAAGACCGTGTGTTGTGTGTGTGTGTGTGTGTGTGTGAGAGGAGGGGGGGGCTAAGTTTGATGGCAATCCATTGCCTTTCCACGCACGCTGCAGTGCTTTTTTGGTTGTTTTCAGGTCAGTTCATGTCCTGGCAGATTCCCCTGAGGAGTCCTGGAGTTTCCTCGAAGAGAACAGGAGGTGCCGTCGCCTCCCATGCAAATGCCTTCTCCTCCTTGAGCCTGGAGCGTGCACACACGCACACACACACACACACAAACATTCACACACACACACACACACACACACACGTGTGTGTTGTGCTCTTTCCCCGTTCGAAAGAGCGAAGCCGCCAGGTCCAGGTAAGCTGCTCAACATCTTATGCTTTATGACAGAGTCAGGTTCGCTTAGGCCTCTCCTCTCTACTCTTGACTTTGCAGAGGAAAACAGAGCACGCAAAAGAACACAGCGGAACAGCTGAGAGGAGAAAACACACAAGAGTCTCTACAGAAAAAAAATTCAAACTGCCCCTCAAGAAAGTCAAACACCAAAGATCAAAATGGTCCTCAGTGGGGGGGTGGCGTGTCCACAGACTCTTAATAACATCTTCTTTTTCAGAGGGAAGAGACACCAACCCCCGCCTAATTGAAACAGAAGTTATGGCCGCGCACACCTTTCCCCATGAGCCAAAACAAATGTGTGTTTGATTTGTTATCATTTGTAAGGGAAGGGGTTAAAGCAATGAGCGCCCACGCTAACGGCACCCTGACAAATGGAGACTGGGTTATATGAACCATGAAATGAACACTCTAGCAATTTGAAGGCAGGAGGCTCTCAGCACCATGGCCAGCAACAAAGTGCCTGCAACACCTCACTGGTTGAGCGATGGTATTCATGAGGGCAAGGGGGAGAAGTGTGGGGGAAGGAGAGAGAGAGAGAGAAAAGGAGAAGAATGAGAGGAAGGAGGCAAGAGAATGGGAGAGAGAGAGAGAGAGAGAGAGAGAGATGGAGAAAGGCCCTTTGGCAAGAAAAAGGAAATTTATGGAGCATGCTCAGACCTTCAAACTTAGCAGTCACAGACTTCCACAGAAACAATCTTTTCGCCAGCAGGCCTTGCATGTTACCGCAGTCTTCAGACCGCCCCAAAAAAACGATCAATCGCAGAATAAATGTGACAGAAACCTGTGAATAAAGGTTAGGTTAATCACTGAGGGATATAATGACACAGAGGTATGACTGGGAATCTCACACACAAAGTTTAACCTGCAAAAGGTCAGTGAGGTTGGAACATTGAGCTCTCAGGAATCATTTCCCAAGAGACTCATCACAGAACACAAAGCATTCATTCATTCATTCATTCTTTCTTTCTTTCTTTCTTTCTGTCTTTTCTTTCTTTCTTTCTTTCTTTCTTTCTTTCGTTCGTTCGTTCGTTCGTTCATTCATTCAAACCATTTCTGCAGTAGTGCACTATTGTTGAAAATTCAGAGGGCAGCAAACTTCGGTAATCACAACTCCATCCTAGTCGGCGTGGCAGATGTTCTTGTCTCCATTAATTGGTGGCGTGGCTGAAAAAAACAGTCGACGGTAAATAAGACATTTAAAAGTGCTGCCGGCCGCGATGCCCCAAGTCTACAGCCTTATTAGGCCATGGGCCCGCCAGGCACGTCTGCTCAGGCTAATTCAGTTTTTATGCCGCTGACGACTTTCAACAAACTAAACACAACAAAGACTGGAAAAAATTGAAGTGTGTGGAGGCAGAAAACACAGACAGTGTGAAGGCCATTTCTGGTAATGATGACCGACAATTAGAAACGCACTGAAGCGTCTGATACGTGATTATTTAATGCATTTTTTGTCTTGTACTTTCATCTAAGTGATGAGTTCTGTTTTTCCGTCGTTGTACTTAAAGCCCCTTGTTTTAGCTTTGAATAACTCCCATCATGCTCCTCTCTGTCTTTGGCTGCGTGGTAAAAAGAATGCCTGTCAGCGGGAGCCGCAACTCAGCCCGGCTTAGCCTACTGGATATCTCTCCATCTGTGCACCTGTTCAGGCATAGATAAGGAGTGCAGATGTTCTTTAGTTCTCCAACAGATCCTTCAGCGCTCCAGACTAGACAACAGATTTGGCTTACGAAAGTAACCTCCCTCCACAACAACCCCAGAGGACACTGACTGACCTAGAGTCAGTGCTACGAGTCTGCAGAGGGGTCAGGTCTGTTTGGCCGTTCACGTCAGGCAATAAAGCGGACGCCTGCTGGCTCGCATGCCCTGCCCCCCCGCTCTCGTCCGAGGCCGTGCCCCCTGTCTGCCACTCCTGGTGCTGGATGGGCTGATGCCACATGGCAGTTTGCTAGTGCCAATGTCTGTCTCCATCAGCCGCTCACTCCATCAAAGCCGTCTCTCCACACGCTCCCCGCTCCCCTGTTCTTTTGCTCTTAATTTGCCTCCAAACAGACTCCGACCGAAGACAGTGCTTTCCCTCAAACACAGGCCAACTCACACAGCCTGTCTCCTGGAGAGATTGGCTTTCAGGACGTTTATGGAGAAGAAGATAGGAGAAAGTAAAAAAAAAAAACAGACAGAAAATGCAATTTCTCTGAAGGCTTTAAAAAAATCTCACTTTGAAGAGAGTATTGGCAGTGATACCAGAAAAAAAGAAACAGCAAAGGCAGAAAATTCCTTTTTAAAACACTGCAGTGCTGAAGTATGGCGCTCAGATGTGTGCGTATGTTGGAGACTGGTGTCATTGTAAGAGTGGGGTAATTAAAAACCACATCTCATCAAATGCTACGTGTGATGAAAGTTCTTTGTCCCCCCGATTCCAGTGAAACCGGCGAATAGAGAGAGTATAAAATCACTCTTAATTACCCATTTGTCACCGGAGGAGGATTCAGTCTGTGCTTTGTGTGTTCTTAAAGTGCTCTTTCAAAACGATTAATTTGGGGGAGAAAATGACAATACGCTCTTCTCATTCCGCTCCCAAACTTCCCTACTTTTCTTTTTCTGTCTATCCTCAAAATCTTGAATTCTTTCTTTTTAAGCTGAGGCACGATTTCATTACCTGGGAGTCCAAGAGAACACAGGCATCCCAATCTGAACACAGACAGATGTTCAGTCAAAACGTCAAGAGTAAATACAAAAGTAAAGAACCCACACACTTTCGTGTCTATGGGCAATATATTCTCTCCCCCCACCCCCCCACACACGCACTTACACACACACACACACACACACACACACACACACACACACACACACACACACACACACAGAATTAAAGATGACTTAACTTAAGGACTGGGTTCCTCCCCAACCTATTCATTAGCCTCTGTATTACATGGTGGCATGGTAATCTCTAATAATGTGGATGGATAATGAATGTCATTTTGAGTTTTAATGAATGCAATGTTAATCTGATATTAAATCACAAATGTTCTGCCCATTAATCAATTTGGCAATTAGAACAGAATTACTAAGCAATTCATATTTAAACGCAGAGCCAGTAAGAAGTCAGTTAGATTAAATGGAAATATTGGATAAATGGAGATGGACATGGACATGTAATAGGAAAAAAAGTGATGACATGGCAGAGCAGAGAGTCAGATACAATAGTAAGGCTTCACTTTATTTATACAAACAACGCTTACAGATAGAACTACATATGTCTCTGCCAAGATCCAACACACACGCACATGCACACGCACAACACACACACACGCACAGCACACATGTGCCTTCTAATGAAAACACTGTTTACTTTTTTAGTGTTTATTTTTCAGCAGCGAGCACAAAATAAATAAATAAACACTGCTTGTTGTGATGGCGGCTGCTACATTTCCACAACGACTCTGACAGCTACTAAAAGGCAATATGGGTAAGTAATAAAAACTGAAAAACAGAAATACAAATCATGCTCTGAGACAATGTTTGTTCTGCAATTTTCAGCTATGAAATGGAGTCTGTGCAATGTACAGTATATTTATATGTTCATACTGTATATAGAATATAGTACAGTATATGTTTATGTGTGCATATGGGTACAATGCAACAGGGCAGACAAGCAGAATGAAATTCTATTGTACCTTAGCTGGAATCATCCTTGTGTATGTTGCCTATGGCATATTTCAGCAGCAAACATCGCCTGATTCAGTTGAGAAGTTTGAGGAAGGGAAGCGCAGGTCTATTCTCTCACATGAGAGGCTAAATCTCTACATCCAAAAGACAAACACCAGCTGTTTATTCTGAGCAAACACTTTTACACAAGCCCATGGAGGCAGCGCACACAGGAAGCCTAGAAAAATCATTAGATTAAAAAAAAAAAAAAAAAAAGGAAGTGCATCTACCATGATGTTCTTTCTCCAGTGAAATACTGCGTACGCAAGATCCTGCATTAAAAGGGTTTTGTGTGCTGTTTTGCATTCTGTTGCAAATTTACAAGTTGGAGAGATTAGAACTTCACTGGAAAACACATTACCAAAAATACAAATGAGCTTTTAGTTACACGTGCGCCAGTACATACATCACACCGTGTAATGTTTCAGGATTAGTGACTTGACAAGGAGACATATATTACAGTAAACGGCAGAGTCTGAACACAGTGCAAAGTACGTAGCCAACTAGCCACTATCAATTACAGGCCCCAACTCCCTCCCTCGGTGCTTCATAAATTCTAGTGTTGTCCCCCTCACCGCCGTTTATCGCTTTTGCGCACTGTATTATTTTATATCATTGACGCGCACACACACTGCATTATGTGCCACTGCTTATCTGCCTGGCCTGCATTCATCCAATTCAACTTTTATTTGAGCAGGCCTCAGTGAGCGAGGGATACGGTGGTCCACGCGTGGTGATTGAGACCTCAGTGAGTGAGGGATAGGGTGGTCAACGCGTGGGGATTGAGTCAGGGATATGTCCACACGTGGTGATTGAGCGAGGGATATTGTCCACGCGTGGTGATTGAGGCCTCAGTGAGTGAGGGATACGGTGGTCCACGCGTGGTGATTGAGGGATACGGTCCACGCTTGGTGATTGAGGTTCAGTGAGCGAGGGATATGGTCTACGCGTGGTGATTGAGGTTCAGTGAGCGAGGGATATGGTCCACGCGTGGTGATTGAGGTTCAGTGAGCGAGGGATATGGTCCACGCGTGGTGATTGAGGTTCAGTGAGCGAGGGATATGGTCCACGCGTGGTGATTGATGCCTCAGTAAGCGAGGGATATGGTGGTCCACGCGTGGGGATTGAGGCCTCAGTGAGCGAGGGATAGGGTGGTCCACGTGTGGTGATTGAGCGAGGGATATGGTGGTCCACGCGTGGTGATTGAGCTAGGGATGCGGTCCACGCGTGATGATTGCCTGTGATGGAGTAGAATACATCACACCTTTGACAGGGCCTGTTCTCCCTGTGAGGTAATGACAACCTCACCTTTCCTCTTACTGAAGGTCAAGCCACACCATCATGCCATTACTGCTGCAAGACAGAACAGTGCAGTTGGCAGCTCACCATTAGTGTACGGATGTGTGTGTGTGTGTGTGTGTGTGTGTGTGTGTGTGTGTGTGTGTGTGTGTGTGTGAATTGTCCTGTTGGTTGTATGCATGTGCCCTGTATGTAAGTGGGTTCTGTCGGTGGAGTGGGTGGAAATGTGTGTGTGTGTGTGTGTGTGTGTGTGTGTGTGTGTGTGTGTGTGTGTGTGTGTGTGTGTGTGTGTGTGTGTGTGTGTGTGTGTGTGTGTGTGTGTGTGTGTGTGTGTGAATTGTCCTGTTGGTTGTATGCATGTGCCCTGTATGTAAGTGGATTCTGTCGGTGGAGTGGGTGGAAATGTGTGTGTGTGTGTGTGTGTGTGTGTGTGTGTGTGTGTGTGTTGTGTGTTCTGTGTATGTTGTTGTGTGTTGTGTGTTGTGTAGTTGTGTGTTGTGTATTGTGAGTTGGGTGGAATCGTTTCCTGTTCGGCTGCTACGAGGCGACGGCTGAAAATGATCTGTAGTTTCTCGCCAGGCAACAAATGAAACGGGCATCCGAGGGTAAGGACTCGCTGCTATCACTGACGCCAGATGAGACGTTTGGAATGTGTGTGTGTGTGTGTGTGTGTGTGTGTGTGTGTGTGTGAATGGTCCTGTTGGTTCTATGCATGTGCTGTGTATGTGTGTTCTGTCGGTGGAGTGGGGGTAAATGTGTGTGTGTGTGTGTGTGCGCTTATGTGTGTGTTTGTGGAGTGTGTGTGTTTGTGTGTGTGTGTTCTATATGTGTTTTGGGATTCAATGTCCTTGTGTATTTACAAATGTCCTAAATATAAGAGTATGTGTATTGTCCATGGGTGTGTGTGACGTGCGTGGGCGTGGGTGGGTGTGTGTGTGTGTGTGTGTGTGTGTGTGGGATAGTTGAGTGAGTGCAATGATAGTCAGCTCTGGGTAAAGCAAAGTCATGAAAAATTCATGCAGGATGCTGGCCAGGCATCGTAACAGCAGAGGAGGGGGAGGTGGTACAAAGGGAGAAAGAGAGAGGGAGAGAGAGACAGCAAGAAAGAGAGCAAGAGAAAGAGAGAGAAAGCGAGAAAAATAGCGAGAGAAAGAAAGAGACAGAAAAAAACAGATGGAAGAAGAGAGAAAGAAGAAGGGAAACAGAAGAGAAGAGGAATTCCCGCAGGGGCCTGCGTGGGCGGCAGCCGTGTGGCAGCCCCTCTGTGTGTGTGCGCGTGTGTGTGTGTGTGTGTGTGTGTGTGTGGGCGTGTGTGTGTGCGTGTGTGTGTGTGTGTGTGTGTGTGAAGGAGCACTGCTTTGTTTCATTGACATCCTGCCTCTCTGGATCTACCTGCAGCCAGGGCAGGAAGAACTCACAGTGTCAGACGTGCCTCTCTGATTGTGTGTATGTGTGTGTGCTTGTGTGTGCGTGTGTGCGTGTGTGCGTGTCAGACGTGCCTCTCTGATTCATGGAGCGGCGGAGTTCAGCTGTCGAGGCCCCCGGGTGCTGCTGGGAGACGGAGAAAGCCACCCACACCTTCCCTCCACTACCCCTACCCTTGCAACACACCCCACTGCTACTCCAGGGAGATGCTAACACTGGGGGGGGGGGGGGGGGGGGCACCCAGACCTGGCCCAGAGTCGTTCCAGGCTCAGACGCCGCTGTCTAGAGGGATTCTACAGTTTCTTCTTGCTGTCAGCAGTAGCAGCGGAGCCAACAGGAAGTGCATGGAGATAAACAGGAAGAAGAGGGAGGCTGACAGGAAGCACAGAGAGGCCAATAGGAGGAGCAGGGAGAAAGATGGGAAGAGCTGTGTGGAGGAGGCAACAGGAGGCCAGGGGAGGGAAACAGGAAGAGAGCAGAGGACAGCAGGAAATGGAGGCAGGAAAACAGGAAGTACAGGGAAACAAACAGGAAAAGCACAGGAGGGCTGACAGGAAGTAAAGGGAAGCCAACAGGAAGAGCACAGGAGGGCTGACAGGAAGTAAAGGGAAGCCAACAGGAAGAGCACAGGAGGGCTGACAGGAAGTAAAGGGAAGCCAACAGGAAGAGCACAGGAGGGCTGACAGGAAGTAAAGGGAAGCCAACAGGAAGAGCACAAAGAAAGCAGATAACAAGTTTCTGTAAGTGAACTTAACACAGAACTATGATGAGATGTATTATTGTGATATGATTGTATCCATGATTGTACCAGCGAGGACTGTGCGCTGTTTTCCAAACAATAAACCCTGGATCACTTGTGACATCAAGAGGCTCCTGAATCAGAAAAAGGCAGCATACAGAGAGGGTGACAGGAAGAAGCGCAGGCTCGTACAACGAGAGATGAAGAGGAGCCTGAAGCAGGCCAAGAAGGATTATAAAATGAAGGTGGAAAGGAAGCTGCAGCACAACAACACCAGAGAGGTGTGGAGGGGAATGAAGACCATCACTGGCTACAAGCAGAAGGGCAGTCTGGCTACAGCCCCTGATGTGGCCAAGGCCAATGAGGTCAATCACTTCTACAACAGGTTTGACTCAGCGGCCATCATCAGCTCTCCCGTCCTCCCCCCCCACTTCTCCTCCAGCAGCAGCCTGCCCTCTCCCTTCACCAGCTCCTCCTCACAGGTACAGCCCTAACATCACGGATGAGCTCCCTCCCCCACCAATCCTCCCCCTGTGCCTCACAGCTGACGAGGTTAAGGTGGAGCTGAAGAAATTGAACGCAGGAAAGGCGGCCGGCCTGGATGAAGTGTGCCCGAGGCTGTTGAAGGTCTGTGCTGATCAACTGGCCGAGCCTACAGTCAGGGAGGGTCCCGGTTCTGTGGAAAACGTCATGTCTCGTGCCGGTACCCAAGCCTGGACGGCCGGCCGTGCTCAGCGACTACAGACCGGTGGCCCTCACATCTCACGTCATGAAGACACTTGAGCGGCTGGTTCTTCGTCACCTGAGACCTCTGACTGAACATGCACTTGACCCCTGCAGTTCGGGTACAGGGAAAGAGTAGGAGTGGATGATCAGGGTTCCCACACTTGCCTTGAAAAAAAATTCCATACTACCTACTGATTTTCCAGGTACCATATTAAGTGACGATATATAGGCCCCTGAAGCTTTTCGCCACCATCCGCGCCCCCTTCCCCTCACACACACAACCCCCTGTCCCAAAGAAAAATTAGAAAAATTAGAAAAGTAATTTGCGGCCAATTAATGTGCCTGCACCCCCGCACAGATATTCTGCCTATAATTAAATATGTGAAATTATCAGGGTGCATCACTAGCTGCCGCCACGCCCCCTCCCCCCCCACACACATACATTACGCCTGTAACACTTGTCAGTGTCATTTCTTTTTTCACGATATTCTACAGTAATCTGGAAATGTCAAAGCGAATTTATAAAAAAAATTCAATGGTGACTGACCAACAAAGGCTCATATCGCGGACCCCTGCAATCCCGTCGCGGACGTTGTTGCTGTTGGAAACCCCTGGGGTAGATCACTAACCGCCGTCGCCACGCTCCCTCCCCCCGCGCACATATTCCGCCTGTACCACTTGTCAATGTTATATCTTCGCTGAATATAGGTCTGCATCAGTATATTTCAGGCAATGCGACTTGGCTATTCAGACTATTTAGATTGACATATTTTTCTTATTTTAGATTTTTTTCACAGTATTCAAGAGTAATCTGGAAATGTCTTGAAATATCAAAGCAATTTTATAAAAATAAAAATAAAAATCAATGGTGAACGATTAACATAGGCTTATGTCGCGGACCCCCTGCAATGCCGTCGCGGACCAGAAGGGGGCTACGGACCCCCGGTTGTAAACCCCTGGCCTAGGACACCTGACTACTTACTTGATTTAAAGGATGTGCCAGTCAAGTCTACATTGTAAAGGCTTAGAGATTATGTCTTATTGATAATATCCTGCAATGCATCACACATTTGAGATTATGAGTCTTACGTAGAAGGGGTAGTATGACTACTCTTACTCTGTAAAAGCTTTAGTAAATCAAACTAATGAACCTAAAAGGGGAAATATAAGGCTGGTTCCCCTGTGGTTCCTCAGTACAGCAACCTCACTAGTAAGCTTAGCTTAATATTAGCTATAGATGTATAGAATCAGTCTGGTCACGATCAATGATTTTTCAAAAATGGCTCACCCCAAATGTTCCTATTAAGTAGTATCATTTTTTAGAGAAAAAAGCGAAAAATCTCAAAATAGCTAAAAGTAGATAAGAATGAATGTTACAAAATTGATCAAGACTAGACTGGTCAATAGCAATGTAAACTAGCAATGCAAGCTTTGCATTGCACTGCATCTGCTTAATTTATTTAAAATTAAAAACAAACTCCTCTAAATGTGGTGAATAACACGGTTTAAAGAAAAGTAAATGAGTGAAATACATATGGGGATCAAACATAGCAAGGTAAAAATTACTTCAACAATTCTAGTCTAAGCTGCTAGCTAGCAAGTTGCAGCTAGCTAGTTAGCAAGAATGCACTGCTTACTAACTAACGTTGATAAACCCAGGTTTGCCACAGAGTTTAAACACAGCTACTTACATTTGATAAACTTGTATAAGAAGTTTTCACTGTAGATGTCAAGGCTCCCGTGTTGGCTGGGAAATGCATGTATTTGACCCTTCTAATCTATTGAGATCGCGAGTAACGTTTCTCGGTTATTATTCCCAAAGTCCACCAATCCGAAACTATACTTTTAAAGTCCATATCACCAGGTTGCCTGCATCAAATTCCAACATCCAATACACCAGAGAGGATGCCAAGAGCATGCTCTACAACACGGGATCATCCATGTCTATCTACAGTAAAAGCTGTTCACATGTAAAGGGTATTTATAAACTCATCTTAATTCTGTGCTCAATAGTTTCATTTTATTACTATGTTACACATAATCCAATCAAATTTTCCAGGACAACTGTTTCAATTTCCATGTAAGTGTTCACTTTTGCTTAGTTTCCATGACTTTTCCAGACCTGGAAAATGGAAAAATAAATTCCATGTTTTCCATGGTTTCCAGGTACCGTGGGAACCCTGATGATGCTGTCCTCTACAAGCCGGGAAGTCAAGTGAGGATTTTGTTCTTTGACTTTTCGAGCGCTTTTAACACCATCCAGCCTCTTCTACTAAAAGCTCGAAAGGATGGGGGTGGATCCCTTCTTTACTTCCTGGATTACGGACTACTTAACAGGACGGCCGCAGTTTGTCAGACTGGGAAGCTGTGCCTCTGACATAGTTTTGAGTAGCACTGAGGCTCCGCAGAGGACTGTGCTGGCTCCGTTCCTGTTCACCCTCTACACGTGAGACTACAGCTATAATTCAGTCCTGTCACGTCCAAAAATATTCTGACGACACGGCAATAGTGGCGTGTGTGAGGGAGGAGCAGGAGGGGGAGTACAGGGAACTGACGAGAGCCTTCGGCGACTGGAGTGACAGGAATGGCCTACTTCTAAACACCAGCAAGACCAAGGAGTTGGTCATTGACTTTCGTAGGTCTAAGCCACATCTGCAGCCTATTACTATTCAGGGCAAGGACACTGCGGTGGTGCAGACCTACAAGTTCCTGGGGCTGCATCTAGACGACAAGCTGAACTGGTCGGCTAACGCAGGTGCAACATACAAAAAGGGACAGAGCAGATTGTTCTTCCTGAGGAAACTCAGGTCCTTTGATGTATGCAAAGAGATGCTGTGCATGTTTTACCAATCTGTTATGGCGAGCGTGCTCTTTTTTGCTGCAGTCTGCTGGAGAGGCAACACGCCTAAGAGGGACACTGGGCAGCTGGACAAACTAGTCAGAAAGGCGAGCTCAGTGGTGGGGCAGAACCTGGACTCACTGGGGACTGTGGTAGAGAGACGGATGCGGGGCAAGCTCTTGGCCATCATGGGCAATGTTAATCACCCCCTCCACCATGTCCTGGCAAGACAGTCCAGCAGCATCCATAGTGGGCGGCTCAACACGATACGATCAAGGACTGAGCGACATAGGAGGTTATTTGTCCCAGCTGCCATTAACCTTTAATTATTATGCACTTTACACCATACATCCTTCATCCTACACTGTACATAGCTGGATTGGATTGTTTGTATTGTATCATATTGTCTGTATTGTTTGTAATTATTGTAAATATGAGAGAGCTGCAAGATCCCAGAATTTCCCCACGGGATTAATAAAGTATTTATCTACCTATCTATCTATCTTATCTATCTATCTATTATTATGCATAACGCATAAGGGCTCAAACACCAACCACAAATGCATTGGATGCTCCGCTCATATTCAATCATGCCAGATGAAAGCAACTTTAACCTTAACCTGGCAAATGGGGCAAAGCGTGGGATTGAATATGCTGGCTGATGTGGGTAGAGACTTCAAGTTCCACAATGTATTGTTGTGACTTCTATGAGACCAGAGATGGGGTTGTATTCTGAGTGTGAGCGCATTGTTTACTTTATTCAGTTAATAATTCTCTTT
Organism: Sprattus sprattus; assembly: GCF_963457725.1. NCBI lineage: Eukaryota > Metazoa > Chordata > Actinopteri > Clupeiformes > Clupeidae > Sprattus > Sprattus sprattus. Next base: position 27,094,439 of record NC_137921.1, read on the forward strand.
CGGGGGGCACTGTGGCGCAACCAGTAGCCACGACCACATTCGGGCTTGATGCCCATGGAGGACATGGGTTCGATT